>NC_142595.1:35217123-35524080 GCF_965207765.1 Zootoca vivipara
GCATCATGGCCTCAACCTGAAGGGGTGGGATCATTCATGCAGCTAATTCATGAAGGAGAAAGAAAACAGGGGAAACGATGGCACTGAAGAGGATTAAGGAAGAAGAAGCGATCAATCTCAGAGGTATTGGGGAGGGGGGATTTCTATCCCACTGAAAAAACTAGTTTTGAACCCCACCCTACCCCAAAATGGTAGATAATATTTTGTACAGCTCTAGATGGCTTGCGCCTTCCGAATGGGCAAGTAAAGGTAAAGGTAAAAGGACCCCTGGACGGTTCAGTCCAGTCAAAGGCGACTATGGGGTTGCGGCGCTCATCTCGTTTTCAGGCCAAGGGAGCCGGTGTTTGTCCAAAGACAGCTTTCCAGATCATGTGGCCACCATGACTAAACCGCTTCTGGCACAACAGAACACCGTAATGGAAACCAGAGCGCACGGAAACGCTGTTTACCTTCCCACCGCAGCAGTACCTATTTCTCTACTTGCACTGGCATGCTTTCAAACTGCTAGGTTGGCAGGAGCTGGGACAGAGCAACGGGAGCTTTATGGGGATTCAAACTACCAACCTTCCGATCGGCAAGCCCAAGAGGCTCAGTGGTTTACACCACAGCACCACCCACATCCCCCAATGGGCATCCCCCAAGAGGCAGAACATTGTTCAAGCCAGCGGTTTCCTGACTCCCAGCCAAACGGCACAATTCTCACCCGTCCGTTCTCGGCGCAGTTAGTGAGCATGACCATGGTCACGATCTGCTGCTCCCATATCATGCGCCAGAAGTCGTACAGAGTCCCAGGCAGTGGGCCTTGGGCTGCTATGAACTCCTTTTCCCTCTCAAAGCCCTGGAGTGAGTAAAGAGGAAGGAGAGAGAGAGCGCTTTGCCTTAGTACAGAATCAAGGGGAAATCTAATGTACAGTGGTCCCTCGACTGACTTACGAATTTAATCCGTTCCGAATGCACATTCGTAGGTCGAAAAATTTGTAAGTTGGGGAAAAGTGGTTTCCCATAGGAATGCAATGGAAATGGAAAAATTCTTAAGTCGAGTAAACCGCATCTAAAATTTGTAAGTTGAGAAAACCCCATCTAAACCGCAATGGTTTTCCTTTCGGATGTCAAAAAAAACCATAAACGTGCGGCCATTTTTTCCCCATTCGTAACTCGAAATTTCGTAAGTCGAGTACTTCGTAAGTCGAGGGACCACTGTAGACACAACGAAGAATGGCAAAACTTGTTTAGACTGAGAACCACTTTATGTGGTGGAAAGCTGAAGGAGGCCACATTTCAACAGTGGCTGAGGTTCACACACACACATTCACATGTTACAGGTAGGTAGCCGTGTTGGTCTGACGTAGTCGAAACAAAAAATTAAAAAAATTCCTTCCAGTAGCACCTTAGAGACCAACTAAATTTGTCATAGGTATGAGCTTTCGTGTGCATGCACACTTCTTCAGACATTCACATGCCATTACAGTGGAACCTCGGTTTATGAACACCTCGGTTTACGAATTTTCGGTTTACGAACGCCGCGGACCCATCTAGAATGGATTAATTCACTTTCCATTACTTTCAATGGGGAAGTTCGCTTCAGTTTATGAACAGACTTCCAGAACAAATTACACCCATGCTTTGGGTTAAGTACGCTTCAGGTTGAGTACTCCGCGGACCCATCTGGAATGGATTAATTCACTTTCCATTACTTTCAATGGGAAAGTTCACTTCAGTTTATGAACTCTTCAGTTTAAGTACTCTGCGGACCGTCTGGAACAGATCAATCCACTTTCCATTACTTTCCATGGGAAAGTTCGCTTCAGTTTATGAATGCTTCAGTTTATGAACAGACTTCCGGAACCAATTGTGTTCATAAACCGAGGTACCACTGTAATAGTCACCAGTTATCATATAAGCGGGGATACAACCCCTCCCAAATCCTGCGCTGTCTGCCCCCTGTGGGAATGTTAAGGATGTGGATTAGGATATATTATTAGATAGATCCTATCCAAGCTTGTGTTATCAAGCTTCCAATATCAGCAGAGTGACATTCCCCTTTTTTTTGTGCACAGCAAAACGTGTGCGTTCAGGTTTGTAAAAACCTATACAACATTATACTTCCTGGCAAATCCCCTTTTTCCCTCTTAAAAGAAATACACGACACAATAGTATTAAAATAAGATAGAAAATAAAAAAAATTCCTTCAGTAGCACCTTAAAGACAAACTAAGTTTTAATTTTGGTATGAGCTTTCGTGTGCATGCACACTTCATCAGATGCATGCACACGAAAGCTCATACCAAAATTAAAACTTAGTTGGTCTTTAAGGTGCTACTGAAGGAATTTTTTTATTTTGTTTCGACTCAGACCAACACGGCTACCTACCTGTAACTAAAATAGGATAGAGTTTACTTACAGGTTCATCCTGAGTTAACAGCATAATCTCAGAAAGGCAGGCTTACGTAGAAAAGTTAAAAATATGTACATGTGGAGACTACTTAGTAGAGTAAGGCTCCATCTGGTCTCTCTCTTGGCAGCAGGCCGAGAGGGAGAACCATCCTAACTGGAGATTCTCTGGAGATGTGTTCCCATTGAAGAAGAGATGGCTAAGAGAAGGAATGGCTGCTGGCTAGGGGCTTTTATCTGCCAGCTAATCCATCTCATCTGCATGTCTGGAGGAACAGGAAACTGAACTTAGTCAGGTGTTCCTCCAGGTGAGTTCCTCCTAGTGGACACTCTAGGAACTGTTGTGACTTGTCTGCCCCAGTATTCCATCCCACACACCCCACTTCTAATAGAAGTGTTGCCCAGATTTTTGTCATTTGTATGCCTTGCTTTTCCGTATATTTATTCAAGGTGGCTGCTAACCAAAAATAAAGCAGTATCTAAACATATAATAACAATTCAAGAATGTCGTCACACTGCACTTTGCTTTGCCACAGACAAGATAAACTGGGTTCCCAGAGCTGTTGGGCCTCACAGCAATGTCAGAGGGTGAAGAGGAGAGAACCAGAACCAGAGACAGGCAGGTAAACAGCCCTGACAAGTGAGTGGGCAGCTCAGGCAAGACGCAGAGGTTTGGTGAGCTTTAGGAGAGGAGGGGCTGCTGTTTTGGGTGCGAGGTGGGTGCTGGGTGGCTTTGGCAAAGGGTGGTTGGGGTTGGGTGGGGATAGATGGGACTGGCGGGCAAAGAAAGCAAGTGGGCAGCCCCTAGTATAATAGCAATAACGTGTCGTTAAAAAACGAAACCAGCTCTTAAAATGACAGAGAAAGCAGTAAGAGTCAAAACAAGGATGGCAACCTACAAAAGCTAGCTGAAATAAAAAAAAGTTTCCATTGCTTGTCTAAAAGCAAGCTACAAAAAGTGAGAATAAGTGTACTCAAAGTCACTCTGTAGTGAGATGTGCAAAGTCAAAGCAGACTCTCTCTAACCATGAGGTTGTTGCTCATTAATTGGAGGTTAATGAACCCTGGGAGAAAACTGGAGGCTAGTTGGCATTACCGGTATATATTGGGGGCTGAGAATATATGGTGCTAAAGTCGAATCCCAAATCTATGCCAAGCTTAACTTAAGTTATAAAGTTTTTGTCCAGGATGAATCACAAAGGGTCCCAAACCACATCTCACACAAAAATGCAGCCGGGGAGAGGAGGGGAGATGACGACTCACAGGCATGTAGCTTGCATTGATGTAATCTGAGTTGGGGTCTCCAGATTTGATGGTGAGCTGAACTCGCGAGTGGTCATCTGCAGAGAAGGAACCAAAGGGGTTAAAAGTAAAAGCAGGGAGGGTGAACTGAAAAATGGATAAAACTGAAAGTAAAGCAGCACCAAATATGAATTTACATAACTGAAAAGTAGCAGGAATAAAGTTGAGCAGCAGAGGCAATGTGGTGTGGTGGCCAGAGTGTCAGACTAGGGTTCAAATCCCCACTCAGTCAAAAAGCTCCCTTTCTCTGGGCCTAGCCTACCTCACAGGGTTGTTGTGAAGAAAAAAAGGGGGAGAAACTATGTATGCCAAATAATTTTTATATCAAATGTGGGTCCGAAAGTGGCAGATGCAGGAAGAAATCCAGCCCTCAAGGGTCAATGCACATTCCTCCCATTGCCAGAAAAAATTATCTGAAGTAGTGGGGAATGAGGCTAGAAGTTTTCCGAAGAAGTTCATCGATCTGAGCCAAAGCCTGCCTTACCCGAGAATTCTGGGTCAAGGGTCAGGTGACTCTCAAGCACCAATGACAGACCCCTCCCGCCTCCTCCTGCTTGAATCTCTGGTCTTTTGAGGTTATATCTGAAACCACCACTCCGTAGTGAGATGTTCAAAATTAAAGCAGACTCCTTTTGCCAAGCGCAACCGACAAAGGAAAAAACAGGGCAGGGGAAATGAAACTGACACGGCAGAACGTTGCTGTAGCGATTCTTGGCTTGATTTTCAGGCCTCTCTGCCACGCTCTGGGGCTGTCCTGTCCCCACGTCCTGCAGCTGCTGTTATATGGGCAAAGAAAAGAGAAATGGTGAAACAAGCGGCACAGAGAGCTACAAAACAAGGCGACTCCTTCAACAAAGCACAAACCCAAAGGTTCTTCTTTGTTTCTTAAAATGTTAAGCAGTATATAAAAATTCTGACAAAAAAGAAGAAAAGAATGCAGCCTAAGTATTTAAAATAGTGGATGTTTAAAGTACTGTATTTAAATAGTGGATATGTAAAGTATTTAAAAGAGTAGCTGAATAGGATCCAGAATCTCTTATATCTGGTAACAGCTTTCATTTAATTAGTAAAAGAAACAAGAGGGAAAGGACACACAAGAGTAAAGTTTGTTATGAAAACTGGGGTTTATATTCAGTTTTTAAAGATCTTCTTGAAGCAAATCAACAAATAGCTTCAATAAAAATAACAGAAATACAAAAAAAAGAGCAATGTCTGGAAGACGCTTAATGCTACGTTGGTAAAGGTAAAGGTAAAGGTAAAGGGACCCCTGACCATTAGGTCCAGTCGTGACCGACTCTGGGGTTGCGGCGCTCATCTCAAGTTATTGGCTGAGGGAGCCGGCGTACAGCTTCCAGGTCATGTGGCCAGAATGACAAAGCCGCTTCTGGCAAACCAGAGCAGCACACGGAAACGCCGTTTACCTTCCCGCTGTAGCAGTACCTATTTATCTACTTGCACTTTGAGGTGCTTTTGAACTGCTAGGTTGGCAGGAGCTGGGACCGAGCAACGGGAGCTCACCCTGTCGCGGGGATTCGAACCGCCGACCTTCTGATCAGCAAGCCCTTGGCTCTGTGGTTTAACCCACAGCGCCACCCGCGTCCCTAACCCACATTGTTAGGGTACTTTAAAAATGGGCTTTATTAATTTCTGGAATACCCTTTTCAATCTAAAACAAGGATGGCAGAGTATTTTCGCTGTGATTAAATTTTAAATAAAGATATCATAGGAATGTAAATGGCTTGTACTCAATCAGACCCCTGGTCCACCTAGCTCAGTAATGTCTGCACTGGCTGGCAGGAGCTCTTCAGGGCTTGGGACAAGGGCCTTTCTTTCCCAGCCCTGCCTGGCGACGCCAGGGATCGAACCCAGGACCTTGAGCGGGCAAAGTGGGCGCTCTGCCTACCGAGCTACAAGCGCCACGGCAACCTTGTACCTGGTATTCCTCGGCAAAACCAAAGCCGCTGTTGGAGAAGCGCTCATGGCAGTAAACTGGGAAAGCCAACACAGGCACGGAGTCCAGGGCTCTGCAGGGGAAGAAAAGGTGGGACAGGTCTCTCTTGAAACCTCAAAGTTTAAGCAGGCAATACGTAATTAACTGACCAATTGTGGTGCAGATAACTTGGTTCTGCCCCCCGCAACATAAAGCCTGCCCCCCCAAATAAATCCTGGCTACGTCCATGCACCCCATACCCCTTCATCCTCACCTAGGCAATCCCATATCTGCTCTCTGTTTCTCGAAGACATTCTTCGCCCTGCAAAGGAGACAGAAAACTAAGCAACGTCTGTAAGTGGCAGGGTTGCCACCCGTCCTCTTTTCCCAGGACACGTCCTCTTTTTCAGGGGTAAAATTCCCGTCCGGGTGGATTTTTATGGAATTTGCCAAAATGTCTCTGGCTATACTTTCTGGATGAGACATAAACATAACTGGTGGTTGAAGACTTGCTTTCCTCTTCCCTTCTCCTGCCCCCCTCACAGTGCCGGATTTACGTACGGTGGTACCTCTGCTTACGAATAACTCTACTTACGAATGTTTCTACTTACGAACGGAGCTCCGTCTGCCATCTTGGATGCGGTTTAGATAGGATTTTTTCTACTTACGAATTTTTAGATAGGGTTGCTTCGACTTACGAATTTTTTCTCCCAATGCATTCCTATGGGATTCGACGTACAATTTTTTTCGACTTACGAATGTGCATTCGGAACGCATTAAATTCATAAGTAGAGGTACCACTGTCTAAGCTAAACAAGCTATAGCTTAGGGCCCCACTCTCTTGGGGCCCCCCAAAAAATGTAAAGGAAAAAAAACTGGATGTACATTTCCAAAATATAAGATAAAAAACAAATAGAATAAAACCTACATACAGCGACAGTGTTTTGTGTTGTGTAGGCTCCTATTTGTTATGTGCAAATGGCTTTAGATACCTATTAGGTCCATAAATTACCATATAGCATATATTCAACACTAAAAACAGCGACAATTTGTTGTTGACAAAGGACAGTTGGACATATAAAGGGCCACGTTACCTTCAGTAGCTTAGGGTCTCATCAAACCTACTGCTCCCTCAGCAATATATCACAGCTTCTATCGCCTACATAGAGTAGGGGTATTTAAAATGAGAGTCGTCATAGCGTCCTCGTTTTTGTTCTTCAAAACATGGCGACCCTAGTGGCCTCCCCCCCCCCCAAATAATAATAATCTCTAATCAGAACGCCTGACAGGGCACTATACTATAGAACTGAAACCTGCAGTACCCGAACCTCCCACTGGGGGAGCCACGGCGCTAGACCAAAGGCCCTTTGTGCCAATCCATAAGCAGGGCTGTGTGATTTGGAAATTACTGCATCGCCCAAGGGCCTGTGAGAAATCCTCTCTCATGACACTAGAACTTGTGACCATCCAAGGAAGCTGAATGTTGGAAGATTGGGGACATATAGTCAAACTATGGAACTCCCTGCCACAGGAGGCAGTGATGACCACCAACCTGGTTAACTTTAAAAGAGGATTGGACTAACTCTTGGGGGACGTGGCTAACATCCACGGTTTGCCTCCACGGTTGGAGACTTCTGAATACCAGGAGGGCAGAGGGCTCTTGTGCTTGGGTCCTGCTTATTGCTTTCCCATAGGCATTCGGTTGGCCACTGTGGGAACAGGATGCTGGATTCCTGCGGTCTTACGATTCTCTGTAGCTGGAGAGAAGACTTCAGTGTACTGCCTGACTCTTTGCCCCCCCACCCCTGCAGAGGAAATGCGTCTGGGGGGAAATACAAGCCGATAAACGCAGCTTGTTTTCTTTTCCTTTGTGCCTCCAGATTCAGGTTACAGCGCCCCTGATGTTCCCCCCGCTGAGGTCAATAACGCTGTGCACCGGAAGCCTGCGATATTGAGCTTGCTCACCTTTTCCTCCAGAAATAGAACAGCAGCAGGCTGAGGAGGGCTGAGAAAAGCAGCACAGGGAGCAGAGTTTCCAGGATGACCCCTAAAGACAAAGAAAGAATATGCTGCTGCTAAGTCTGTGTGCATGTCCAAGTCGGGGATGGGAAACTCGTGGTCCTTGCTGCGCTCATAGAATCAGAGAAGTGTAGAGTTGGAAGTGATCAGTGCAGGAATCTGTTACCCTCATGGTCCCCTTCCCATTCTAAAATTCTATGATTCTAAGCAGAGTATAAATGAAGGAAGGTGCACAGGAAAGGAAGGGAGCACAGCTTAGTGGTCTGCTGAGTGTCTGCTTGACATGCAGAACTTCCCAGGTTCAATCCCTGGTACCTCCAATCTATAGATATATAAATGTAAACTGGCCATGTGGGTATGTCTCCACTTTTCTCTGAAACCGCTTGACCGATTGCGTTCAAATTTTGACACAACGTCCCAAGCGAATATGCAAGTGACCATATACAGTACAGTTTGCGTAGATAGATGTCACACCTATGACAGGTAAAGCAGGTAAAACCTTCTGTTCCCGAACACAAAACTCAAGACAGCCGGGGATGCTGCGAGCACAGGAGATGTTGCAAAACAGCACCCTCTAGTGATGGCTACACTGGTACTGCAGCTAGGAAAGCTTCCCTCTCCACAGCATCTCGGTTCAGCTTTGCAGACTGGGCTGAGGAGGTCATGGGTCAGGACAGGGTGGGGCCAATCACGGGGATGAGCCGGGGTGGGGGAGGAGGGGGCAGAATAGGTCATGGGTCGGAACAGGGTGGGGCAGCAGTCACATGGATGAGCCACAGCAATGCGTGGCCGGGCCAGCTAGTATTATTTAAAAAGAATCGAGTCGCAGGCAATGGGACAGAGCTCTGGCTGAGACCTGGAAAAGGCTCTGCTGGTAGGACTGATGTTGTTGGCCCATCGAGTCCAGTGCCCCATTCTCACAGGGGCCAGCCAGATGGCTGTGGGAAACCTGCAAGCAGAATCCGAGCACAAGAACAGCCTCCCCTCCTGTGGCTTCCAGCAACTGGGATTCAGGGGCATTGCTGCCACAGAGACAGAGCACCATCGCTTCTGTGGCTGGTAGTGACTGCTGAGGCTGATGGGAACTGGAGTCAACAGCATCCGGAACCCTGACAATGCCAGACTAGAGAAGCAGCTGGTCCCTGGCGTAAGACAGCGTTGAACCCTCCCAAGTCTTTTCATGCATTTTGCACAGAACAGCCCTCACCCCTCACCCCAGGGTGCTCTGTGCCTGTTCGCCAAGGGTGCCGTCATTAAGAAAGAGAAGCGTTTTTAAAACAGCACACTTCACCCCCCAGCCCGGCCACTGAAAGGCTTGCTCAGGTGTGTCTCACCTGTGTTACTGGTGGTGCACATCTTCTGGGCGGACGCTGCCTCCTGCTCATACCAGAACGTCTGCACTTGAACCAAGTAGCTCCAGGCGGGTTGCAGGTTGTCAATCTCCGTCTCCTCTTCGCAGATCGTCCATTCCCGGACAAGCTGGTCAGACAGACAGACCTGCAACTTACTGACCTTGCTGGCTGGGCACGTCCAGGACAATAGCAGACGGTCGCCCCACATTGAGGAATCACACTTCAAATTATTCACGTGGTCCGGCTCTGTGCAGGTGGGAAGCAGAAAATACTGTGGGTGTTATATATGTATTGCATGCCCACAAACATGTGAATCCCATCCTTTTTTCAATAGGACCTCTCAGTGAAATGGATGAAGGCCACACCTGCCAAAGACAGGGCAGGTCACTCATGAGGCAAAATGAGGCAACCACCTTGGCAGGGGCAGACTTTGATAATATGGTGCCCTGGGCAAGGACAAAAGCTGGTGAGCTGCCTCCCTTGAATATTTCTTATTTTCACAGTAATTCTTTTTGGTACAGTTGCTTTTTTATGGATCTTCTCAGTAAGGTAAAGGTAAAGGGACCCCTGTCCATTAGGTCCAGTCGTGACCGACTCTGGGGTTGCGGCGCTCATCTCGCGTTATTGGCCAAGGGCGTACAGCTTCCAGGTCATGTGGCCAGCATGACAAAGCCGCTTCTGGCGAACCAGAGCAGCACACGGAAACGCCGTTTACCTTCCCGCCGGAGTGGTACCTATTTATCTACTTGCACTTTGACGTGCTTTCGAACTGCTAGGTTGGCAGGAGCTGGGACCGAGCAACTGGAGCTCACCCCATTACAGGGATTTGAACCACCAACCTTCTGATCGGCAAGCCCTAGGCTCTGTGGTTTAACCCACAGCGCCACCCGCGTACCTATCTTCTCAGTAGGTACCCATTTAAATATAGGGTGATAATTGTTGTTGATGTTGTTATGTTGACCTTGGGCAGCAGGATCTACAGGGGCAGCAGATCCGGATGCCAAGGAATGCATCACCTGCTTACAACCAGTCTAGGGGATGGCAGTGCTTGTTAGCTTCCTCCACTTCAGGTGTCAGGGACTGGACACCCTTCTCCTGAACCTTCCTATGGGCAGGAGGACAGCATAGATTTAGAACAGTGGTTTGCAGAGGGGCACGGTCCAGAGGGGGAAAGCTGGGAAACACAGGGCGAGGCACAACTAGATGGGACCACCCCATTTTCTGCCTCCCCCCCCCCGAAGAAAATTGTAGGTACTTGTAGCCCCTTCTTGCACAACGCCGACACTGTATGCGGTCTTGTTTTCTCCTTCTGCTACGCTCAGCAAAGTGAAGGTGTAGTTGGAGCTCGGAGTGAGACCTCTCAAAGTCGTCTCCGTGGAATCGCCAAGACGCTTTACTTTGTCGTTGGACTCGTTCAAGTTCTTCCACCGGAGCTGAAAGTTGCTGAAAGCTGAGCTCGGCTTCTTCCAGGATAATTCAATTGCTGTCTGGCTGCTGTTGTGGACCCTGAAATCTCTAGGGGGCAAGGGGCCTGAAAGGAGGAGGCAAGGTTTGTCAGGAGAGCAATGTCACAAAGAAAGCAGAAAGAGGGGAGAACTGCCCCCCACCCACAGTTGGCCAATGCCACCCCCTGCTTCATCCAGCCTGATGAAGAGTTCTGTCGAACTCAAAAGCTTACACTGTTTTCTGACATTTGGGTTGGTCCTTATAAAGACATTGCCCAACAGCAGGTCCCCACCCCACCCCGTTACAGAGGTGTCTTTCGAAGACTAGACACACCTTCTCCTTTATTGTGTGCTCATAAAATGCCACTCTCCTCTCTGTGGACCCGGGACTTCTTTTCTCCAGCTGCTTCTACACTAAGTGTGATGCATTTTCAATTAGGGGGGTGAAGAAGAGAGATAAATCAAGTTTGGTTTGCATCTCCAAAAACAATGCACTAACCGAAACATAGTGCAGGTTTCCAACCAAAACCGCAACACAACTGCACATAAAGTTGCACAAACTAGAGAAAACTGTGCATAAAAATACATATATTGGGGAAAAGAAAATACCGAAAATTCTGTTAAGAAAATTTGCATTTAAATGTGTATATTCAGGGAAATGAGCATTAAAGTGCTGGTTATTATTTTTTGCATGTTTTGCAAATTGATGCAGAAATGTCATGGACCAAACTTAAGAGTGAAAAAACAAGATGCTGTGAGCAGATGAATCTGACTAACTCAGCCACCACTAATTCTCAGCACCACTCTGCATTGGGTCTGATGCTCAAAATGAACAGGATAAAGCGGGCTAAACCTGCTTCTTGACTGTACTGATTTAGATCACACCAAATTTGGAATTAAAAAGCTAAGCAGTGGAGGATTCCTGATGCATTTATTCCACCTTGGAAAGAAGCACAGAACAAGCTGATCAGGGTGGTATATGTACTCACTTCTCTCCCTATTTATGTTCACAACCATGGGCGTACCCAGGATCAAAACTAGGGGGGGGCACACCAGCCACACACCCCACCCCCAGCCACCCAATTGGCTGGCTGGTGATGACGTGGCCGGGATCCCCCCAGGAGGCGTGGTCAACGTCCACGCCCCCTCTGGGAGGCTGGAGCCGTTGCAAATTAGGTGCCGCAGAGCATTGTGGGGCAGCACTTTCTGTGCTGTGCTTGCTCTAACTTGAAGGAGTGTGGGCTGAAGTTAGCCCAGGTCCAGGTTTCCCTCGACGGAGGCTGCCTCCGCTGCCGTTTCGCTTTGGCCGAGCTGGCCGAGGCGGAGCACAGCTGGCAGCGTCCCTGCCTGCCATGCCGTGCTCTCCCTTTTTTGCTTCTGGGGGGCAGCTGCCCCCCCTGCCCCGTGCTGGGTACGCCCATGTTCACAACAACTAGTGCTTTTTTCTGGTGGTACACAGGGGTACACATACCGCAAACATTTTGTGAATCTTTGTACTTTTTCCATTTACTGTATTTATTTCCCCCTGATTTGAACTATAAAATGGTGGTTTTCTTGAGTCAAAATGAGAGCACCCCTAAACATTTTTTTAAAGAAAAAAGCACTGGCAACAACCTTGTAAGCCATGGGGGACTGAACTGTCACAGGGGCCCCTTTGCAACCAGCAACAAGGTCTAGGTCAGGCACCCCCAAACTTCGGCCCTCCAGATGTTTTGGACTACAATTCCCATCATGCCTGACCAATGGTCCTGTTAGCTAGGGATCATGGGAGTTGTAGGCCAAAATATCTGGAGGGCCGTAGTTTGGGGATGCCTGGTCTAGGTAACCACTGTTATCCTCTTCAATGGGGTTGTTCCATGACAGATTGCCACACCTTCACAACATCTGTGCTACCAACTCTCAATCTTTGGGATTGTTGAAATATATTCAACAAAAAAAATAAATCAAATTGAGTCATGCAACTCAAACTGGGTGTTCTAGACCCCAAAAAGTTTTAAGCACTGTGAACTAAAGTTGCTTCTGGGGCGCCTCTGGGATGAGGGGCCCTGAAGCTTAAGCTTCATTAGTTGCATAGTAGATCACAGAATTGTAGAGTTGGAAAGGTCCCTGAGGGTCATCTAGTCCAACCCCTTGCAATGCAGGAATATGCAACTGTCCCGCACAGGGATTGAACCTGCAACCTTGGGCTTATCAGCACCACGCTCTAACTAACTGAGCTCACCCACCCTTGCCTGAAAGGTAAAGCTAGGTGGAGTGACCATGACTAGCTCAACGTCTCCCAGTGACTTTCATGGCTGAGTGGAGATCTGAACCTGGTTCTCCCCACCCCTAGTCCAACCCTCCAACCACTACACCACGCTGCCCAAAGTCCAAGTTTCATTGCGCCCCCCCCCCCCTGGCCCATGACAGTTGCGCTCACATGTCAGAGCCCATTTGCTGGCTTCTTTGCTCTTAACCCCGACGACCTCCGAGGCCAGCTTCACTAAGTACAGGATCCCCGGCAGGAGAGGTGTGATGTTGTAGCTGAGGCGATCGACTCCAACCGAGATGTTCCCCGACAGGTTTGCGCCTTTTCCGCTGCGCCAGCTCACCCAGTACGAATAGTTTGCGGCATGGGGGTCTTTGGGTCGATGCCAGGAAACAGGGATGCTGTTGGTCTCGCAGTGCGACACACGTATATTCTTGGGAGCGTTTGGAGCTGGGGAAAAGAGCAGGCTCACTTAACACACCACGGCAGCCCAGTGTCCTTAATCCAAGCCGCACATCCCTCCAAACCACAGCCCACAATATTCACGCCTCGTGTCAAAATGGGGTCACCCTCAGGTAGCTGCTAGGGCTCTGGCGCCCCGGCTGGGGCCAATCCTGATCCCTGCCCCTTTGACTAGTGCTTTGACCACTTAATGACTGGGTCTGGGAGCTGCCGTCTCGAGTTCCCGCAACATCCTATTGCTGTGGTGGGAAATTTGAACGGCGGCCATTTTAATTTCCCGACGTGACTCTGACATAGCATTGCTGTGGGAAATTAGAGAGTTGGGGGCCCACAAATCCCTCTCAGGCCTGGAGCTGGTCCTGAAGACAGACCCTCCAAGTATCCCCATTTTCCAGGATTAACAGAACCTGTCCCAGTTTCTGATTTGGTCCTAGAATGTCCCGCATTTCCTTAGGACGTCCCTCTTTTCATTGGAGACGTGTTGGAGGGTTATGGAGTTATGCGACCCCCCCCCCCAAGCCAATGAGATAAGTAACTATTCAACCTTTAGAAGACACCTGAAGACACCCCTGTATAGGGAAGTTTTTTTATTTGAAAAAAGTTTAATTATGCTTTTATATAAGTTGGAAGCCACCCAGAGTGGTTGAGGCAACCCAGTCAGATGAGTGTGGTATCAACAACAACAACAACAATGGAATAGGTAAAGGTAAAGGGACCCCTGACCATTAGGTCCAGTCGTGACCGACTCTGGGGTTGAGGCACTCATCTTGCATTATTGTCTGAGGGAGCCAGCGTACAGCTTCCAGGTCATGACTAAGCCACTTCTGGCGAACCAGAGCAGCACATGGAAACGGAATAGGCCGTCCCTATTTTCTTTGGAGAAATGAGATGGTGTGCCCCTCCCTTCTCCACAAGGCACTGCATGCTAGCTGAGGTCTGTGGTGCTGATATGTCAAACAGGAGCTTGGGAGTGTTTTCTATGTGACTCAATCTACTAGGGACAGGGGAAAGTTCTCAGGGTCCTGGCTGCTGCTTCCCTTTCTCCCCTGGCCTCAGCCTACCTGTGGTGGCCTGTTTGGTGCTCCTGGCGCTGGAGACGTTGTTGGCAGAAATGGCAAAGACCTCAACACTGTACGTCTCGCCTGGTGTCAGGTTGCGCACCCAAAGCAAGTTTCCGGAGGCGTTGTGGCACCCTGGCAAGCAGACCTTGTATCTATAGCGGCTGGCATGAGGGTCCTCGGGTGGCGCCCATTCAACCTGCAATGCGTCCACTGTGCGATTCTGTATATTGATGTATGGGACAGGTGAAGGGCCTGTGACAGGAGAAGCAGAAGGTCCCTCTAGCTAGGCTCTTTGATACGGACAGACTTACAGGCAGCAGGCATAAGCGGGTCCTGGAAGAAAATGACACAGTGTGGAGAGCTCCTGTTCAGGGCTCCCACATGCCACACCCTTTCCATGATACTACACACACACACACACACACACACACACACACACACACACACACACAGCGCCTTCCAGTTGCCCAATTCCTTGCCTCCACACCTGTCAATCATCTGCCCTTGGCTACTGAAATGGCAGTAGTAGCATCATTCCACGGCTACCTAAGCAGAGCCTCTGCTATTTGTTGTGTTATGCAACGCTGGCTACGTACAACAGGGGCACTTTGTGGGACTTTGTTCCAAAGGAGGCTCACAGTTCTTTCCACTGCTGGAGTTCGGGTAGCAAGTAAAGCTTGGGATAAGAGCTCAACTACTTACAGTACTTTCAATTAACCAACTCTGCTGGTTTATTGCTGCTGTGCTGAAATACTGACTGCCGTTTAATTACATTTAAAAGCTTGCTTTTATATCGCTGCTAAGTTGCCCTGCGGATCCTGATGAACGGGAAGGCAGGGCATAGCTTAAATAAAACGAAATACGCTGCATATCTAACCACACACACACACACACACACACACACACACACAGACACACACTTATGGATCAATATGAGCATGCACACAACCAAGCTAGTTAGGAGAAAATTTAAGCAGGCTACACTATCAGAACACAAGATAACAACTTCTTCTCTATTCCTCAGTGCTCCAGACCAGGCATCCCCAAACTGCGGCCCTCCATATGTTTTGGCCTACAACTCCCATGATCCCTAGGTAACAGGACCAGTGGTCGGGGATGATGGGAATTGTAGTCCAAAACATTTGGAGGGCCGAAGTTTGGGGGTGCCTGCTCCAGACATTGCCACATACACCTCGGCTAACATACAGTGCCTTGCAGAGAAGGGAGGGGAATCCCATAGCCCATCAAGACTCCAACACCCATCAGCCCCAGCCAGCATGGCCAATAGGCAAAGATGATAGGATCTATAGTCCAAGAATGGATGGAGGGCCAGGGGTTGCCCTTCCTGCTGTCCAAAGACCTGGTTTCAGCTTCTGCCTGCAGAGTGGGGGGAAATAGATATAGATCACCTGTGTGGGGTAATTAATAAATGAATTGGCTGGATCCCTAGATCCAAAGTGTAGAGTGAAACACACTCTCCAGCAAGAGAGAGCCCCCAGCAGTGTTTTCAAAAGTCACAAAAATCACAAGCAGCAGTGTAGCGTGGGGATTTAGGCTGTTAAACCTTTTAATATCCTGTTTAGTCTACTACCAGAGCTTCCCATTTCTACCCCTCTTAGCACTGAACAGACCTCGCCCCTTATTAAGTTTAATAATGCTTTGCTTACAAAGATCCAAAGGTTCATGCATTTATCCATGCAGCAGCAAAAGTAAACACAGGCAGAAATCTTGGGATACAAAATATAGCGAAATGGCTCTAAGCATGTGGTCTGAGCCTGTAGCGAGCAAGCTCAGGTACCTCCTATCTCACATGGTGAAAAAGACCGAAGAAAGGAGGAAACCCAACTTTCTTCTAAGAGCTGAGGGGGCGTGACCTGGCTGAGTCTAGGAGTACATTTCTGTGGTTTTAACCCCTTTGTGCATTAACTAGCCCTAAGCTTGCTTGCTATGTTTGACTGCAATTTCCCACAAGTAGAAGGTCATGGCAAGACTCACAGGTGAAGGCAGTGATGGATGATTCCTTGCTGCACTGTCCATCCAGTTTTCTGAACACTGTCATGTTGTAGCTCTGCCCAGGCGACAGTTTTGGGATGTTGGCTGTGCAGTAACTGAGGCTGGCTTTCGGGACTGTTGTAGCGCTGCCTCTATGCTCCTTGTAGCAGCAGTCGTTGGAGTATTGCCAGTGAAGAGTTACAGAATGGTTGGTCTGGTCCCCTTGGATGAGGTTTTGCACAGGGCATGGCTCTGTTCAGAACCAGAAGCAGAGAATGAGCAATCAATGAGAGCCAGCATGGTGTAGTGGTTAAGAGCAGTAGACTTGTAATCTGGGGAACCGGGTTCGCTTCCCCACTCCTCCACATGCAGCTGCTGGGTGACCTTGGGCTAGTCACACTTCTCTGAAGTCTCTCAGCCCCACTCACCTCACAGAGTGTTTGTTGTGGGGGAGGAAGGGAAAGGAGAATGTTAGCTGCTTTGAGACTCCTTCGGGTAGTGATGAAGCGGGATATCAAACCCAAACTCTTCTTCAATGAGCACTTCACTCCCACAGACCACTCCTTATAGGAAACCCAGGCGCAAATTCATTGCACCTAACACTGGGGCCTGCTCTAGGGGGGCCTTTGGACTGCTGCTATTTTCCAAGAGGGACACAAACGCAGTCTCAAACTTTTGGTTTGCGGAAAGAAAGTAGATCGAAGCACTCCGTTGCCCTAGCACAACAAATCCACTTAAAAGAAAGAAAGAAGAAGTGGGATGTCTGCAGTTTGGAAAGTGATGGATGTGGAGAAAGAGGAAATGGTGGGGCCAGAGGATCCCAAGTCAGTGGCTCTCAAACTCTTCCCCCCACCCCACCCCACACTTTGAGAATATAAATTTGCTCGTGCCATACAGAATTTTTTGTTGACAAGAAATACACTGGAAAACAAAAGGAAGCAACTTGCAGCGGTGCTTGATTTATGACTTAAGATTGAACAGCTCAGTCAGTAAAGCAAGACTCTAAATCGCAGGGTCATGGGTTTAAGCCCCACATTGGGCAAAAACATTCCTGCATTGCCGGGGGTTGGACTAGAATGATGATCCTACAATTCTATAACTCTACTATATATTCTAGAACTCTTCTATAACATAGGACATCCAGAAAGTATAAAACAATGCTGCTACATATTCTTCAAGTGAAAGAAAATACTACACTGATATGTTTAAATGTACTTTTTAATTTATTTTTAAGGAGGGTCCTTTCCTCAGTCTCTTTTGCTTTGCAAAGCGCCTTCGTCATGCAGAACCTGGGTTCCCTCTTGACACAGACTGTGGAGTGTGGATTTCTGCCCTTACCTTCGCACACAAGGCAGTCAGCGAGTGAGGAACAGTTTTTATCCACAAGCTGTTGGCATTGAGGGGGAAGGCTGGTGCTGTTGACGCAGCCTGGATCCTGGTCCATCACCTCTGGTCTTCTGAAAATTTCTGCGACATTTGCATTATCCAAGCGACAGTACACAATGACAAAGTGTCCACCGACTTCCCCAGGGTTTTTGCATGGATCTGTGGCAGCAACAAAATGAAGGCAGGGTTTAGAGAAGCCTTTCCCCAGTGTGGTGTCTGCCAGACATTTGTTGGACTGCAACTCCCATCATCCCTGACCAATAGCTGTGCAGGCTGGGGCTGATGGGAACTGGAGTCCAACAACAGAATCTGGAGGATACCAAGGGGGTTGGGGAAATAGTTTAGGGTGTTAGCCCCGCCTGGTCCTACTGTATTCAGCTCTTCTTCTTGTGGGATGTGATACATAAGTAGCAGTCAAGTACAACATTCCTTGTTTTCCTAGAGTGGACATGCAGGGGAATGTTTGGTCCAGCCAGTTGAAAATTCCTGTTTCTTCCTAGCTGGGACATACTTCCTGTTGCATGTGACTAGGGTTGGGTGTTACCTTGCCTGTCTAGGTAACAAAAGGGCAACTCACGCAGCACACTCTCTCTCTTTGACTTCCTCCTTCGTTGGAGCAGCTTTTAGCTAGAATTGCTAAAATTCTGGGATTATCTCCATATGGGATAGATCAGAAGTCAGCAAACTTTTTCAGCAGGGGGCCAGTCTCCTGTCCCTCAGACCTTGTGGGGGGCTGGACTATATTTTGAAAAAATAATAATGAACAAATTCCTATGCCCCACAAATAACCCAGAGATGCGTTTAAAATAAAAGGGACACATTCTACTCATGTAAAAACACACTGATTCCCGGACCGTCCGCGGGCCGGATCGAGAAGGTGATTGGGCCGGATCCGGCCCCCGGGTCTTAGTTTGCCTACCCATGAGCTAGATGGATCAATAATCTGATTCAGGATTAACCAGCTCCTCATCTTCCTACTTCAGAAGATATTGAGTTAATCTCAGATTAATCCACTCCAGGAAGAGGCAACATCAGAAACCCAGAGAAAGGTTGTTATTCTACTTACCTGCAGTTGTTGTGGGTGGTTTTGTAGTAGTTGTGGATTCTTTATTTTTGCCTGTTTTGGAGAGGTGAGGCAGAGGGGGGAGGAGGCAAATATGCGGAAAGTTGAATCTCCATTATGGATTATTCAGTTTGTGAATAAAATATACAGAATTGCATCTGAAACTAAAATACCCCCATGCACACAAAGACACAGATTCTCCAGAAAGTCCAAGAGGCAAAAACAAGCAGGCATAGAAACAAATTGGTAGCAAGCTGTGTCAAAATGACTCTCTTTAAACCCAAGGAAGGAGGCCGTTTCTTCAAAATCAAAAAACTTTTAATAAAGCAAGAAGGGCCCTGCTGGTTTGGATTAGAGTCCCAGAATCCTATTTATAGCTGGGGCCATCTGGAAACCTCAAGGAAACCCACACCGTCCAGGCACGAAGGCAACAGCAACCTTCTTTATGTTTGTTCCCAGAAACTGGTATCAATCAACAGCACACTGCCTTTGCACATGGAGGTTCTATTCTGTCTGTCCTGGCTGGTGGGCATTGATAGACTGATCCACTTGCGAATGAGGCTGCAGTTCAGCAAGAAGGTTCAGTTCCAGGCATCTCCAAGTAAGCCTGCTGTCAGAGGGTCGTCGTGGCTACTCTAGAGTAACTCCGCTTGAGTCCAGTTTGCCTTTAAAGACTTTTATTGTGCAAAGTATTTACAGTGCAGAGACAGCTTAAAACATGACCTCTCAGTCCGAATCAGAATCCGGCAATGGCGTACGTCTGTTTCTACGCCAGCAAAGGAGTCGGGGCACCCCAAAACGCCTCCCCTTTGACCTGCGCCGCGGTGCTCTCCTTAACTCTTGTGCCAGAAGGAGCGATGCCCTCCCAGCCTCCTCCTGCTCAAGGCGGTGGAATGGCTCTCCAACATCCTGGAGCCCTTGCCTACATCTCTCCTCCCCTGAGCTTTCCCATCTTTCTGCAAGCTGGCTTCTCTCTCCCTCCGGGTCTCTCCCCTCCCTCCTGGCTGCTTCAGACCCACTGCTGCTCCCTGTGCTTGGCGATGATAGGGGCTGGCTCCCTGTAGGGAGTCACCCTTACACCTGCGAAAGTCTGAAATCCTAGAGAGTCACTGCTGGTCATTGAAGATAATTCTAACCAAGATGGACCCATGGTCTGATTCAATATAAGGCAAAATTCCTATATTCCTTTGTGAATTTATCTGATCCTTTCCAAAAACCCATCTTTGCTAATGGCCACCGTGTAGTTTAGTCACTAGGATGCTGGGACTAACTTCTTTTGTTTCCCCACTTGTCCCTTCTCACACTAGGTTCTCATTCCTCCAAACAGTCTGGAACCCCTATGGTGGAAAACCACGGGGGTGGGGGTGGGGGTGGGGGTGGGGGTAGGGGCATATTGGAGCTGGAGGACAACTGGCGGTGAAAGGGTTAAGTGCCCTCTCAAATTGCCCCCCTCTCAAATCGGGGTTCTCAACCTGGAAAATGGTTGTTGAGCTACCTTTACATAAACTTCTATGTAAGGCACTGTTTGCCCTTCAGGGTCCATCTCTAAACCAGTGTTCTTTGACCTTGAGTCCACAGGTGTTGTTGGACTACAACTCCCACCATCCTTGGCCAGCTTAGTCAGGGATGATGGGAGTTGTAGTCCAAAAATATATATTTAGGGCTGGTTGAACCATAGCTGCCAAGTTTTCCTTTTTCTCGCGAGAAAGCCTATTCAGCATAAGGGAAAATCCCTTTTAAAAAGGGATAACTTGGCAGCTATGGGTTGAACACTGACCTCTGACGAGTTCAGAGGTAGCTACTCTTCCGTATCGCCCTGCCTTGCAGTGAAGAGGATTTTAGCACACATCAAATGTAGTCATGCAGTAAAATGCTTTCCTGTAATCGCCTAAGCTTCAGTACCTTTACATCAGCTTTGAAGGCAGGCAGCCTTTCAACAGGTGCACCCTTCCCCATTGCTGCATCTCCATGTTGGAGAAAGTTGCACCTGCTGAATTTCCTTACAAAGCTAAAGACACACACAAAACCAAGTTGGCTATCATCATAGAAGCAACTCACTGTGTTGTCCTGGCTGAAGGAGCAGCAGCAGCAGCACCTGGCATTGAAAAAAGGCATAATGTGAAAGATGGTAGATTTGTAAGGTTTTCTAATTCCCAGAAGGCCTTGCTCACAGATGTCGGCACTGTGATTCCCACGAACACCGTTTGACCTTGCTCACATTATAGGTAGGATGCCTGTACGAGTTATTCTTCATGCTTTTCAGGGCAGCGTCATCAAAAACCCCATCAGGCTGGACTTTCATAGAATCATCAGAGTTGGAAGGGAACATGAGGGTCATCTAGTCCAACCCACTGTGATGCAAGAATCTTTTGCCCAACGTGGGGCTCAAACCCACAACTCTGAGATTCAGAGCCTCATGCTTTACTGACTGAGCTATGTTGCGGCTTCGGCTCCCCTGCATCTCTGTCTCCACCTTCTGGGTTTTCAACATTATCTCCAGCTTTCTAAGGCGCCGTATATTGAAAGCACATCTGTGGCCACCCCAATCTGGAATCTTGAGAACAGTTGTTTGTTAAGGGTGCTGGGGTTTGTAGTTCTGTGAGAAGTAAACTACATTTCCCAGCATTCTCTGGGGGAGGCCATGTGCTTTAAATGTGCTTTGGTGTGTACACAGCCTCGGATTCTAATGTTTTTCCTATAGTTGGAGTTGCCAACATGCCACCCATGGGTGCAATGGTGCCCTGGGGAGGAGAGGGGTCTTCCCCTGGTACCCACAAGTATTCTGGGGGCCCTGCCTCACTGCCCCCTTGGTCATGACGAGGCTTGGTTACTTCTTTTTTGAAAAGCCCATAGAGCTGGAGGAGAAAGAAGTTGGAAGAGTTGTGCTCTTTTCCACTTCGTCTTTCAGCTCTGTGTACTTTTCAAGGCTCAATTCAATTCTGCAGGATCCAACCTTTACCCAGAACCCAGAACCATTGGGAAAAAGGGAAGCCTTGATGTGCTGGCTTTCTGTTTCTCAGAGAGAGCGCCGGGGGGGGGGGGCGCTGATCCAGGGGAGGAAATTTACCCAGATAGAGTGGCACCTTCTGCACTCAGTCAAAAATCCAAACATGCCTAAAATATTTGTCACTCCCTGATCCTACTGATAGACACACTCTGCACCTTCCAAGTGATCTGTGAAGCCCAGGTTGTGCTAAGCGCACTAGGGTTTGTTTAAAAACTGTTTTGCATTTCCAAGGGGAATATTTGCATTTACTGCTTTTTCCAAGGGCCCTGTCTCACTACATGGCGACAGAGAAGTCTGGGTAAAGATTGTATTTCTATAGCTGAGTAAACATTATGGACTGTTTTCTTCCCCTTTCACTCTTCCCCACCCTAAATATCCACCCCGAGGAAGAGTCCTGTGTAGCACAAAAGCTTGCATCATTTTTTTTAAAAAATGTTATCTTTTCCCAAGCAAAGTCAATGTGCAGCTCGCATGTGTACTTTGAATGGGATGGGATGTCAAAACCAGTGTGTTATGGTGGTTAGAGTGTTGGAATGTGACCTGGGAGCTCAAGATTCAAATCCCCACCCAAACACGAAGTTCGCTGGGTGACCTTGAGCCAGTCATTGTCTACCTCGCAGGGTTGTTGTGAGGAGAAAACGAGGAGGGGAGATGTACAGCACCTTGAGCTCCTTGGAGGAAAGGGGGGGTAGTTCAATGGTTCAGTGGAACTTATTTCCAAGTAATGGTGCCTAGGTGTGCAGCTTTAAGTCTGCAATAAAGACCGTCCACCAGCGTTTCAGCTGGTTTCTGCTTAAAGGAGAGAGCAAAAAGGCAGCTCGCCGTTTCCTCCTGTGCTGGAATATATCCCCAAAGTGGTGCAAGTTGGAGGGCATGAGCAGCTGGTGGTGACCTGGGTGCCTTTCATGAAACCCAAATCTTGTGGTCTGGGTCAGGATCAGCAGCCCAGCAATGGCTGCTTTCTAAACTCCAGCCTGCGAGCTGACACTGTGGGGCATTCCTGCGTAAGGGGAAAGGGCGTAGCTCACTGGTACAGCGGGAGTTCAATCCTGCCTTCTGCAAGGATCAACTGCATCTCTAATTGCCCCACACCTGACATCACAAATGGTGTGAGGCAGGTGATTTGGGGTGGCAGCCTTCTGAGACATTGGGGAGGCCTGGCAGACCAGATCTGGCACACTGGTCAGAGGTTCCCCATCATCCCTGTTGTGGCACAAGAGAAAATAAATTGGATGCATCATCATCTGCAAGGCAGCCGATTATATCACTTCTTTGCTGCCTTCAGCCTTTAGGTTTTGTACCAAGAATGCCAAATACATGTCTCTAGCAATTGTTCAGCCTGCAGCAAACCTCTAATTGAAGCTGCCCAGGGACTTTTGCTGAATGGCACATGTTTTCTTTTAAAAAATATGTTATAGACAGGTCTTGGTCTAGAGCATTGCTGGATAATATCACGGTACATGATCTGCTATCTGGAAAATTTCCAGTTTCATTCCAGTTTCCACTAACTGCAGAAAAGTAACACCTCAGCAGGGCTAAAGAGCTTGAATGTGGCTTTTAGAGATGCACTTTGCCCGCTGAAAACAAAACAGAGGTTTCTAGCCCTCATTGATCAATGTTAATAAATACAATGTACTCCTCAGGACTGAGCAACGTAACAACTCCTTTAGAGTCCCCTTCTGCTATTCCTGTCATGTAACATACACCTCACATCCAATACACAGATGCCCACCTGTAACCACCTGTACAGGTGTATTTGAGCATCTGGTGGTTTGGTGAATAGGTAGTGTTTGCAATAAAAACAATTAAATCCCAAATGACAGTGTGAAGGTTTGTAGTACAAAGTCATACGTGCAACACAATCGGAAATCTTCAATGTCCCTCAGTCTCCCCCAGTCTATTTCACCAACAAACTCACGCAACTACTTTTAGCCCATAGAAGGTTAATGTAAAGTCAAACATTTCACCAGAAATATAATCTGTGTTTTGGATTAACTAACACAACTGATTCCCTAAGCCAATCTAAAATATAGCTAATAGTATAGTGGTCTATGTAATAATTCATCAGATTTAGATTAAAACCATGGCTGGGTTAAATAATAATAATAATAATAATAATAATAATAATAATAATAATAATGAAACATGCCCTTTAAAACATCTTGCCAGTTTTACATAAACAACTGTGTGGAAAATGCTTGTCTCTTAATTTTTCTATGCAAGGATTGAGTCTAAGGATATTACTGTATTTGAAATTCCTTCTGATGAACAGATACCTTTGAAACACACTGGAACCTGGAATGCTGCAAGATTTTAAAATCATATATATATTATTGTGCATATATTTGTGAAAATGACATACAAAAATGCATTTTTGAAAATGGTTTTGGAAAAAATGTGGATATTTGTATATGTGCATCAGTCAATCACTTTGCGGTGCTAATGGACTCTGTCCTTCGGTCATTTTTTGAATTGCAAATAATGACTTTTCCATTATGTTAATTTTCCTCTAACATACCCACTCCTCTTTGTGTGCCATCCTCAACTACCTCCTGATCCTGTCCTGCCAATATTCCAGGTCTGTTCTCAGCTACAGAACAGAAGTTAAAATGTTGAGAGTCTAGGGATAGGGAAGAAATGAGATTCAATTTAAAGGCAAACTACTGAATTTGTGCTTTCCAGAACAATACGTGAACTGAAACGCAGCCACCCTTCAAAATTCACATCACTCCATTTTTACAATCCAGTTCTCCAGCCACGTTAACTGCATCAACGGCATTTACGCAATCAAATGCCATGCCTAGTTTGGCTCTTAAACTAGCTGCTTCAATGGCCCCACATTCAAGAACAAGACTAAGAACTAGTGGCTGAGTATTTCCTCCTCCCTCCCAAATGCGTTTTCCTTTTGTGTTGTGTCTTGCTGGGTGTGGGCGAGATGATGCCTACGCCAGCCTTAGATTGGGGTAGAGCTGTACAGCACCTGCTTTGCATGCAAAGGGTCCCAGGTTCAGCATCTGCACTGGTAAGGCCACCAGAGACCCCTGTCTGAAACCTTAGAAAGGTGCTGTTATCTGGTGTGGACACTACTTAGATGAACAATGGTCTGACTCAGTATAAGCCAGAGTCCTGTGTTTGTTTGTCTGTTGCATTAACACCCCACCTTTTCCTCCAAGGAGCTCAAGGTGGCGTATATGGTTATCCCCCTCCTCATTTAGTCTCCACAACAACCCTGCGAGGTAGGTTAGGCTGAGAGGCAGTGACTGGCTCAGGGCCACCCAGTGAGCTTCACTGCCGAGTGGGAATTCGAACCTGGTCTCCCAGATGCTAGCCGTTCGCTCTAACCGCTACACCATACTGCTGCAGCCACTTCTGGTATGCAGTGGCTCTATATCCAGGGATTCTTCCTTTACCGGGGAGGCGCAACCAACCCTAGAGATGAGGGAACAGCTCTTTATGCCAATGAAACAGCTCAGTAGGGGGAGTGGGTTAGGGTTTGGGTTTGTTTTTATTTGTATTTTAAATCCACTTACCAGCAGCAAGGGCAGCCAACCTCCTCTTGGGCGTAGCATGCGAGATGCCATCAGCCAACAGGCCCCAGGGTTGTAAACAATCCCCAGCTCCCCCAGAAGGGAGTTACCATCCCGACACCATGCACCTTTGGCCACTCTCTTCCTGATCTTCCTTTCTACCTGCTGTCGCACCTGTTCCCTTTTGGCTGGGCAGAAGCTTTGTCCCCTCCTCCTTCCACACCCACAACTCAGGAGGAAGTGAATCAGCCAGCGGCAAAACCACCAGCAGCAACCCACTGGGCAAACAACTCCCCCATTATTTTGCCCAAACTTGGAGAGTGCTGATTTGTTTGTTTGTTTTTAAGTCTCTCTCTCTCTCTCTCTCTCGTAGCTTAGTGGCAGAGTACTGTCTCTGGTTTGCACGGAGAAGGCTGCCAGTTCAAATCCCTGACATCTTCCGACTCCTTGCCAGAAACCCTGGAGTTCAACAATATATGGAATGGGATAGCTCAATTGGTAAGAGCACGAGACTCTTCATCTCAAGGTTGTGGGTTCGAGCCCCACGTTGGGCAAAAGGATTCCTTACATGGGGTTGGACTAGATGACCTCCGTGGTCCCTTCCAAGTCTGCAATTCTATGATCTGGAGAGCACCACAGGCTCCCCAGCCCTGTGTTAAAATGATGTGGGTAAATATGTTAGTTTTAAGAGTAGCCCAGGTTGCTGTTTCAACACCTAAACCGGGGCGGGGGTAGGGGTCTGACCTGTGGCTCTCCAAGAATAATAATAATAATAATAATAATAATAATAATAATAATAATAATTTATTATTTATACCCCACCCATCTGGCTGGGTTTCCCCAGAATATTAGAATACACTAATTTCTTAAAGATCAAAAGCTTCCCTAAACAGTGATGTGGACTGCAACTTCCATCAGACCTAGCCAGCATGGGCAAGCATCAGGGATGATGGGGGTTGTAGTCCAACAACATCTGGGTGGCCGCCGGTTAGGCAGATGTGGAGTCTGTTTGCATTAGAGGCCTAAAACACAGCAAGGTCAATTCCCCCCTGCTGCATTTCAAGCCGCATTTGCATGGTATTGATCACATCAGAGAAGGGGCAGGGGTTTCTTCATCCTCCGCACGTGACCTTTTTGGTTTCCCTGCCCCTGCAACTGCACAACCCCCAGAACTTGTATTCATGAAGCTGTCATGGTAGGATACATTCACTGCTTAATCCGCATCCAATTTTGTAGTTGAATTTAGGATCAATATGGCTAATGTCGTGTGAATATGACTTCAAAATCTAGCAGTAGGAACTCACCGGATGCAGAGTAAAAGGTAATGTGAACATACCCCTGATCTACATTAGGACACAGTCAGTAGGGCAATGCCTTTATTAGAATCGACTGAAAGAGTGAGCAAGCTTCTGTGTTTTCAATAACTCTTCTTCACACTAAAATGAGGCTGCAGGGTGTTGGTGGAGAAGCAAAGCTGGACAGCGAAGTCTTCAGTATGGCTTTCAGAATCATGGCAAGCTTCCTTAACCTTCCCCCAAAACTTGTTGTTTTGCTTGTCATCTAAAGTGAAGACGAGACAGAAGAACTGAGAAGCTTGCACACTGTTTTGTGACATTCCAGTCCAGGCATCCCCAAACTTCGGCCCTCCAGATGTTTTGGACTACAATTCCCATCTTCCCCAACCACTGGTCCTGTTAGCTAGGGATCATGGGAGCTGTAGGCCAAAACATCTGGAGGGCCGCAGTTTGGGGGTGCCTGTTCCAGTCGTTACTAAAAGGTATTATCCTAGTGTGGTTTTTGGTTGTTGTGTGTAAGCCAAGGGTTGTATCTGGGGTTAGTTCTACTCAGTACAGACCCATTGAAATGAACGGACCTAATTGATTTCCAAGGGTCTGTGACATGCCAGATGACACGGCCCCTCATACATGATTTTTGGCCCCGAGAGTAGCAGATTGTGAGATGGAGAGAGCAGGTATTATCTGGGTTCATTTCCCTTTATTCCCCCCACCACAATCTTGCTTTTGCTTTTCATGCTAAGCTGTCGCTATTGAACAGACGTGTAGATCTGCAAACACTGTGCATTATAGTGTGAAAGCTTATTGCTTTACCGTAAACAAACTACTTTCCACTGCTTTGGGGAAAGCGCATGAAGGGAAGAGATGAGAAAGCAAAATTGATTTTGGGGAAGGGAGGAGACTTGAGCTCCTGAGAGGAAGGAAGGACAGAGCCTAGAAAGCTATAGCTGAACTCGGGAGGAGTCGGGAGGCCCGGTTCCTGTGGTCCTCTCTCTTGCACACAAAATGGTTAAAACTCGACAGCAGTCCAGGTCCTGAGCTCAGTTCTCCTTCTGAGAGAGCTTCCGGGAAGAGGCCACAGACACCGCAATCAATGCCTGGGCTGTGAAGTAGGTGCTCATTATCAGGAAGCGGGCATGAGGCAGCGAGGAGGAGCAGAAGTGATGGAGGACGACAAACAGATCGGACACGATGAAGATCACGCTGCCAAGCGAAGTGCTCAGCTGGGCTTCTGTGCGGGACAGCGCACGCCAGCACATGGTGCCGATGACGGCCGCATAGGCTGGCCCTGCGTAGGCAAAGACACCCTCAAGGCAGGGAAAGACAAGGGTGACGTATGCTGTGGCCACCAACCCCAGAACCACCAGGAAGGTGAGGGGCCGAAAGGGGCCCAGGCCAAAGGCTAAGATGTAGGAGACATGGCAGGCGGCAAAAGCAGCTGTCCCTGCGAGGAGAGAAAAAGGAGAAAACACACACACAGAGAGAAATTTGAAACACTTTGCACTTAAAGGCTAATCTACCTAGCTCTCATTTTCTGAAACAAATACACAGACCAAAATGCAGCCATCCTTCGAAATTTGCACTTCACAGAATTTTGCAGTAAATTCAGTGTGCATAAAAACGCCTACATTGGTGGAAACACACACACACACACACACAAATGTACAGTCGTACCTTGGAAGTTTAACAGAATCCATTCCGGAAGTCCGTTCGACTTGCAAAATGTTCAAAAACCCAATCGTGGCTTCTGATTGGCTGCAGGAAGCTCCTGCAGCCAATCGGAAGCCACGGAAGCCCCATCGGACATTCGGGTTCCAAAAGAATGTTCGCAAACCGGAACACTCACTTCCGGGTTTGCGGCGTTCGGGAGCCAAAACGTTCGAGTTCCAGGGCGTTCAACAACCAAGGTACGACTGTATTAGATTAGGGGAAAACAATTTTGCAGAACCTGTAAACAAGGCAGAACTGTGTATTAGGAGACATTTGCACTAAAATGATTGGAGAGTTTCTGTGAGGACTTAAAAAGAAATAATCGCAAACCAACACAGAAATGGGGAACTGGATTTAAGATTGGAAAAGGAGAAATGAAGGCCTTACCTACATTATACGACAGAGGTGCAGTTCCCTGAATAGAGGGATTGTTATTTAAACCACTCTGGGGATTGTAGCTCGGGGGTGGGGGGTGGGAAATAGGGGTCTCCTAGCAACTCTCAGGACCCTTAACAAATGGTACTTCCTAGACGGAAGCCATGACCACCTGAAGTGGCATGAGACTGCTTTAAATGGCCAACACAGGACCTGTGGCATACACAGTCTTGCTGCCACCTCATCTCTCCTCGCCCTGGTATGGGGCTGCCCTTTGGCCAGAGGGAGGCAAGTAAGAGGCTCAGCCTTATCATGCCACCCACGACTGATTCCGCCCTTCACATTAATCCTTAGATTTTACTAAGATCTGATGCACCCGTTTATCTAGGATGCGAATTAGATTTTAACACCCGTTGGGTGGATGTTGCCATCAGCCAGCGCAGGTCCCAGAAGAGAAATATCCCCAGATCTTTCCAATGGGGATGTTATTCCTGGCCTTTCTAAAAGGAAATGATCCCGTCTGTCGAGATATGTGTGTTGCTGGTGCCCCCATGTGGCGAGAGATAGTATTTGTGGATGGATGAATTCAGATTTGCAGACTGGACAAGATAATAAATAATAATAATAATAATAATAATAATAATAATAATAATAATAATAATACCTGGGTACAGCATATCTAAAAACCTAATAAAAACATCAAGCATTTGCACACATCTGCGGTGGCTAACATATATTTTGAAGTGCTGATAAATATTCATTTTTTCCTTCTTATTTGGGCCCTGTTTTACTAGGTTGCCTAGATTCCTGCTGTTGTCTTGATACCTGCTGGTGTTGTTTTGGGCACTTTTTGCTGCATTTAGCTGTTTTATTTGTTTCTATTTACTGTATTTATTTATTTACTTATTTACTTATTTATTTATTTATTGAATTGATATACTGTCCTATACCTGGAGGTCTCAGAGCGGTATATAAAAACCACAAAATATATAATCAAAATAAAAACAACAACCCAATAATTCCCCCCTCAAAAAAAAAAAAACCCCCAAAGGGCATAGGATGTCAATCAAAGCAAAGGCCTGATTAAAAAGGAACATTTTCCCCTGGCACCTAAAGGTGTATAATGAAGGCGCCAAACGAACTTCCCCGGGGAGAGCATTCCACAGATGGGGAGCCACTGCAGAGAAGGGCCCGTTCTCGTGTTGCCACCCTGCGGACCTCTTGAGGAGGAGGCACACAAAGGAAGGCCTCAGAAGATGATCTCAGGGTCCGGGTAGTTTCATATGGAAAGAGGCGGTCCTTGAGGTATTGCAGTCTTGAGATGTTTAAGGTTTTATCGGTCAAAACCAGCACTTATATATGACTGCATTTCTATCCCATCTTGTATGCAGGGAGCTCAAGGCAGTGGACATGGCTCTCCCCCTCCTTACTGAATTCCCCACAGTACAAACATCGTAACATGCAAACTGGTGGTTAACAGAATACAACAGGGCTCCTCCCCACGGGTCCCTCAAACCTCATACCTGGAAGGAAAAGTTCTGACCACACCAAACAGATGTCCCCTACTGCTGAGAACAGCAGGCCTCGGAAAATGTGGCGGGCATATGGTGTGAAAACGGCCACACTGTAGGCATGGGAAGCCACGAAGAACGCCAAGGAAAGGACCGGGAGGCATTTGACGATGGCACTCTGCACACTGTTGTCAGGAAGCCAGAGGATGAAGTACGACGCGCAGGAGATGGCGAAAGGCAGTAGCTTATACAGCAAACTCCTTTTCTAAGGATGCGACATGAAAAGAGAGTTCTTCAGTGATTCCCCCCTCCTTTTAGCCTCCTCTTCCCACCAACTCACAGGGCTTTTTCTGTGGTGGCCCCTTCCTTGTGGAATCCCGCCTCCTCTGCAGGGTGTGTTTTGCTCTTCCATTGGTTGTTTTTCAAAGCTCCTTACAGACTTGACTATTCCAATCTGCTTTCAGATGAATAGGGTTGGCGTTTTATCATTTTACCTGTGTATTACGTTAGGTGGTGGCTGTTTTAAGTTGTTTTTATGCTTTTAACAGTAGGTTCCTCACTCGGGCAATCTGGCCAGGCACCCCCACCATTATAATTTCTTAAGGATGCCAGGCTAGCTTGCCCGGGCAGCGGCAGCAGTTAACACTGATTAGTCTGTTTAATAGTGACTACTGTTGTTTTCTGTGTCTTTTAATTACTTCTGCTAGTGGGCTGGTGAATGGACGCAGCGGGCAAGGAGCCTGTTGGAGGCGGGCTCTATTCACCCTCTGTTATGTACTGAGCTGAATCATAGAACAATAGAATACAGAATGCAGCAGTCTGATTGGTCTGCAGGAGCCACCCAATCCAGCTCCAGGTGGAAGTGAATCAGCAACCTGATTGGCCTGCAGGAGCAGCCAATCAGGCTTCTGGCGGAAGTGAATCCGCAACCTGATTGGCCTACAGGAGCAGTCCTGAAGTAGCCAATCACGCAAGGCCCAATGTGTAAATAATGTGTATATATAGCAGACATTTTGGGGGGAAAGCTATTCTTCTTTTGCTACTAGAAGCTGAATAAAGAGTATGAAATTCACTCTCGACTCCGAGTAAATTTCACTCCTGCAGGCCAATCAGGTTGCTGATTCACTTCCACCTGGAGCTGGATTGGGTGGCTCCTGTGGACCAATCAGACTGCTGCATTCTGGATCCTATTGTTCTAGGATTCAGCTCAGTACAGAACACCCTCCTTGAGTGCCCCCCCACCCCAGCTGCCCAACCCACCGGGGGGGGGGGCACACGCTTGCCCTACCCTGGGTGCTGGCAATCCACGCTATGCTGCTGCTTCCAGTTTCGCCATTTGATTTCAAACAGCATTGTGTGCTGTGCTTCGGCTGAACTGACAAGCAGGTTATAACAGGTTTCTTCAACACCTAGTCAAATATCCAAGAACTCTAATATGCAAACACAGAACTTGTACACTCCAAAGCCAAAGTTTGACAGAGAATGCAAATTCCTTGTTCTCACTCTTTCATCGTACAGTGGGGAACACAAATTGTGGATGCAGCCTTTGCCAACTCCAAAGGTTTTGCTGTTCATTATTTTGATGGTTGGCCAAGTAATATAGATTGCAGTTTCCCAGTATAATAGTTATTCAGACCCAAAAAAAATCCTGGATCCTTTGCAAAGATTGCCCCCCCCCCAAAAAAAGTGTGTGTGTGTGTGTGTGTGTGTGTGTGTGTGTGTGTGTAAAAGCGTCAAAGAACAAAAAGAAACTGCTAGTATAAACACCAAAACTAGGAATAAAAATCCTAGGACCAAAATCCAAATGAGACTCCAGTTTTCTCCCTGCTATTAAATGGGAGTGTTCCACTTGTCTCTTGCTGATAGAATTTCATGGACTCTGAACACTCATGATAGCGAAGGTGCCATCTTTAGAACATAAGAGAGGTCCTGATGGGTCAGATTTCTCTAGTCCAGCATCCTGTGTTCACAGTGGTCAGCCGGACGCATCTGAGAAGTCCGCAAGCAGGACATGAGCACAACAGCACTCCTTGGCCCGCGATCCCCAGCAACTTGTATTTGCAGGCATACAAGCCTTGACACTGGAGGGGTAACAGGCAACCTTCATAACATTAGTAGCCCTTGAGCCTTATTTGCCACGAATTTGCTTTATCGCCTTTTAAAGCTGTGCACATGGGCAGTGATCACTACATCATGTGGAAGCAAACTCCATAGTTTACCTATGCAGTGAATTCTACAGTTTACTTACGCACTGTCCCGAGATCTCCCACAGTTCAGTTTCTCTTCCCCCCCCCAATTTTTTAAAAATAATTTTATAATTTTTATTGTAAAGTAAATACATCAATACCAAGGCATACATAAAGAATAATATAAAGAAAAAGAAAAGGAAAAATGCAAGGAAAAGTACACAGTAAAAGAATCAAGAAAAGTATAATATTTCAATACAATAAACACTATTTTACAAAATAATAATAGTAATAGACTTCCATCATTCTCACAACACTTCCTTTCACATTTCACATTTTATCTGTATTTCAGTATTATTTTCATCTTAATATATAGATATTGTCACAGATGGGGTGTTGGCTACTCCCGAGTAAGCACTCCACACATCCTCTGGATTTTCATAGTTTTATTGTGCATGCTATATACAGTGGTGAGATGTCTCAAATCATGTCTGCTCTGCATGGGGCAGAAGCCCACAATGGCGTCTTGTGGGCTCTGACCCCCCTTTTAAGACTCCAAACGCCCCTCCTCCTTGCTCTATGGGTCCTCCGTGGTCCCAAACCAGGCTCCTGAGGTGCCGTTCCCTCTCCTCCCTCCTTTCCAGCCCCTGCTGAAGCTAGCTCCTCCCCTGCTTCCCTGCTACCAACCTGGAGCTGAGCCACCAGGACTCTGCAGAGCCCTGGACCCGTCTTAACCCTTCCTGTTCCTGATTTGAACTCCCAGACTTGCTGCTGCTCTCCCATCTGATGGAAGTAAGCAGAGTGGGCTGCTCTCTGCAAGCCCTCTCTCTTACATCCACCCCCCCTCCAGGCTCCCCCCCCCTTTCTGAGGCCTGGTTTGCCTGGTCTGATGTCTGTAAAGAGGGCTGGAAGCCTGACAGGTCTTCCTCCTCTGTAGTGTGTGTAAAATCCTGTTCCCAGTCGGTGCTGGGTGGCTGGTCCGTGTAGTTCCTTCCGTTGTCATCCTCCTCCTCCCTCTGGAAAATTGCTTCCGATTCCCGGAGGGCTCCTTGGGTCTGCGTCTCCCCTGCTCCCCACCTGGGATCGCCCTCCCCCTCTGTGTTCCCTGTGCTACTGACGTGTGGTGGTTTGGGTCTGTGGGAGAAAGGAGCGTGCAGTTCCAGTGTGCGGTCCTCCCCTTGCATGGTGTGCGTGGTTGCCTCCGCGTTTTGGGAAGCAGGAGTGCCCTGCCTGGCCATCAGACATTTTAACCCCCCCTCCCCCCACCGGGAGCCCGGGCTCGCTGTGGCACTGTAGACCTCCTCCTCTTCCTTTCTTTCTGGAACCTCTTGGCTGCCTTCTCCCTCCACCCTTCTGTCTAGTGTCTTTTGTGTGATTTCCTCCCCCTCCCTCCTGTCAGCGTCTTGTGTTGGATGTGTGTCACGTCCTCTGAACCTTGGGCTTTCCCTAAAGTGTGAGAGCAAAGACCTGTGACCCACGGGATGGACCTTTCTCGCTGTAGGTACTTCCCCCCTGAAGGTGACAGGGTTGATCTGTGTCAGAACCTTGAAGGGCCCCAGCCTTCTGGGTGCCAGCTTCTTCCCCCTTCCCCCCATGGGAAGGCCTTCTGACCACAGCCAGACCCTGTCCCCTCCGTGGAAGACCTTCTCCAGTCCCCCGTGATGGTCTGCCCCCTCCTTGTAAGCCTCATTGCTCCTTGCCACGTCTCCATCCAGTTGTTGGTGTACTGTCTCCCTCCTCTCACCCCATGCCTCAATAGGTGGTCCCCCAATCTCCCCCTCCCCCTGCTCTGGGAAGGCTCTGGGGTTTCGCCCAAGACTGGCCTTACTGGGTGTGAGCCTCGTGAAGACATGTACTGCATGCCCCTCCGTGGGGTTGTCATGATATTGCCTGAGAATCTTCCCTCTGAGGGAGTCCTGGGGCATATACCGGGCATCATTGCTAAAGAGTAACCCCTCTTTCTCTGCAAGCCCTTCCCCTGCCCCTTCTCCCTCCCTCAAGTCCCTCCGTATGTTCTGGGTAAAAGTGTCCTCTTTGGTGAGTTGGCTCAGTTTCTCTTCCTGCATCCCCGCCTCGGCGTCGTTCCATCCGCCTGGGGAGCTGATGTGGTGCGATCCTGAGGATTCTCCTTCTTTCCTGCAGTGCTCCTTGCCGTCTGCATCTCCAAAGGTGAGATCTCCCCGGCGCTGGCTGCCCACAGGGTCATTGTCCATTAAGTCCAAAGCTAGCACTTCTGCGTGCTTGTTCACTGTCATCTTCCGAGAGGGGGTCTGTTGCGTGACCTCACCCTCCTGCAATTCCCTGCCGTCTATGGCCGAGACGCTCATGGGAAGCTTCCTTGGGAAAAGGGGAATCTGATTCTGCCTAGCAAAGTCCACCGATAGGAAATCATTGCTGCTGCCCCTGCAGAGAAGCCCGACTGTCTCCTGGGTCTGGCCTCTTGGCAGCTGCAGACTTACTTCCATCTCTTTGTCGTGCTGTGGGGTGTTACAGGAGGGCTCAGTTGTTGGTGCTCTGCCTGGCCCCTCCCCTCCTGATCTGGCATCCAGGCTTGTGTCTGTGCCTGCCTGCTCTCGCCATTCCTTCCTCTGGGGGCAGTGTTCCACCCAGTGGCTGGGTGCATTGTAAAGGCATCTCCCGCCTTTCTCTTCCCTCTGTTTTCCCGCGTCAGCGTTTGAAAGTACCCGCGCGCGGGCTTTGTCCCTCTGCATCACATCTGGCTGGAGGGGTCTGTGCTGAGCTGTAGCTGCCTTCCAGGGACTGTATGGGAGCTTGTGGCCGCTGCCTTTCCCCTCCGTCTGTCCCCTCTGCCCGGACTCGCCTCTCAGCCTCCTGCACTTCCACGCCACCATGCCTCTCAGCCTTAGAGCCAGCTTGTGCTGAGGGTCGCCCTACAAAGTGCTGGCCCGTCCCGAGTGTCCTCTCTGCTTGTCCAGCCTCCACTCCGGCTTGGCTGTGTTCAGAGCTGCTCGGTTCACTAAGCCTGGCTTCCCCTGTGCCCGGGTGCCTACCTGGTGCTTGAGCCGTTCCATAGTTGCAGGGTGCTGGCTGCAGCTTGCTCTCTGCTACACCCCTCACGCATGCCAATCCTCCCTTGGCATCTCTCTCTTCTGCTTTAGATGCTGCCAACTTCATGCCGGCTGCTACATTTGCAGCCCTCTTCCCTCGGGGTAGCCATCAAAAGATTGTGGGCCGAATTTCATTAATTAAGATGTGTGTAGTCTCGAAAATGAATTACTTATTTCAAAACTTACCAATTTTGGGGAAAGAAAAAATTTTTGGTGAATGGAAAAAGGATATTATGAAATTTATCTGGAACGGGAAGAGACCGAGGATCAAATATACAATCATGATAGATCATAGAAATAGGGGAGGCTTCGGGCTCCCAGATCTCGAAATATACCACGACGCAGCTGCAATCGCCTGGATTAAAGAGTGGATGGAGCTTCAAAATACGGATCTTTTAGATTTGGAGGGCCAAGGTTTAGCTTTTGGCTGGCACCGCTATTTAATGAAAGAAAAAATTGAAAAAAAGAACATTTTTATGTTCAACATAATTAGAAAATCTCTGTACCTAGTTTGGCAGAAATATAAAAGGTTCTTTGAACCAAAGACCCCATGGTGGGTCTCCCCACTTGAATTAGTGGCGGTCAAAAGAACTAATATGGGTGGTAACTGGCCCACCTATAGGAACCTATTGGAAGAAAAAGAGGGAACATTAAAATTAAAAGATTACTCTGAAATAAAACATCTCTTGACCACCTGGTTGCAGTACTTTGAAATAAGTCAGAGGCTGCAAGTCGATAAAAAATTGGGCTTCGACAGGGAAATGTCAAAATTGGAGGAGATTTTATTAGTAAATAAGAGCAAATATATTAAAAAATTATACCAGATAATTCTAAAATGGAGAACAGAAGAAGAGCTGACCAAAGAATTCATGATTAAGTGGGGTCAGGACCTGGGGAAACCTATCCCAGTGGAGAAGTGGGAGAAGTTATGGAAAAAAGACTCAGAATTTACACCCAATTACGATCTAAAGGAAAACATTTCGAAGATGCAGAACAGATGGTACCTGACCCCACTTAAAATATCCAAAATCTACCCAGGAACCAGCAACTTATGCTGGAGGTGTAAAAAGGAGGTTGGCTCCTTCATCCACATATGGTGGAATTGTAGTATAATTAGAGAATTTTGGGAAATGCTTTACAATGAATTAAAGAAAATATTAAAATACTCTTTCAAGAAAACCCCGGAAATGTTCCTTCTAGGAATGATATCTGAGGACATTCATCCCAAGGACAGATGTGTAGTCAGTTATGCGGTAGCAGCTGCTAGGTTATTAGTTGCAAAAAATTGGAAAACCTCGGTAAACCCAAGTAAAGAAGAATGGCAGATAAAATTATTCAATTACTACAATTTAGCAAAAAATTATGAAGAAATTAAAGGAATGGATTTAGAGGAGACCGTCAAAAATTGGAAATCATTTATTAATTATATTAAGAGCCAATTGGAAAACCCAAATGTAATCTCAGATGCTTAACGATTTTGTCATGAATATTTGATTTAGAAAATAAGTAATTATATGTATTTTGTTGTGTTTTTTATCTCTTTTTTCTTTCTTTCTTTTTTTTTGTTAATTGTTAAATAAATTAAGGTATGTAAATAATATATGGAATATAAGGATAAGCTCCAAACAGGATGGAAAGTGCGGGGGGCGGGGAATGGGGGGAAGTGGGAGGGAGGGAGCGGGCAAAGCAAAAATGATATCTCAACGGGTTATAATTTTTGCTCAAGGGTTTTAACGATTTGTATTATTCTCTGAGTTGATGTTCTTTTTTTTGTGTTGTTAATAAAGATTATTTTAAAAAAAAAAAAAAAAAAAAAAAAAAAAAAAAGATTGTGGGCTTGCTGTCACAGATGGGGTGTTGGCTACTCCCGAGTAAGCACTCCACACATCCTCTGGATTTTCATAGTTTTATTGTGCATGCTATATACAGTGGTGAGATGTCTCAAATCATGTCTGCTCTGCATGGGGCAGAAGCCCACAATGGCGTCTTGTGGGCTCTGACCCCCCTTTTAAGACTCCAAACGCCCCTCCTCCTTGCTCTATGGGTCCTCCGTGGTCCCAAACCAGGCTCCTGAGGTGCCGTTCCCTCTCCTCCCTCCTTTCCAGCCCCTGCTGAAGCTAGCTCCTCCCCTGCTTCCCTGCTACCAACCTGGAGCTGAGCCACCAGGACTCTGCAGAGCCCTGGACCCGTCTTAACCCTTCCTGTTCCTGATTTGAACTCCCAGACTTGCTGCTGCTCTCCCATCTGATGGAAGTAAGCAGAGTGGGCTGCTCTCTGCAAGCCCTCTCTCTTACAGATATGTATGTATATATGTATGTTTCCCCTTTCCATTCATGAGGTCATTCTAGACACAGCCAAATTTTTACATTAGAACCTTGTCTTTCTAAATGATCATTCAAGCAATTCCATTCCTTCTTGACTGTATTCATTGGCTTTAGTCTTATTATATCCGTCAATTTGGCCAGTTCCAAATATTCACATAATTTACATAACCATTCTTCTTTGGTCAGTACCTGGTTACCCTTCCAGTACTTAGCCACCAGGGTTCTCGCCGCTGATGTTGCATACAGAAAGAATTTAGTGTTTTCTCTAGAAATATCACTATTCAATATTCCCAAAAGGTATGTTTCTGGTCTTTTGCTATGTGAAGTTCTTATTAACTTTTTTATTTCTCCGTGGATCATGTCCCAAAACTTTCTGATCTCTGGACATGTCCACCACATATGGTAGAAGGTTCACAGTTCAGTTTCGTGGAATGGCCCCCTGGCTTCTTTTGCACACAGGAGGGCTTGGGAAGAAACTCTCCGCTTGCTCCACCCAACCACCCGCTCCATCATTTTAGTGACCCAAAGGGGAGATGAATGATGGGCCTCCTGGGTCCTCTGGCCCTGGAGGGGCTAGCAGAGCTGGGTGGGGCTTCACTCGAATACCTGGATTCCTTAAGGACTTGGACATTGGAGGAAACCTGGGTTCAAAGGTAAGGTTTTAGTGCACCAGGGAGTTTTGTGCAGTGCTTCTTTTAATAGGAAGCAACACAAAGGGAGCCAGGATTCCCGAGTTCTCCATGAAGGAGAGGCGTGCAGCAAAAGAAATAAAAAACCCAGCCATCTTATCTAAGGCATCAACAAGTTTCTCAGAGGAAGACATTGCCTTAACCTGCTTCCGACAGCTAGTGGGTTGGGCTTAGCGGTTCCCAAACTTTTTGAGGCCAGCCCCCCCCCCCGTGGTTCCATAAACTCACCCCCAGTGCCCCCTGACCTATATAAAAAGCACTATTCAGAACGTTCGCATGATCCCCTAAGGAAGATGACCACACAATGAAATTCAAAAGAGTAACAATTAATTGCACATTTATTTAAAACCCAATAAAAGCTATCTAGTTGACTTCAACCAAAAGGATGAACTTGATCCAGGGATATGAAAAAAGTCATTTACAACTCCAGTACCCCCAGCCCCCCTACCCCCGTAAATACCACTGCCCACCAGGGAGCCATTATACACCCTGACAGCAACTCGTTCCAGGCAAGGTTGTTCCCCAGCCCTACCAGACAATGCCAGGAATTGAACCTTGGCTCTTTGACAAGCAAAGCACTGAGCTTTGGGCTGCCCCCCCCCCAGTTTTCTAGCAGGTCGATAAACCTCCTAGGGAGCCCCATCTCCCACCAGTGCCTCTCCTGTCCCCTTCCATCCACCCTTTGTAGCAGATATACGGACTCTTACGTTGGCCGCTGCCTTTTTCCTGTAGTGGGCATCTAGCTCCAGGATATCCATGGCCAGTCCTAGCGTTGCCTGATCTTGAAGAGGGTGCCAGTTATGCCTGCACCTTGCAGCAAAGTGGACTTTCAACTCCCTCAGGGTACAAGGGGCCAACTGATAAGACGGCAATCGATACCCGTCACACCATCTCTGCTTGGTACCAGAGTAATCATAATAGCAATAATAATTATAACAACAACAATAATAATTTATTTATACCCCGCCCATCTGGCTGGGTTTCCCCAGCCACTCTGGGCGGCTTACAACAAAATATTAAAAATACAACAAGACATTAAAAACTTCCCTAACCAGAGAATGATATTATAGGCTTTGCCCCACCCCTGCTCTAGAACCCTCAAGTTCTGTTTAAAAGAAACCATTGCCAAGCACAAGCTGATCCATACTCACCACATGGTCATGCTCACATAGGCAGGCCAGGAGGAACAAGAGGATTGGCAACATCTTTATTCTCCTTTATTAGCCGCCCTGAGCCTGGCTCTCACTGGGGGAGGGCGGGGTATAAATAAAAAATTATTATTATTACTTAGTGCTCTGAAGGGCTGCAGCCATTTATTAAATAGCTGGCGTGAGGGGCTGCAGAGGTGGGTCATGAAAGATCCTGGCTAATCACATGTGCGCACAGGGCCGTCTTACCCATAGGCACTAGGGGTGCAGGGCACCCGGGCGCCGGGCTCTCAGGGGCGGCAGGCCGAGAGTCCCGGGACCGAGAATTGAGTCCAGGGAAGAGCCCGCCCGTCAGTCAGAGCACCGCAGGGGGCTCTTCTGCTGCGGGCAGCTCTGCGCCCCAAGTTTGGGGGTGACCAAGCCAGCAAGATGCTCCACCCTCCTGCGCGCCTGGGACTGGGCAACCTGGGGGGGGGGGCGCCGGGTGGATCTTTGCACCCCAGCATCACATATGCTTAAGCCAGTCCTGTGTGCACATAACACACAGGGTCTTGTGGATCTTGATGGGCAGCATTTCATAGCTGCTTTCCAGATCATAAGCATAAGGCAGGCATCCCCAAACTTTGGCCCTCCAGATGTTTTGGACTACAATTCCCATCTTCTCCGACCACTGGTCCTGTTAGCTAGGGATCATGGGAGTTGTAGGCCAAAACATCTGGAGGGCTGCCATTTGGGGATGCCTGGCATAAAGTATGCACAATTTTATTGGAAGAGGGTAGGCAAACAGGACCCTCTTATAGTAAGCATAGCTCTGTTTAAGGCCAAGCTGGAATGCTGAGATTAGCCTCCCACAGACTATTCATGGGGATGTAGCCGACATCTTGGTCCGTGACTGTGGAGGCCAATTCTGGATCCCCACGTCCTTCCACAGTGGGGGCGTAAGTTTCTGGGAGGGAGTTGATCATGGTGAGGGTTCACCAAGCGTGCCTTCCTCTTAGCATGTTTCTCCCTTCCGTCCTGAGTTTGAGTGTCTTCAAATGTATGGAAACTTATTCATGTATGTGACTACAGTGGCAAGGATGTTACTTGCCCCAAAATGGAAAGAAGCAGAAGTCCAAGCAAAGGAAGAATGGAAACAAAAACTTATGGAATATGCAGAAATGGTGAAACTTACTGGAAGAATAAGAATCAAGATAAAATAAAAAAATTGTTTATAAAAGAATGGAAATGGTTTACTGAATAAAGATAAATTATAAACAGATAAAACCATTGGCAGGGTTATTGTAATAGCCTGCAGTTTTATAAGAGCACATATTTAAAGAAGATGAATAAAGGAGTGAATTAAGTTAATTTGGATATGCAGAAGATATTTTAAAAATTGAAGGAACCACAGAGAGGGGGAAGGAAGACAATTTTTGAAATGTCAAAATGATTGTAAAATTGGTGAAACGTATAAAATTAGTGAAATGTATGATCTTGAAGACAAAAAAGGGAAAAAATGTAGCTGACTCCCGTGCAGCTAACAGAGAGCAAGTCCCCTCTAGTCTAGCCTACTGCTCAAAGGCAGCACTTACCATCCAGCACCCAGGATGTGCCACTAGGAGAGAAATAGCAGCAAAACCCAATGCCTAATTGTGTGATCCGAAGATAGTTTTATATCTCTTTTGATGATCTCCAAAGACTTGCTCCAGTTTAAGAGGACTGCTCCACGCAATCCTCTGTCGAGGTAAAGAGCAATGGAATTGTTGTTTCTTTGACTTTGGTTCCTCGGAGAAGGCATTGCTTGCTCCTTTTGTGATGTGGCATGTACGCACAGCATACCTATTGGTGTGAACTGAGTTTAGGGCTGCGGAGTTCAGACTTGGAAAGTCTATGTAGCTGTGAAGATCATCAGGTAACTTTGGACCACTGGTGATCTGTTTAACTTACCTCACAAGGTTGTTCTGAGGGCAGGGGAAAGACAATCATGTTTGCCACCTTGAGCTCTCTGCTGGATAGATGGAATTTCAGTGTGTGTGTGTGTGTGTGTGTGTGTGTGTGCATCTATTGTTCAAAGCACAGAAATGTACAGATCAGAAACAAGGCCTTTCCTGGGGTGGCACCCCATTTTACTGAATGCCCCTCAGGACTACCTGGCTGCTTGCCTACTGGGACACTCAATTATGTTTTAGTTTGTCTGCTCAAATCAATTGCTCTGTGGTTGTTATGCTACGAGTCCAGCGGATGGCATCACCTCCTACGGGATGTCCTCTCCATCCAAAGAAATAGCAAAGGGATTTTGGGAAAGGTGGCAGGCTCTTGGCTTTCACTACTCTTGATTTAAGCCTCCAGTATCCAAGCTACAATTCCTATCCAGGCCCCTTTTCTTCCTGGCAAAGCCACCTGCCTCTAAGACCATGGGCTCTTGCAACAGAGAACAATTTATTTGCAGCTATGTGTACGTAGTGAAAAGGTAAAGGTAAAGGGACCCCTGACCATTAGGTCCAGTTGTGACTGACTGGAGTTGCGATGCTCATCTTGCATTATTGGCCGAGGGAGCCGGCGTACAGCTTCCAGGTCATGTGGCCAGCATGACTAAGCTGCTTCTGGCGAACCAGAGCAGTGCATGGAAACACCGTTTACCTTCCCGCTGTAGCGGTACCTATTTATCTACTTGCACTTTGATGTGCTTTCAAACTGCTAGGTTGGCAGGAGCTGGGACCGAGCAACGGGAGCTCACCCCGTCACAGGGATTCAAACCGCCGACCTTCTGATCGGCAAGCCCTAGGCTCTGTGGTTTAACCTACAGCGCCACCTGCATCCCATACGTAGTGTAGACTTGACCATTTCAGGTTGAAAAAAGGGGGAGCTATTTTTTTATGTTCCTTGGCTGCAAAACAAACAAACAAACGCCTCAGGTAAAAAGCTAGCACATTAGGGATGATGTTCCTACCCCAGCCTACTCCTTGCTCTGCTTGATGTCTACCAGCAATGAGTTCTTTGCATAATAAAACCATTCAAAACTGGAATCCTCCACCTGGGCTCTGAAGAAAGGCCGTAACTCAGTGGTGGAGCATTTTCTCTGCTTGCAGTAGGTCTCTGGTTTAATCCCCAGCATATCCAGGTAGGATTTATTACTGTTTATATTAAACAAATGCAGAGATTGCTTCACAGCATAGAGCCTTCAAAGCAGTGTACATGGCAAAAGCAGGACAGAACACACAAATGCAAGCTCCAAGAACAGTAAAACGAACTCAGCTGGAAAACTTTGCTTCCTATCTTCTAATAACTGCTCCACATGCCCTCGTATAGTTGTTAAATAGCACTGGGGACAACAACAGTGTGCCCTGTGGCAGCCCGCAACAGAAATGCTAAGGGGGCAAGGAGCGTTCCCACAGTGCCATTCCTTGCAACCAACCTTGCAGGTAGGACTGGAAGCACTTAAAACAGTGCCTCTCCCAACATGCATCTCACAGAGCCCGTCTAGGATTCCACGGTTGAGTGTCAAAAGCCAGACAGAGAGAGCAGCAAGGTTGCTTTCCCCTTGTCCTTCTCCCTATGGGGATCATTCGCCAGGGTGAACAAAGCTGATTCAGTCCCCAGACTGAAATGGATCTAAATAAACAGTTTCATCTAAGAATGTCTGCAGTTGCTCAGCCACCATCGTCTCCATCACCTTCCCCCAGAAGGTCTATTAGTAACTGGCTGATAACCAACATAGACTAGAGCAGGCATAGGCAACCTTGGCTCTCCAGATGTTTTGGAACTACAACTCCCATGATCCCTAGCTAACAGGGCCAGTGGTCAGGGATCATGGGAGTTGCAGTTCCAAAATATCTGGAGAGCCAAGGTTGCCTATGCCTGACTAGAGGGTCCAGGGGTATTTCTCTGTGTGTGTGTGTTTAAAAGGAGTGGACACACCACTGCCTCTTTTGAAGTGGCGGGTACATTTCTGAAACCATGGGAAACCACTGCCAGCCAGTGCAGACTAGGTGTCTTCAGCCTGCTGCCTTCCAGATGTTTTGGACTACAGATGTTTAGGAAAGGCTGGTGTAGTCAATACTAAGCTTTAATGACCAGTGGTCCAGTGTGCTGGACTAGGACCTGGGCAAACAGGGTTCGAATCGTCACTCAGCCATGAAGCTCCCTGGGTGACCTTGGGCCAGTCACCATCTCTGAGCCTAACCTACCTCGCAAGATTGTTGTGAGAATGAAATGAGGAGTACCACGTACACCACTTTGAGCACCTTGGAAGAAGAAGGTGGTGATAAGTAAAATAGCTCTTTCTAAGGTGGCTTCCTATATTGATAGTACAGTCCATTCTGTAACATCAGGACTCTACCACTGGTGTGTGTGATTTTTTTGGGGGGAGGGGCGACATACGGAGCAGGAGGAGGCAGCTAAGGAACTATTGTTTCGGAGAAAAACACAGCCAAGTCTATTACGGCCATAGAATCTCTTTATTCAAACTGAACACACACATACACACACACAGGGAAAAAGAAAAAAAAGAAATTACTGACATGGCATGACGCAGACAACGCGAAAGGCCACTTCTGTCCTTTGTGGTTTAAGAGCTTCAAGAAATATTGCCACTTATATGGGGGTGGGAGAAAGAGGAAAGGGAGAGATGGGGGAAAGGGATACAAGTTTACTGACCACCTGGAAGTAAAGAGGTGGGGTGAAGCGTGCTTAGTGCTTACGCAAAGGGAAAGGTTCCTCCACCGTGACTTTGCTTCCTACCACGCTCAATGTCCCGAATCAGACCTCCACAAACCTTGGTATTAGATCTTCTTGCCACCCCCACGCATACACCGAGCCCCCAGGGGCGCTGGGTGTTACGTCCCCATCCAAATCTCAAGGTGTTCTTGGCTGAACTTTTTTTGCAATGCACTTGTCCCAATTCTGTAGTCAGAGGCAAGGGTGAGGCAGTGAGTTCTTTTTCCTTTGAACACTATAAAAAGGAGCTACAGAAAAGTCCAAAGCACGCCAACAGCTCGATGGGAGGCCAGGAGAGAGAGAAAAAGCAGTAATTCTGAGGCCTTTGGTGGAAAGTCCTGTTTCTAGGAGCCCCAAGAGAAAAGGAGCAGGATCTGGTTGGGGTAAGAGTAAGAGCTCCTTGGCCTTCAAGGGAGTGTAACTGGGAAGTGGGGGGGGGGATTTCTCTTTGGAACAAAGATTATGGAGAAGGGGAGGCTGCAAGATAGGTCCCTAGGGCATTCTACCGGGGTCATTTTGGTCTTTTGTGTTGTTAAGTGCAGGACTCTGAGCCAGAACTCTCAAAGAGGCAGGAGAATTTGGTTTTAAGTAGATGGAGGGGGGGGGAGAAAACCGCACCCACGCAACCCAAAAATATTCGGGGATGCAGGGGGAATAAACTGGGGACCTAAAGTTACTTTTCTACAATGTACTTACTGTAGTTCTGCAAGGTGAATCCCACCACATAACCCCAGAGAAAGAAACCCTTCCTGTTACTGATGACTCCCGAGGGAAAAGATTGCAATATTTGGATCCAGTAGTTGCTGCAGTTAGGAGCAGGGCTAAGGATCATTTCCAAAACCAACTATAGAACACGTGCTGCTGGCATGGGTATCATTCTCCCCCCCCCCAATGTCTTTTTTCAAGAACCACTACCATGGGAGGGAAGATGCTATGACAGGGTATCGCGCTTCCCCTCCCCACCATGCTGCTGCTTGGCTCTGCGGGAGAGACTGTGGGCTTCCGGTGAAGCTCTTTAATAGTGATAAGGAAACAAACCAATACTGGAAGGAAAGTGAGTGGGGAAAGCCAAAAATCCACTGGGAGGAGGTCCAGCTTAAATCTCAGTGAGCTGGTGGATGTATGCTGACAGTGGGAGAATCAATATGATGGAAACTTTAGGGTCAATCCAGATTTCACATGGTTGTATGCACACATCTCTCCTAAAAATTCTTTTTACTGAGTACACTGGTTGAAGAACCCCAAATGATGGTGATGTTTGGGGAGGCAGGTGGGGGACGGAAGCAACTATTTTCAGCCAGGAGACAAGGGAGGCTAGCCCTGCCTCCCTCCCCTTGGCCACCCATTGTTTCCTCTTGGATATTAGCTTCAAACAAGCGTCACGAGGGCAGAAATATCACGATTTCATCCCAGCGTGGAAAGGACAAACCCAGCACCTCTCACAGGACCACACCCCCTTCATTGCCCTTCCTAACCCTACTTGAGGCAGTGGGCCTTCGGAGAAGCCGCTTTAGGCAACCTCCTGATCCTTCTTTACCCTGTGAGATAATTCTGCCGTGCTAATCCGACCTGCCACCCTGCAGGCAAATTTGGAGACGGGGGGGGGGGGGGCTGGGGAGAGAGGAGATGTGGCAGACTTGTGCTTGCAGGTGTGGCTGTCAGGTGGAAGAGCAGCCCTCAAAAACAGTGGCAAGATTGTTGCTTGGTGGGCTTTTTTTCTCCTCCCCGCCCTATTCAGTGTTACCCCCCCATCAGAAGACCTCTGGTACGATATAAGCATAAAATTTAATTGCATCAAAACAGACAGGTTTTGCTCAGTGCAGCAGTGTGTATGTATGCATACTGGGAGGGAGGGGGCGTAGGGGAAAGAGGCCAAAGGAGGAGAGACAGATCCCCCCCGCCCTGCAGAATTCCTGGGGGAGAGGCACTCTTTTGCTGGGCTGTGCCAACCAACGGGCCAGGAGGAGGAAGATGCTTTTGCGCTTGGAACGCCCATCCGTTTCTCTCGCAGGTTCTCGTCGGTACCAGGTCCTGGTTTCTTCAGTGATTGCTCGGGGTGGGATAGGGGGAGAGGCTGGGCTCTTTGGCTGCCCCTTGCTGCTTTCTCTTCTGCCCCCCCCCCACCTGCCCACAGGGGTGAAGGCACCGGAAGGACTGGGGACAGTCCCTGGCAAAATGGACTTGTTCGAGCAAGCAGCTGTGGGCCTTCCCCAGTGACGAGACCCACGGAGAGGCTTTATCTGGGGAAAGATAAGGACGGGGTGTGAGTGCATATTAACCATTTCATCTACAGCTTACACACGTCATGTTAAGGAGGAATGCGGGTATTCCCGCAGGAGGGAAGGAGCAGCTAGCTGTGCAATCCAGGGGTTTTACATCACGTGCGGAATTCAGCATCTCCTTTCGGTATTGAAAAGCAAGAACGAGCTTCTCGTTCTCATGACGTCCGAAGCAGAAGAGAGGTTCTGTAGGGGGATCCCACCCTCTTCCGTGACCCAAGGACTCCCAACCCAGATGCCATCCTTCCTACATCCTGGGCAGAGCGATGAGCAGTTCGCAGGCTCATCTCCTCTCAACTACATGCAGTTCCTCACCTGGCTGTCGGCTGCTGCTGCTCTTCTGTCTGTTGGGAGCTGCTGTGCTGGGGTTGCGGAGTCTCTGTTGTCCCCTGGAGCGGCTGGGCGGAATCAGAGGTAGTTGGGGGAGGCTCTACTGTGCTGCTGAGGAAAGAGGAGAGGGAACTGGTGGCAGAGCACAAGTGAAGCACACACACACCCAGCTGTGGCCTGGTCACACCACACAAACGTTGGAAACGAGTGTCAAATTTCACATGACACACACTCTTCTCACAATCAGATTAGAAAAGGAGGTCAGATCTAACCAGTGATACAATCCAGGCCTTGAAATCTCTACCTTTCCCTTTTATGTGATATGTGTGTGAGATATATATATATATATAAAACCACACAAGGAATATGGCCTCTATATCTGTTTCGTTGCCTCAACAGGCTGTGTTTCTCCTGCAGAAATTAATGGTCCCCAGCAGGGTGGATAAAAATCAATGATTTTTCGATGTTTTTAATTATTATTTTTTAAAAAATTAAACCTAGTCTCTGTGTTTGAACCCACAGCGCCACCCGCATACTAATCTATGGTTCAATGTGAATGAGCCGTGTGCTGGTACCTGTTGCTGAAATCCTCTGCCCCTGCCATGCTGCTGGGAAAACAAGCAGTGGCCTGGCCTGCTGTGCCACCCAAGCCTGGGGTTGTGGTTCCTTTCTCTTTTGTTTTTCAGAAGTAGGATCATTACTAGATCCATGTGCCTTGCTTGCTAGGGGGCAGAATAACATTTACCACGGCAACCATCAATGTCAAAGGCTGGTTATTTTTTTAAAAAATGTTTTAACTCCACCAACTAGACACTGTGTGTGTGTGTGTGTGTGTGTGTGTGTGTGTGTGTGTGTGTTTGCAACACGTGTCTACACACACAGATATATATTTTAATACACTTCCAATATACCTGACGACTTTTGGGGCATTTTGTTGATATTAGTGTACTTATTCATCTTAAAAATCAGGTGCCTATCCTTTAGCAACCTTTCATGGGAGCCAAGAGCCACCTGTGTCACGGATCACACCTAACCATCTTACCTGGCTACTGTTGTCATGGCGACGGGATTTGGTGGGTCACCCCCTTCTGGGGGGCCTGTGTCTGGAGTGGGAGGTTCCTGTTGAACACTAGAGGTTTCTGCAGGGGTGGGGAGAAAAGGAGGGAAAGAAGTTCATTACTAAGTGGATAAATGGGGATGGGTGCATCACGTTCAGAGGCAGCAGACAGGCTCAGAAAGGGTTACGTATGAAAGCCAAGCCCCTCTCAACTGCTGCAAACCTCACCTCTACGGAGCTGCTATTTCTGAGCTTCCAGGAAGAAACCGCCTGCATTTCTCCCCCTCAGGGGTCTTGCATTCATATGTACTAGAGACACACAGTAGTGAAGCAGAAGGCACCATAGTCGTTGGGTGTTTAAGGAAGCTCACACGATGTCAGGGGACCTTCCTACAGGGAACCTCCCGCCATCTTGCTGACCAGCACTTCGCCCAGTGAGAGCAGCAGCAGTGGGTCAGGTGGGAGGAATGAGGAAGTTAGAGGGTTGGAGGAAGCAAGGCTCAGTGATGTTGGAGAGCCCTCGCACCGCCTTGACCAAGAGGTGGAGGGGAACAGGCAGCCCCTTCTGGCACCCGAATTAAGGCGCGCCACTAAACGTAAGGTCGGGAGGAGGCGTTTCGGGGTGCCCAAGCTCTTATGCTGGTCACGCAATAGGAAATGATCACTCCTGGATTCTGCAAGTGACTAGGAGGTCGTGTTTTCTGCTGTCTCTGCACTGTAAATATTATGCACAATAAAACCGTTAAAGACAAGCACGGACTTGGGTGTCTTTACTCGAGAGTATCCGCAACAACACCATTACACACGACTAGGTGGCAGCAAACTCCCACAGCTGCACAAAAGAATGTGCTGAAGAAACTCCTGGACTCCCAGTGGGCTGATCATCAGGGGAAGTGGCTTAGGGTGGAGAGGGAGTGGCGCAAACATTAGAAAGATGGGCTCTGATGTGGGAAATCCAGGCCCCAAACCCTCCCTGCTCAAGGTATGAAGCTCACTGGATTTCACCTAAACATTAGGAAGAACTTCCTGACAGTAAGAGCTGTTCGACAGTGGAATTTGCTGCCAAGGAGTGTGGTGGAGTCTCCTTCTTTGGAGGTCTTTAAGCGGAGGCTTGACAGCCATCTGTCAGGAATGCTTGATGGTGTTTCCTGCTTGGCAGGGGGTTGAACTGAATGGCCCTTGTGGACTCTTCCAACTCTATGATTCTAAGTTGCTCTCTCATCCTAACGAACTGCTGAGATGCTAAGGGAAGGGTCCATTACGCCAAACTGCCCCCTCTCTACCACGTCTTATATTTATTTTTCCCTCAAAAAAGCACACTATGGCTTATTTTCAAGGGATGTCTTATTTTTTTCCTCCTCCTCCTGCCGCGGCCGGCATTGCTGCAGCGCCTATCACTATGTCTTATTTTCGGGGTATGGCTTATATTCCTTGAATGCTTAAAAATCCTGCTATGGCTTATTTTATGGGTATGTCTTAAAATATGAGAAACAGGGTATTGCTACTGTTGCCTTATAGTCGTTTGTGGAGGACAGAAGTCCCTTGTTGACAAAGGGGAGGGGAAAAGAGAGAAAGGAGAAACTTGAAGAAATGGGTGGTTGTTCGCCTAACAAGGACCATGGGAGCTATGCCTCCTCCAGGACCCCTGAGGTTTTCCAGCCAATTGGGGGCCTTTAGCACTAACCAGGCATGAGGTGACCGCTGTGGTCACTAGAACTTTATTTTTTTCATTTGGAGGTAGGTAGGAAGGAAATCTATTTTATGTTAATGGCATCATCTGGGCCATGCCCTAGGTTAGAGCAGCCACTTCTATTAAGGCAGAGCAGCCAACCACAGATTTTATTTAGGTCACAGAAGTCAAACTGCCAGCAGCCAGGTCCCAGTGCTACCATCCTACGGAAAGGACCGGCTGGCCAACTGTTTGCCTAAAGCACACACAATCCAAATGTCTTTTCCCTCCAAAAGGGACAGATCACTTGGCATAGGTGAGGGACTGAGTCTGCAGAAACATTCGGGCGAGCAACCTAGAAAATGTGTTGCTCGATCGCTCACATGTTTGCAACAGTAAGGTAAACCATTTCACAGTGCGCAAACCAGCAGGTGCCAAGGAGTGTGGAGAAGAATAGCTGTGTGGGAGGGAAGAGAAGAAGCAACACCTCATATTCTGGATGCCATCCTGTGTCAGAAGATGTAGGTCGCCACTCACCTCCTGCTGTGGATACATTGCTTTGCGTCACTTCCTGAGGGGGGGCTGCAGGGGAAGCAGGGTCCACAAGTGCTTTGGGGGGCCTGGAGGCCAAAAGGATAAAATCATAAGGTGGGGGTCGGGGAGAGAATAAAGATCCTTCTTTAATTTCAGTTTAGTTGTATGCCTCCAACTTGTAAAATATCAAGGCTGTGCACAATATACGCAAGTACTGTACAAGAAAACAAAGTAACATAGAAAAAATGCAATATAATCACTAAATGGCTGTCTAACCAAGGAAGCTGAAACAGTTGCATACCTGAAAATTCAACAAGGTGAATGACTACCTAATCTCTGCTGGAAGAGGGTCCCACAGCATGGGTTTGGAAACATTAATGAACTGATTCCTGGTTCCCATTTTTTTTCTCCCACAGACCATTTGAAAATTGCTGAGTGCCGTGGTGTGACACTTAATGATTTTTCTGCCTGTTGTAGCAATTGTAATGTGCTGTGCTAGATGTCGGCTGATTTTTCACTGTATTTTCGTAGTTTTTTTAATTTCTTACAGATTATATTTTATTGTATTAATGAAGGCCTCACCTCTCTTGCTGTATATGGGGTTCTGCAAATGAGGCCCAATTCTTATCTGTGGTTGGGCAGGAGGCATCTGAGTTGGGCCGATCCCACACCGCTGCTCCTGTGTCAGCTGCCGCAGGCTGCGAGGACACCATAGATTCCGAGGAAGGATCAGAGGGGCTATCTGCCCAGTCAGGATCTGGGAAGAACAGATTAGAAAAGGAGGTCAGATCTAACCAGTGATACAACCCAGGCCTTGAAATCTCTACCTTTCCCAGATACTGATGATCACATAAATGTGGAGTGTGTGTGTATGAGAGTGTGGGTGGGTGAGTGGGTGAGAGTGAGATCACACAAGGAAAATGGCAGGAAGATGAAGGCAAAACCTACCGGTATCCCTCTCCTGCTTGAATTACCAAATCCTCCAGTTTCAGATAAATTATTTTCCCATGTAGCCAAGAATTGGTATGGCTGCTTCCTCCCTCCCACTCCCAAAGCTTGTCTGTGTTGGATTCTGCTGTTCCTTATTTGTAGCAGAGCTTCCCCAAGTCAATAAGCAGATGCGACAAGCCTCCCTTTCACCCAATACCAAATCCCCCAGCTTGGACCCCATGGGTCTCTCTGGAGCCCTGACCTCCTAACGTTCTCTCCCCCTCCGTCTGTTCACCGCAACCGTTGCTGACATGTGTGGCATCTCCATCGCCCCCACCAGGATCTTCCTCCTCGCCTCCTTCTCCCTCTTCTGAGTCTTCACTGTCCTCACTATCAGTGCTGCCAAGGCTCCTGCTTAAAATGAAAAGAGGAGATGGGGAAGAAAGGAAGAGAGGTATTTTAGATCATGCACACAGCCGTCAAGTTTCTCCATCCCAACCCTGTTGGACAAATGGGAGATACTACCACTCTCTCCACACCAGAAACACATGAAGCTGCCACATACTAAGAAGGACCACTGAGTCCCTCTAACCCAGTATTCACCTACTCTGACTGGCAGCAGCTCTCCCTAGCTCTTGGGCTCCTACCCCTGCTACACAAGGTACTTTCCCCTGGAGGTTCTGAGGATTCTGCCTGGGTCCTTCGCTATGCAACCCGTATGCTGCCAGACACCCTTCAAGCACTAACTGAAATGCCAGGAGGAGAGAGGAATGAAAGAGACCAGGGCTGTGAAGGAGAACACAAGTGAATGGAAAGAAAACAATCCAATAGGATAAAGTAATTTGTGGGGTGGGCTAGCTGATGAAAAGAAAAAAATTCTTAGATCTAGCTAGCAAAAAGGCCATTGCATTTGGAAATGCTAATGGAGAAGGGGCGTAAAACAGTGGCCGGTCCAGCTGTTTTGGATAGCAGCTCCCATCATCTGTTATACCATTGGCCATGCTAGCTGGGGCTGATGGCAGTTATAGTTTATCACATCCGAAGGAAAAGCCATTGCCTACCCCTCCAATATGGGACGCGGTCCCAGCTCCTCCAACCTAGCAGTTCGAAAGCACGTCAAAGTGCAAGTAGATAAATAGGTACCGCTACAGCGGAAAAGTAAACGGCATTTCCGTGTGCTGCTCTGGTTCGCCAGATGCGGCTTTGTCATGTTAGCCACATGACCTGGAAGCTGTATGCTGGCTCCCTCGGCTAATAACGCGAGATGAGTGCCGCAACCCTAGAGTTGGTCACGACTGGACCTAATGGTCAGGGGTCCCTTTACCTTTTACCCCTCCAATAGGTTCCCAACAAGCTAAAGTACAGAGAGAGAGGCAGAAAGCAGGAGCTCCACAGGGCTTTTATAAGACGTAGGCAACAAAACAGGGTCTCTCATTCAGTGACAAAATTCCCACTTGTTGCAAAAAAAGAGAAAAAGAACGAAACCAAAAGAGCAGAGACTGTAAAACCCAGCCTTCAGTATTAGTTATTAGACTAGGTAAGCAAAAAAGGGGGGGAACAGATCCCCCAAAGGAACATATAATTGGCATAAAACAGAAACCATCTTCAGGGGGACAAATAACGGCTGGGAAATAGGAGTGGGGAACAGCAGACTTAAAAGACTGGCCATGTATGTTTAGAAGAGAGAGGCAGATACTGTACACCAATTCATCACAGTACGGGATTTCATTACTACTAATAATAGTGCTATAAATTATTAAGCAATTTAGGCTGTCCCGAGTACTGTACAAATTAGAAAGCAGCCAGGCCCTGGCAGAAGGAAAAAAAGGCTTCGTAGAAATGAAGCCCTTGTGGGCTTAGGAAAGCCACAAAGCAGTCACCTTATTCCTTGACAGAACGACTTAAAACTAGGTAATAAAGCAGACCTGCGAAAGAAAGAGAAAGCAGCTTCTAGAAGTTCTGCCTAGGAAGTGGGTGGGAGAGAGCTGTTCCCCCATTTGAGGATGCCCTCTTCCCTATGAGCAGAAAGCCTCATCACAGCAAGTCTAAAGAGTCTAACTAAAGCAGTCTTCACCAACCTGGTGCCCTCTAGATGTTTGGGGACTACAACTCCCATCAGTCCCAGCCAGCATGGCCGAAGGCTGATTTAAAGAGACAGGACACAAAAAGGGAGGGGAAAGAACAGGATGACAACAACTGAGAAAAGTGCACTTTACATAGGACATAACAAGACAATGAAAGCTAATTTTATAGGAGTCAAAGCAGGAGAAATATGAGCTCATTGACATTAGTTCATTGACGAGGACGGGCCTTCACTGCAGTGGCTCCCCGTCTGTGGAATGCTCTCCCCAGGGAAGTTTGCCTGGCGCCTTCATTATACACCTTTAGGTCCAGGCAAAAACGTTCCTTTTTAACCATGCCTTTGGTTGATCTGATTGACATCCTATGCCCTTTTAAAATGTGGGGTTTTGGGGGAGGTATTGGGTTGTTGTTTTTATTTTTATTATGTATTTTGTGGTTTTATATCTTGATTTTATTCTGTGAACTGCCCTGAGACCCCCCCGAGTACAGGGCGGTATATAAATTCAATAAACAAATAAATAAAATTAGGGGAAAGAAAAAGGCCTGTACTCTGGTATTTACTGCTGGGGAGTCAGTCAATGTTGCACTTTACCAGCTGCATCTTATTCACTGTTCTGATTATTTTAACACACTTTATATCCATGTACACCACCTTAAGGCAGATTGTACCAGGTGGTATATAATTTTTTTTTTTACAAATATTAAATGCATAAAGTGTGCTTGGAAGAAGTTTATGAAAATCAAAGTGTGCGCAATGAAGACAAAGGAAAATTCTTCTGTGTGAAGGGAGGAAAGTAAGAGCGAAAGGAACCAATCAGCACCCTTAGTCCAAAGCCCATTTGGCACACCCCAGGGGTGCCAGGAAGTCTTTGGCCAGGGGATCGTCCCCTACCTGACTGTGTCAGGCTGTGCCATACTAGAAGAGACAGCAGCCTCCTTCTCCTGCCAGATGTCCTCCCCGTCAGAACCGTCAGCCTCGTCGTCATCGTCAAACTGCTGGATGCGCTCTTTGTAGCAGATGTCGAAGAGGTTGGAATTAGGCTGTGAGATAGGGGTGGAGGAGAGAGATGGATCAGAGCCCAGGCCAGATGCAGAGGGGAGGCAAAGAGGAGTAAAGCTCTAGGGGAGCGGATCTTACGCTGTCGTCGTCAGCATTCAAGGAGAAGGTGATGTTGGCCGTCTTGTCAAAGGGAGCGCTGGAAGAAAGCAAGAAGACCAAGATGAAGGTCGGAACGTGACTGCACGTAGACATGCGAAAACACCAAGGCCTAGTTTGGGAAAGAACATAGCGCTGAACCTACCGCAAAGCTTTGTTTTCTGGCAGGAGAAGGGCTTGCCCCTCCCACTTGCTCCACTAGGCGGGGCCATGCAAATTAAGTTCCTCTTACCTCAAGCGATTGGAGATTTGGGGCGCAGGTGGCATGAGACAGAGACAGCAGATTGCCTAAGGACATCTTAGTTCATATAGAGAGGCGACTTCTCCCCACATGAGCATTTTCACAGATCCGCCTCTCCCACCTGAGCAGGATCCCCAAGCTATCGTGCGCTTTGCCTCAGAACTCTTCCCATAAGAACTAGCTTCAGATCCCTTTTCTGTTCCCAATATTATCTATGTAATGGCAGGGACTGCCATAGTGGCAGGCAGAACTAAGACACCTGTGAGTTGCTGCCAGGAGAGGAGAAGCCACCCAGGCCATCTACCAGCCATTGAATTGTAGAATCTAGGAACCTTTTGCACAATATGGGGATCAAACCCATGACCTAGAGATTAGGAGTCTCATGCTCTACCAACCGAGCTATCAGTGTTTTTTTCCATGCCCTTGTTGTTTTGTCCATCTTATTTCCAAAGGGTTCAGGGCACAAAGCTATAAAACACACATACAAGAGGGAAGCTCAATATGTGCACATGCAGAATCCATCTGGGCTTTCACTTCTAGTCTGATCTGCTTGGGTGGTGTACCCTTAACTGGGAAAGTGTTAGGTGGAACTGCAGAGATGCAGGGGACGGATGTAGCCCAACACCCCCGCCTGTGGCTGGAGAGGAACATAGCAGCGTGTTAGGCATTACCTTTTCAGCTGTCGGAAGTGAGCACTGCAGGGCAGATAGGCAGAGAGAGAGAGAGGGAGAGAGAAAGAGAGAGAGAGGCAGACACATGAAATCAGGGGGGCTGGGAAAAGAAAGACTGCCCTGGGGTGGGGTGAGCGAATTGTCCATGTCACCCTAGACTCCCTCTATTGCGCTATTTCAGCCCTTTGGAAAGATGGGATTCATGCTGAAACTGCTGCCAAAGGGGGGGGGGGCAGAGGACAAACTCTTGGGCAATCTTTGCTGAGAACATTCAATATTTAGATGGTAACAGGACCCAGCAATCCAAGGCACCTTCTTCCTTACCAGGCAAGATGATCTAGTTAGCGAATTGAGCAAAGCACGTTTGAAGTCAGAGACTCGGGTGGGAGCTGGGTCTGGAAGAAATCTCATTCTTCCTCCCCAAGAACCTAGTCACCCTTCTATTCCAAATGGCTGACGGAAGCTATCCTGCCCTGCTTGTGGGCTTCTCGGAAGCATCCCAATGGCTAGAAAGGGATGCAGGATGCTGGACAAGAACAACCTTTAGTCTGACCCACTAGGACTCTTTTCATGATCCATTTTTTCCAATGATCCAAAGAACGAGGCTGGAAATGTCTCCCCTCGCTTCCTGGGCCCTCCACCTGCCTTCTCAAGAGAAGACAAGCAACACTGGCTTACAGATCTCAGCCCCTTACTCAGGATGAGCCTCTAGCATCTCCTATAGGCAGGACTTCAGGACAAGAGGCCACAGACCACATGCCCCTTCCCTTCCCAGGTCTATGTTGTGCATCTTTCTTACTCCAGGACAAAATGCCCAGCACCAAGTGCTGTGTGCAAGTGCATGCAAATTACACGCGCCCCAGATTTTGCGGCAGGCCAATGAATAATCTCCTTCTTGCTGGCAAGTACAAATGAAGCCAGGTGTCTCCACGCACTGCCAGCCCAGGCAGGTGCAATCCCATGTGGGGTTATGGACCCTTTGCCCCATCCAGAGTTCTGACTGTGAGCCCCCTCAGGACAAGCATGCTTCATTCCTGGAACTACGCAGAAACCCCCCTGATGCTGCATGCTATTGTTCCCACTGGAGGCTATGCTTATTCTCAGCCAAAAGAGCACAGAGCAAGTAAAAAAACAAGACGATGACACACAAGCACGGCAAAGGGGGGAGGAAAGGGGAGGCCATGAACCATGTCACTAACTTGACGTTCTCTTCTTGCTCGCCAAATTCCTCATCGTTAAAGCCAAAGTGGTCGATGAACGCCGAAGTCATCTGTTGCAGCTGGTAATCTACAAAGGCCTATAAAGAGGAGAAGGAAAAGGAAATGAGGGTAAATTTGAATTACAGTTCAAATGGAAATATGGGGGGGGGGAGGGTATATGATGAGAGGAGGAGGAGAAACTTACTAGGCCCAATGGATCTACCGAAATGCCATATGAGAACACATGAATACAATAGTCATTTCCTCCCAGAACAGCTCCTAATCCAAATCTGCCAAGTGAACCCTGTTTGAACTCAGCTTACAGGAAGGAGCTCACCCCAAATATCATTTGCTTGATGACAAGTGGCATCTGCCCAGCATTCCGTTTAGTTGTTTCATACTGTATCGCTTTGTAACCCACTTTTCTGGGTAAGAGATATAAAGCTGTGTACAAAGCAACTCATGCAGACAACAAAAAAGTACCAAAAGTGGCAACTAAGAGAACAGAATGCCAGGATTCCACATATAGTGGCGGTGAAGGAGGTGAGGAATGGGGATGGCAGGATACAAATTAAAGTTTGTGGAGAAGAAAGAAGAAAAGCAGGGGAAGCGACCAAAGCAGGCACAAGAATTTTAGACCCTGGGCCTACTTAGGGATGGGGAAATTGTTCTAGGTTTCTAACCAAGTACACAGGTGGGAATGGTTCCAGCCCTGGCAAGACAAGGGTGGCGAGGTAAGGTGCACAATTGGAAGGTGCTTAAATGTCACCCTTGCAAATGAAAGGGATCTTAAAAAACAAGCTTCGGATGATGCACAACAAAACAAGGGAAAGGAAGAAGAAAGTGTCCAACATGAAGAGAAGAACTTCCAAAAATCAACAGAGAAATCAACTACTGTGGGAATGCAGCGCCAAGAATGGGAACTGATTTTTGAAGGAAATGGGGAGGATTGGGAAAATGCAACTGGGCAAGGGAGTGAGATTGAGGGGTGGGAAAAGCAGAGGGAGGGGAGGACAAAGACTTGGGATCTAAAATGGGATAGACTTGGGGTGGGTTGAAAAATGTGGTAAAATTGTATTTAGGCTGGTTGAAAAACGGTTTTGAAATCTTGGCTTGATAATGGAAATGCTGAACCGAATGGGGGAAAGAGTCCAGGGGAGAGGAGGAGGTATTTAGAATAATAAGGTTAAGAGATTTGAGTAGAGATTTGAATAGTCATTTGATATTTCTTGTGGAGGAGGTGAAGCAATGGCTTGGGAAAAAAATTTTAGGTTAGCATAATAGAAATTGTATGTTTAGATAGGTAGTTGGGGGGGGGGATGTCTGCCTCTCTCGCTCCCAGCCATCCTGCAGCCTCTTGTGGCAGGGGGGGCCCTGGGGGGAGGGGGGAGGCGGAGGGAAACTCAACAAACAAAATGGATCACCTTTGGATGGTCACCTCTCATGGGTATCCCTAGTGGCAGGAGGGGGCCTGTGGGGAGGGGGCACGAAGAAGGTGGAAATTGTTGGATAATCTGATTAAAGAATAAGATTTGAATTTAAGAGTAAGAAACCCGCTAGGATTAATATTAGGAAATTATGAAAACCAGGAAGAAGGGATTTGAGGAAGTCACTAAAATAATGTTTAACAATGTAAGAGATTGAAAAATGAGATATTTTAATTGCTTGTCTGTTTTTCCTTTTTGTGTTCTATGTCTTTTTTTTTCTTTTCTTTTTTTTTCTTCTTTTTTTATATAAATAGCTGGGGGGACACCAACCCGTATCTCTCCTTGTCACCCTAGGGCTTCTTGGTGGGAGGGGGAGGCTCTGGGGGAAAGGACAAACCCATCTATAAAATGGACTACATTCGACTCTCATCGTCCATGGGATTCTCTTGTGGCAGAAGGGGACTTGTGGAGGGAGGGAGAGAATGTGGATGGATATGTTCTGTATGCTTTTGTTTTTTGTGTTATTATATAAAACAAATAAAATTTATTATTTTTTTAAAAAAGGAAGGTGCCGAACTTGCCTGCTGCAGGACAGCCTCCTGAGGGAAGCTGAACTCCTTGAGGTCGTTCTCATCATCATCACTTGACGAGTGGAGATTGTGCATGTTAACCTGAAGGAAAAGAAAATGAAGGAAGCCATTAGGCGAGTCTTCCAATGGGAATAGAACAAAATAAAACACCAGGCAAAGTTTGAGTGGCCAAGCGTCAGAGAATCAGCTAATAGAACCTACTATTCCCCGCAGAAATGGTGGGGAACCTGTGACCAACTCCCATCATCCCTGACCATCAGCCATAGGGCTGATGGGAGTTGTAGTTGTTCTATCAATTCCACCGCTGTCAGCCAAGCTAAGCATTTTGGCAGACTCTGGCCAGCTGGAAAAGCAGCCCTTTAACCAAGAACCAAGTGCTAAACTCTGGAGCCACATAGCTCATTTTTCCAATGGCAGTGGTAAGACATGTGGTATGTGACAGTAACAGAGAGTGCTCCAATGGATGCAGGGGGGGGGGGAAGGGGGACATTTTTTCCATTTTCTTGTAGTACCTTTTCCAGAACCCTGCCAATCATTTTATAATCAGGAGTGGCTGGAGCGTAAGACACAGAGAAGAGAGGAGACTCACAAGATCCACAGTGTTCTTCTTGTTAGTCTCCGACAAGGGCCCTGAGACAAACTTCTCCCACTGCTCCTGTTCCTCCTCTGGCAGCTCTGCAAAGTGGAACATGTCAGCTCAGGTGGGTGAGATGGGAGAAGGGCCTTACTTTATGATGCACATTGTGGTAGCAAGTGGAGATGGCAAAAGACAAGAGGGAGTGGTCACACACGAATGATAGCTTTGAGTCAAGGAATACCTCCCGTCAACCAGAAGAAATCTGCATTCCCTTTCCCCAGCTGTCACCCACCAGTTCCCTTTTTCTCTTCTTACCAAGACCAAGATCAGCAGAGGACCTTAGCTACCCTAGTTTGGGGGACTTTGGGATGAAAAGCAGTATAAAAATAAACCGCCCTCTAGATCCAATAAGTTAATAAATCATTATGAAAGCTCACAGCAAGTGGAATTATGCGAGAAGTTAAACATTACTTTAGCCAATTACATTTGCTTCATTTGACAAATTCTATTCAGGATGCTCATTTGAATGTTCCACCACAGGTTGGCTTGACCTCTTCCAAATGTGTGCAAAGCAGCAGCTGTCACTGAGTGAGGTCAAGCTCATTCACCATGTGGGAGCTGCCCGAATCCATTCCAAGCACATGAAATTTTGTTTAACATTACTCCCTGTTCCAAGAGAAGGTATAAGGGGAGAGGAACAGGATTTCATGTCTTTGAAATGGAAGCTCAACCCCACTCCTGAAATAATAGGGTCAGGTTGTGCTGGCCAGGGCTGTTGGGAGCATCAGATTGAAGAAGGCTACAACAGTTTATGAAATGGTTTATGAGATGTTTGGCTCCCCCAAACTGCTGCTGCCTTTGAACATAAAGTTTCTATATATAAGCTACCATGGCTAGCAGCCATTGACAAAGCTCTACTTCATGGATCAGTCTGACAATTCCCTTTTAAAGTCATCTAGGATCAGACCAAGTCTAGGAGAAATGCTTGCAATGTATATTGCAACGGATGAAGTGGACTCTGATGCAGAAAAGCTTATGGCATGATAAGTTTGTTTAGTCTTCAAAATGCCACAAGCCTCTTTTAAAAGTATGGGTGGTATGAGATCAGCAATTGCCTACTAGGAACTATTGGGGGGGGAGGAATTTTACATTCTTCCATGAGATAAAAATAACAGCAAGTCACCAGGCCTTCTATCTGCCCTCCCCATCTTCCCAATACAGACACAATCGAGTGGTGCCAGTCCATCGGTTTTTCATGATTTTGACATAAATGCCTCTTATGGGCCCAAACGATAAAAGTACTTTGTTACAACTACTGAGCCATGAAGACAGGATCAGGTAGTGTGTTGAGTACTGGACTCTAATTCTGCAGAGATTCAGGTTCAAGTTCCCTTTCAGCCATGAAGCTTGTTGGCTGAACTTAGACCAGACACTCTCTCTCAGTCTAACCTACCGCACAGGGATGCTGTAAGAATAACATGGGGCTGGGGGCAGGCACCACATACACTGCCTTCAACTCCTTGGATAAAAATGTAGCAACCATTTCCAACTTGGGTTTCCAGCCATATGAACAAATAAGCTGCCCCACAAGGTTCATTTAGCAGAACTTGCACACAATTGACGTGATATCCCTGACTTTCTCCCTGCCTCTCCCCAAAAAAACCCTAATTTCCCAGTCTCCAATGAATATGAATGCAGATTTCCAAACCTAAACAAATACACACCCATGGTATGCACATTTGCAGAATTATATAAATCCAGTTTTCTTTAACTTGGGTTCTTAAAGCTGAAGAAAAGACCTAGAAAGGCAGCGATCTCCAGCTCCTGCTCAGATGGAAACTCCCTATATAAACAGCACATCCTAGCCCAGACTCAGCGGCATTCCAGCACAGAGATGAGCCCCCTATTTCTCCCACCGGAAAAGGTGAGCATTGGAATTCCCAGAATGCTTCCATGAGCCAAAGAGCTTACGCTTCAGGAACAAAGCCCTTCAAGAAACATTTGAGCAGACCCTATGCAAGGCACATGACCCTGCCCCCCCCCTGGAGCTGCCAAACCCATTACCTTTCAAGAGCTGCTTGATAAGGGTGGAGTGGGGCCACTTCTCTGAGGCTTGAGCTAAGGCATTGGCAATGCGGGTAAGGTGCCCCATGTAGCCCTTGCGTCTTCCCCCAACAGACCTGCAACAGAAGATGGGAGAGGATGGAGACTTATGGTTCCTGCAGACCATGTCCCTTAGGAAATGAAAGGCACGGGTGGAATGACAAGAGGAGTGGAAGGCTTTAGAATCTGTATGGGCTTCGTTGGTTGAAGCCAGACAAACTGGCTTGATTATGCATAAGGGATGACCAGAAAGAACAGCCAGACTGTTGCCCTGAACTGTAGAATGGACCGATCTCAGCACCCTCCCACAGAAGACTAGAGGTTGTTGGAAGGAGTTACAGCAGCATGCGCGCGCGCACACACACTTTTTAATAAGCAGTAGCAGGAATATTCCAGGTGCATGGAGGAGTATAAGGATCCTGAGCAGGAGGTCAGGACCTCAAGGAATGGAAGAAGCTAGCAAGCACCCCATGAAATACTATGAGCAAAAGGAGCCTTGAAGGACAGACTACCCAAGCCAGATATTTTGAACTACAATTCCCATCACCCCTTACTGCTGGCCATGCTGGCTGGGGCTGATAGGGAGTGGGGTTGGAGGGTACGAGGCTGAGGAAGGCTGCATTAGGGAATGAGCAGAAAGAACTCCAGGAAAAAAAGGGGCAGAGAAAGAGAGGGTCCGCACCCCCCCCCCAGTGTTATGTGGCATTATAATGCACTCCTAAAATTGCTGAATGCCATGGTTTGGAGATTCTGTATTCTGGAATCGTAGATTGCCATTGACGTCCGGGTCTGTCCAGGGCACTGGGTTTGTTTCAGGGCAGAGGGTTCAAGACCAGGGAAGATTGGGAGAGGAAAATCCAACCAAGACACCCCAGTACTCACTGCGATAGCTCATTTTCTTCCCAGGCAGACAAGATTCTTTGGATTAAGCGACACTTCTGCAGCAACTGCAGAAAGGAGCACAAAGGGGCTCATCACATAAGGATTGCCGGAACATCAACACCACATTTCACTAAGAAGCATTCTACTTTCTTAACAAGAACCCTAAAGGTTTCAAGCTTGCAGTCTAAAAGATTTCTGGTCCTCACTGGTGTACAGTAAAATCTAGACAAGTGTTGGTGGTTTCTGCTAAGACTGCAGAAAACTGCAGATAGAAGATTCTGGATGTCAAACAGTGGGAGCCTTTCCCAGCTAGTCAATTCCCAAGGTGGGTTACAAATCCAGTGACTTGTCAACTAAGCCCAGGCAACCACTTTCAACCCTATTCTACTCACTGTAGTTTTCTTAGCCCTGAAAACTGGCTTGATCCTCAGTTCTTATCTCCCACTTTTCACATGGGATCACAACCTTCTGCTCCTTTCTTCAACAATTCATCCCCCAACCCATACAAAGAGCTTGAAGCCACAGGTACCCCACAGCCCAAACCTACATGTTGGATGACGGGGTTCTCTGGGAGGGGCTCCGAGTGGTTCTCAATGGTCTCATCCCCAGCATGGGAACTGAAAACATTGCTAAGGCAGGCCTCCACCTGAGCGTGCAAGAAGTTGTTGTATGTGTACTTGAAGTAGAGGTCCTGGCAGAAAGAGAGGAGAATGAATGAATGATTAAATAAATAAAGTCAATCAGCACTTTATATTGTCTAAATCGTACAACTGATTACATTCACCCAAATTAAGAATTGGCCACTCTTTGAAATACCAATGTCACACAAAAAAACCAGTGTTGTAAACTTGAAAATGTTAAAACCACCAGCAACATTGAATCAGTTAAAAATATTTTCATCAGTAAGAAAAGAAACCCCCTCCCACAATTAACTGGGCAGATTTGTTTTTATTTCTTGTACTATGACTTTGAATCTGTCAACAAAGAATACTTAAATTAGGCAATCTCCCTAGGATTTTTTTGAAATAGCTTCTTTCTAAAATACAACTTTGTTGTTATTTACACGATCATTTCAGGGCAAGTCTTTTTTTTTCAATGCTAGGGCTTGGTATTGTTTATTGAGCAAATATTGCAAATACGACATGCTTTCCAGAAGTATTGTTCTTCCTCCCCACCCCTGAAAAACAAAAGAGCCTAACAAACTTTTCAAGCTCCTAGAAACATATGCATATTTTACCCTTGGAGAGCAGTGTTTGAGGCAACAGCCAACAGGTGTCGTGCTGCTACTCACCAACATTGTGTCGAGGGCCCCGAGCTCTATAATCTCATCCTGCAGTGTTGCATTGTTGGTACCCAAGGAGCTGGCCAGCAGCTTCACCACATGCAGGCGCGTGTTGCCCAACGGAGGGTCCAAGGTCCCCCACGTCGTCTGCAGGGACTCTTTCTGCCAGAGGGAGGGGGCAAGATGAGAGAGCATTCCAGGCCCATCACAAGCCCCTATGACACCTCAACACTCCCTTCCCACCTCACTGCTGGGCTGTGCCACAGAAGGGACTCCAACCGCCGAGAGAGGAAAAATTCAGGATAAACTATAATCATGGAATTTTTAGATTCTACCCCTTTGCCTATAATGAGCCCAACCTGGTGCCCTTCAGATGGTCATGGGTTACAAACCCCCCAGCTGTGCTGGCTGGAGCAGATGGGAGTTTTAGTACATAACCATCTGGGGTGCATCAGGTTGGGGGAGGCTGTTTGAGGGCACTGTCTTGAAGATCCCACACCAGACAGAGGGGCTTGAACCCTTTGCACCCACAGAATACTATTAACTCTTGAAGTGGCCCCAAGGCCAAGCATGCTACTAGAATCCCCCCCAGCGTTTCCATGCCATCGAAGCAAGTGCACACACAAACCAACCTTTGGTGGGTCGAGCAGCAGCTGGTGAAGCTCCCTGAGACGCTGTTTGATGGCAAGCAGAGTGCCCAGACTGGCTTGGCTTGAAGCCACTTCACAGTTGGGCCCGGTCATCTCCATCTGCCCCTCCAGGTTGCAGTAAAAGCCCCCCATGCCGCCCAGCTCTGTCCTGCAAAGAAGAACAAGAGCAACCAGCATGTCTCAACATCCAGATCTAAGGGCTTCCGCAAAGGACAAACCTCAGCTACCTCAATTCTGCGCCAAGGAAATTCAAATTGTTTGAATAAATTATGCCAATCAAGTCAGGTGCTGTGCATTACACTTTGAATCCTTTTCTCCTCCTTTGACGCAATCCATTTTGCTTCCTGGATTCGTGTTGTTGGAGGGGGCTGGGACTACTTGAGGGGAAAAGGTTGCGTTTATTTTAAGACTTGGGAGTGGCAAAAGGGAAAATGCGTGTAGTGAAATATATGGATGCTGGAGCCCAATGGCCAACAGGATCAGGAAATCATTTCCAAAGCCAAGAGCTAGGCGAAAGATCCTGAAGCCCTGACCTCCCAAACAGCTGCATCCAGATTTACTGGAGATTTTTTTAAAGACCTGGCGTATCTGTTTTGACCACAACCATCAGGGGCTAGGTGATTTTGTTTTTAAAGGGGAAAAGTGGATATCAGGATGCAACATTACTGTACTGTAAACAGGATGCACCTGTTGCATTACAACCTCTGTCTGTGCGTGTACAAGACCCACCCCACACACCTGGGTCTGCGCGGCTCCAACAGGGTCAGCAAGACCTGGATCCCATTGACAATGACAGACTCGCTCCGTTCTCCATCCAGCATATTGCTTAGCAGCTGCTCAATCGTCTCCTGCCTTGACACGAGCGAGAATTGAAACTGGTTATTAAAATGGCCTAACACTGTCAGATGCTGCTTCTGCCCTTTTTTTTCTTTTTTCTTTAACTTAGCAATGGCACAAGTATAGGATAAAAAAGAAAAATGTAATAGCAACCCACAACAATTTGGAAGCAGTTGAGACCCATCTGATATTCACAGCCACATCCTTGTCAGAGGCAGGGGCCCCTCAGTTTGGGATAAGCAGATTGCTGCACCTCAGCGCCAGGTGAGGCATTGCTGTACAGCAAGCAGCGTCTAGAAGCAAGGATGGGCTGGTTTAAAGAGGTAAGTTACCGAATGCTGGCTGCAATTGGTCTTGCTGAATAAATTTAAGCAACATTCCATTAATTAAATTTTTTATTTTATTTTTATTTTAAAACTACACCCCACTTTTGCCATCTAGGCCTCAAAGTGGTTTCCAAATGATAAAAATACACATTATACAAAATCGAAATAATAAAACGGACCTCAAAAATTAAAAATCTCCGAAATACAAAGGTTTTACTCCATGTGGGTTAGTTTCAGTCCACACCCCAACCAAAATAAATATAAAAAAACATTTATAACTGAAAATGCAGCCAGGAATTCAATATCAGAAGAATCTTGACAAGCAGATAGATGAGAGTTACATTCCCCCCCCCCTTTTCTATATTTTTATCGGCGTTAGTTGCGACAACCCTTATGGCTGGTCTAAGGGTCTCTCGTATTCCCTACTGCCAGTGCTGCTACTGGCTTGGTACTCACTTCTCCAGTGTAGCCAGTAGCTGGTCGGGCTCAGGACTGTCCTGGATTGGGATCATCTGCTCACGGCTCAGCCGGATAATGTCACACAAGGACTGTGAAGCATTGGAATGCTGCTGTGTAGAAGGGATAAGGAGGGAAAATTAATTAAGACCTGCTCTAGAGGAAGCAATACTTTGACACACTTGGAGACTATGGGTTGTATCAAATGCTAGCCCTACTCAGAGTAGACCCATTAAACCTGACTAAGGTTCATTAACTTCAGTGGGCTTACACTGAGTACACGGTAATTGGATACAACCCCATATTTAACCGATCACACTTTCCCTTTGGATGCTGCCCTCCTGCAGGATTACCCTTGAAACTAAAGACAGGTATGCAGTCTATTTAACTGCCCTCCGTCGCCTTAAAAGCCCAGGGTTACATGCCACCTTGTCTTACTTGCAATCTGAGAAGGTGGGGGGCCCCCAGAGATAATCATTGGAAGGTGCTGAAACTTCAGTAATTTTATTTGCTGAAAACATTTCCTATCCTGCCTTAAAGATCCAATACAGCTCACAATACAGTATAAACCAAAAGACAAATGTATTAAGGACAGCAAACAACAGAAACCTCATCAACATCAAACACCTCAAAACAAAGAGCAAGCCTAGCAAGGAACTGTCATCAGCAGGAAGGTCTTGAGAGAATAAAATAGTTCTTGCCTGGCACAAAAAAAGCAAAGCGTATAGGAGCCAAATGAACCTTTCTGGGAAGAGCACTCCAAAGATCGGGTGCCAGCACGGAAAAGACTCTGCATCTTTGTTGATACCTGCCTAAGCTCTGGTGGAGGGGCCCTTCCACTGTAAGCTAAATCTAATGAGCACATTCTACAGATAATCTGGTGCTAAGCTGTTTATGACATTATAGGCCAAAGCTTGTACCTTATTTCCCAGTGTGCTTCCAAATAGAATTAAGCACATTTTTTTAAAAAAAAAAACTGTGGATGGCTCATGTTAGTCACCTTGCTACTGTATTATGGACCAGCTTATGTTTCTGAGCAGTTTATTTCCATAGCAGAAGGACATTTAAAGTTTTATAGCATGATTGTAGACCATCCTTCTCCCACCTACAGAAGGGATACTTCACTTTTCTGCACAACTGGATAGACTGCTCCTGAATCCTCACAGAGGATGGCATCATGCTCCTTCTTGCCAGAATGAGCTTAAATGCTATAAAATCTCCAGATACCATGTTTAGAACACAATACGACCAAGGCATGCATAAGTGGCCTGCTTGATTTTGAATACCAACCGGGGTTGGTTTCACTAACCTCGACTTCGAAATGATCATCATCACAGCGCAAGACACTAAGGCTGCAATCTTAGACACATTTGTTTGGGAGAAAAATCCCATTGAATGCAAAGGGAGGAAATATGCACGGGATTAGGCTGCACGAAATACACCTGTTTAATTCCACCACAAGCAGTCTAGCATGTTTGGCTCCTACTGAGATCAGCTAACAGAAAGAAGTTCAAAGCCCTGAGCACCCACCTACCCCACACAAAGGCATACATCCTTTCCAATGGAGGGCAAAAGAGCCCCAGGACACATTTAATACTTACATTGTCATCTTTTGAAGGGTCGATCATCCCAATGAGCCTCTGCACAATCTTCTCCTCATTAAGCCACTTTTGATAAGGGGGGGGGGGGTTGAAATGAACATGAATGGAAAGGTTAAGCAAGTATATTTCACCCATGTTCCAGTTACCAAGCAAAACCTCCCAGGGACAGAAGACTGCACTCAAATGCATTCAATTTTATCTTACAGTGCTGACCTCTGGGCCCCATTGTTTCTCCAAAGGTTCTACCAATATCCTTGGAATATTATTGGTAAATGCCATGCAGTTTTGGGCTTTGGAAGCCCTCAAAACACGAGACCTTCAAAGGAGGATGTTGTGAGAGACAAGCTTCCCAAACTACGGTTGGCTATTCTATAGAACAGGAGTATTCTGAAATCAGGTATGTATCCACATGGTAGCTCCTATGAGAACACCAGAGGTCAGTGCAGAGGTATAGAGCAGGGATTCATTTTGAAGGGTGGCACCTCGAATTCCAGAACAGATGGCTGGTTGTTCAATAAGGAAACATGGGCTAAATTTGCTTTATCACCTTTCAACCAAAAAAAAGGCAAACCTCTATTTGGGTAGTGGATTCTGCTGTTTCTCTTACACTGCTTCTCCAGATAAGCAAACTGGAACCCACAAGAACAAGAAACTGAATCCACCCCAAACACCAGCATTTCTAAGATTCACATCAGGGGCACTTGGGGGAAATAATGAAGATATTCTCCAGCAAAGCCTGCTGAACTGCAAATCTTTCCCTTCTAATTGTTCCAGTGAATAGGGCAAATATGTTTCTAAAACCTTTCATTCTGTGAATGATGAAAATTTCAAACACAATGATTGAAGACTGGATGTGAAATTGTGCTGCGTGCCATTTCAAGAAAGAGGAAGGAAGGTGAGACAGTTAGGAGTGCCTGCAGGAGGACCCTTACATTGAACACATCTTGTCTGAGCTGTGGCTGCTCCACACAGGTGAGGAGCCGCAACAGGAGGTCCATGATGGCCGAGGTACCGATGTGGCATAGCAGCAGGTTGACAAAATCGTCCTTCTTGCGCAGGAAGGCAACTATCTGGAAGACAGCAGAGCAAGTGAGTGGGTGTAGAAGGGACGAGATGTGAGGGAAGGAAGGAAGGAGGGGAGGGGAGGGGAGGAAAGTCATCTCAAGTAAGCTTGCACAGTGTTGTGGTGACACTGGAATAAAACCTTGGAACAGAAAGGAGATATGATATACATTTCTTATGAGCCAGTCTACAATTGGGTTTAAGTTCCTTAAATAGGTAAAGGCTGTACTGGACACCTGTCTCATCATTAGGCTGTCAAATTTTTGCAACTAGTTACAGGTAGGTAGCCGTGTTGGTCTGAGTCGAAGCAAAATAAAAAAAATTCCTTCAGTAGCACCTTAAAGACCAACTAAGTTTTTATTTTGGTATGAGCTTTCGTGTGCATGCAGTTCTGAAGAAGTGTGCATGCACACGAAAGCTCATACCAAAATAAAAACTTCGTTGGTCTTTAAGGTGCTACTGAAGAATTTTTTTTTAATTTTTGCAAGATTGTCATGGTGCAACGGTTAGACTAGGGGTAGGCAACGTGGTGCCTTCCAGATTTTGTTACACTACAACTCCTATCAGCCCAGGTCAAGAAAGCCAGAAGTCAAAGATGATGGGAGTTGTAGTCCAGGTGTTGCTGGATGGCATGATTATTAGCTATCCCTGAGTTAGGCCATTCCTGGGTTAAAGCTCTGACCAGGACTGGGGAGGGAGTTTAAGTTCCCACTCAGCAGTAAATCTCACTAGAGGATCTTGGGTCACTCACTGTCAGCCTGACTTAACTTACAGGGTTGTACTGAGGCCAAAGGGGGGGGGGGAGTACATGTGCAATCTTAAACTCCTTGTAAGAAGAGCAAGATACAAAAACAATAAATACAGAAATACTGTTAGCCAATTTAAGTTTTTTCAGAAAGAGAAAGGTCAAGTCTGTTTATTTTTTAAAAATAAAATAATCTGAGCAGATACCTTTGGCATCATAAGGATTTTTAAAAAAAACCCTTGCTTGGCTACAGAACTTGGTGGGTGACCATGGGATAGTAACTCACCCAACATAAATCATGAGAAGGCCATGAAGATAGAAAGGAACACACACCATGTATGCTGCCCGGAGATTCTCTGAGGAAGGCAGCATAGAGTACATAAATGGTTTTTAATGAATGTTTACCAGAACTATGAAGAACAGAGGAGCAGCCCTGCTGAATCAGACAGAAGGCCCATGCAGTCCAGGATCCTATTTCACAAGCTGATCAACCAGATGCACCTCGAAATTCACTAGCTTGAAAAGCCCAATATTGATACTTATTTCTGACATGGTTCAAGTCACCATGAGATTATTTTGCGGCATCATTTTCACATGATCAATACTAATTCCGGGTGCATCTTTGTATGGTGACAGCTAGTATTTAGCACACCAGGGATTCCGAATAAATGTTTGAGAGTCAATGGACTCCCCCATGTGGACTACATCAAGTGTTGCCACATGAGGATGTAGCAGTTAGAAAATATTCATCACGTATTTCCTAATGAGCTCACTTGCTAGGGCTTCTGTAAGTTGTTCGGGAGGACCTAATGAGCATTCTCAGGAGTAAGTCCCCTGAGCCACATAAAGCCATTTAGAGGACAGGGACATTTAATCAAAATATTTAAAGGCTGCCTTTTGCTAGAGCATCATTAAAAAAAACCACACTACAAATTTAAGGCAGTAGTATTAGCAAGCTTTTAAAAACATGGAACAGTTAAAACTGGCATAGCGCCCAACTGAGATGAGCACGTGCAAATATACCTGATCAGTCTTGCGGTTGATAAGAATCCCCATGACCTTGCTGAAGAAACTAGCCAGCAGCGGGTTGAGGATACCTCCAGTCTGCAGGAAGCCGTAGAGGCGCCGCAAGAGAGACTCGTCCTCTCCCAATGCGTCGTTTATCTGGGTGACGTCTGATGTCAGGATCTCACACGACACACTTGGATACCTATAGGAGAGAGGCTTTTTAAAAAGCAAATACACAACCAGACCTGCTGCGTGATCATCTCCACCAGCCTCTTCCTTTTGAGTGAATGTTGTGTGGCTGTGCTGGCCCACCTGCCTGGCAAGATCTATCAGTATCTCCAAAACAAGAGATACCTACAATATTTGAGTTTTAGTGTAGGGTAAATATTCTGCAGCAAGATAATCCCAAATTCAGCCCCATGAAAAGCTAATTCTTACATACAATCTGTATGAAATATGTCAGATGGTCAGGAAGATTTCCTTACAGCACATACTTTATTCTATTTCTTCAAGTCAGAGAGAGGACCAGGGTGAATACAGCGTTTTGGCCCATCAATCACTGAAAAGGTGTCAATTCCCTTCTTTGGTTACTGAAATTAAAGCAGGCACTGACCATGTACTTTCAATATTATTTTCATTCTACTCCATGTTTGTTTTAATAGAAGCAGGTTTTCAAACTGACAAATTCTGCACACATCATCAAAATTCAGAGCTTGTACAGCAATCATGGAATATATGCAGAGCTTTGTTATCAGATCAACAGGCCTACCTACCCTTCCTCTCTAACTCCTACTCTAAGACTTAGTTGGCTACAACCCTAGAAGATTTATGATGCAGTGACATCTAGGGCTTAATGCACAAATACACTAGAGAACTTTTCAAGTTTAAGTTATTAAGTTTCCTTTCAGTTGATGCATAGCTTTCTTCTGACAGCAACCAGGATTCATTCATTCCCAAGATGGTCTAAATATAGAACAACTATATTGCTATTAGTGAAGGTACTGGGCCAGCTTGGATGCAACATTCCAGGCTTTATAAGCAACGGTTTATTAATCTAGGAACAAGCATAAAGTCTGCACACTCCTCGCTTGCCAGTCTCCTTGAAGGTCAGCTTCAGTGCTTAGAGCCCAATTTGTTTTAAAACAGAATTCTCCCTTATGTCCAAAACAGGAACTGTGGCTCAATGCTAAGCAGGAATTCCAAGCCAGAGCTAGTGCCCAGGCCCAATGCTTGCTTCTGGCATGAGAAACCATGGTTTATGAAACCTGGAATTATATGCCCACCCAATGCCAAACCACAGTTTGTGCTTCAGAATGTACAGGCAAATCCATGATTCAGACCTGCTCTCTGCTCCAATTTCTCATATGCTCAGAACTCAACATGTTGTGGCCTTTGGGGATGGAGCAGCGGCTTGTAACTACAGTTTGATAAATCACACCAAACCACAGTTAACAGAAACTATGGCAGGGGTAAGTAACCTCAGGCCCGTGGGCCGGATGCGGCACAATCGCCTTCTCAATCTGGCACGCAGACGGTCCGGGAATCAGCATGTTTTTACATGAGTAGAATGTGTACTTTTATTTAAAATGCACCTCTGGGTTATTTGTGGGGCACAGGAATTTGTTTGTTTGTTTTCTTCAAAATATAGTCCGGCCCACCGCATGGTCTGAGGGACGGTGGACCAGCCCATGGCTGAAAAAGGTTGCTGACCCCTGAACTATGGTTTCCAATCATTGTTTCCCAACTTGCTGCAAATCATGGTTTGTCAATTCAGATATCACTAGGATATATAGTTTAGCATGGTGTCTCAATAAAGCTGATGCCTTGACTTCTCCCATTAAAAAAAAAATTTAAAAAGCAGCAACCATGCAGTTTTCTACCACCCCGCGCCCACAGGCAGCTGAAGAACCAAGAAAGGAAAATGAACGTGGCACATTTCTTCTTTGTTCTGGACATATCAAACAAACAAACAAGAGAAGCTCCATTTTCATCCAGCCCCCCCCTCCCTTTCCAGAGCAACTTACTTGTAGCGTACTCTCTCATCCACGTCCCCAGGGGGCTCCTCTGTCACGCAGGTGACCAGTGCTTCCATGTGCTCAGGCTGAACCAGGAAGTCCACCAGCTTGCGGTTGACCACCTTGCATTCCTGTAGCACATCCTCTTCATCCAGAAGTTCAAAAAGGGTCACGTTGCCACGCTCCAAGAGGGTGTCAATATGAGAGGTCGTGTGGAGGTCAAACTTCCAGAACATGGCTTGCTGCGGAGGATGGAAAATGAACAGAGGGGCCAATTGAAAACCAACCAACCAACAATGGGATGGGAGATAAGCACAGGCATCACAAGCTAGCAAGTGCAAGTCTCCTAAAGTAATCATGCATACAACTGTCCAGTACTATTTTTCTAGAAAAAGAGGTGCCGGAACTCACCATGAACATCTCCCTTGTTCTCTTATAATGACAATGTTGCCCACCTGAGTTCCGGCAAGTTCCTGCTGAAAAAAGTCTTACAACTACCCCTTCTTAATTCGAAACGATCCTTGCACAAAAGGTGGGGGGGCAGAGCCTAGCATAAAACTGTTCCCAATTGAAAACTCAATGGCATAGAGACCGCCATTATTCACAGGAAGGGAACAGCAATAACTGAGAGGATAAGGACATGGGAAAATCAATGGGACAGGTATAAACAGAACAAGGTAGTCTGGGTGGCTCAGTGATAAAGACTGTGGTCTTGACTTGTGGTAGATTTAAGAGAAACGAGGAAGGTGGACTGGGGTGGAGCCTTTTGGGAGTTCAACTCCTAGCAGCTGAAGTCAGCATGGCCAATTGCCAAGGATAGTGGGAGCATTAGGGGTGACAACATGTGGATCAAAATAGCACACCACACAACAAAAGGAAAACCAGGTGTTGAAATAAGTACTAATAGAAATGAGTTCAGAGGAAGGTAAAGCAAAACGGCCAAGATCAAAGAGCTGATAAGTCATCCAACAGAATTCATTAAAGGCAAGCCGAGCAGGAATGGAGGAATGTAGAGGACTCCATTGGGGCCACAAATTAAGCTGGAGCTGTGTGTGACTGTGTGTGTGCCAGCAAGAAGCAAAAAAGGAATAGCAGATGCAGAGGGAATTGTAACATGAGCATTTCCCAGCTAAGATGCTAAGTGTCCAGTAAGGCCAAGTCTGTTGGGAAGGGTGGTGATGGGAAAGATCTGGAAAACAATTAGCAAAATAACAAAACAAGGGGGAAGAACTTGAGTGTGTCTGGTGTTGGTCATTCAGAGCAGATTAACTATTCCTTAACTATGAGCTTTCTGGACACCCCTTCTAAATTTATGCAAACTTCCCTCCCCCAGGAAATCATCTCTTCTATAGGTGAATGTGACAAACATATTCATACAAGTAGCATAATAAATACAGTATGTCAGGCAATTCACTGTTCACCAAGAGACCCAAAGAAAAAGAAATAACCCATGCCTATTGCCATTTCTTAGAGGACCAGCTTTAAAAAGAACCACTGATCTTCTGAGTCCAACTACAGCTGACCAGTTGGTGGCTCTTGAGAGCCTGACACCTCAGAAGCTCCAAGAAATAAGAGGTATTCCTTTTATTTTTTCAATCTCCCATTGAAGACTAATTGTGTCAGAATTTATACTAGGACTAACAAACTGGTCTCTTGCATCTGTTGCATTCCTTATTGTTTTTGCTTTGGGTATGCTGTACAAGTGAAAATGCAGAAATCAGTAGATTGGGGTAGCTACCGTAGCTCCTTGCTGGCAGTGGAAGAAAAATGTAACAGGCTCTCTCAGAGTCCTTCTGGAGTCTTATGAAGGAAGCAGAAACTCTTTCTGAAACCCATTCTTAACCAGCCATCATGGGATTATGGGATTTTACAGGTGCCACAGATCTATCAAGGTCCTGACTGATAAGGAGGAAGGCACCACCTTCCTCAGCATCCTAGCTCTGACTGAAACTTCAACCTGTCCAGTAGTTGGAGAACTGCTGCTTTGAACCCATGATGACTGAGTGACTGAAGAGAAGCAGATGGGCTGGTTTCACCACCCCTTTTCAATGCATGCTTTAGGACAAATGTGGATTACTAACCACAAGCAAAAGCCAAAAGGGTAGTAGTAGTCATATTGTGAAGTAACTAACATACAAGAACAGCAGTAATGATCTCATGAGTGCACAAATGACACTATCTTCCGTGCCATCGTTTCTCATGCATGTTTTGCAGGTTTCCCTAACTACAGCTGCAATCCAAAGCGGCAAAAAGATTCTCTGTATCATCAGCGAGGGAGGGGGAAAACCAGAGAGAAACAAATAGTAACTTGGAGACGCCCCGCTTCCCTTTTCAACCCTGTTGCCACCACAACTGCAAAGGCCAAAAGTTTTCAGTCGGTTTCCAAGCAACCTTGAACACAAGGCTTTTGCAATATAGCAGCACAGGCAGCCTGGCTCTGACCGCAGTCTTCAGATCAACTCAGAGAGACTGGTGTTCAGCAGAAGCTGCCAACACACATGGGCGGGGAGGGAGGGGGCAAAGGTGGAGGCAGGGTTTGTGAAGTTCAGCCCTTTATTTTACTATACCTAGGGTCAGGAGGTGGTCACAAAAAAAGTCTGCAATACCCACAACTCATTTAACTTTGCAACAACCATGTGAGGTAGGCTGGTTATTTGTTTAACAGATTTATGTAACCCCTTGTATTAGAATTCCAAGGCAGATTGCTTGCATATATGTGCGCAATCTCCAACAGAATATGAAAACACTTGGGAGAGTTTAGATGTTTTTTTAATAAATAAGACACAATTAAGTTACCCAAAGCAACCCACCAACCACTAAACCAGAGTTCAGTCCCCATTATTCGCTCCACACCATTTGTGTTATCAGTTGCATTCAAATCACAGTGCTGTACAGCATGTGGCATTTCAAACAAGACCCAGTCTCTGGTTCCAGCTCTCTTCTTCAAAAAAGCAAATTCCTAGCTCTCACTGTGTCTGAGGAGGACAAACCCCCCACAAGGGATATCACTGTTACCACCTTGCCTTGCTTGTGAGCTTACCAGCTAAGAGAGTGCTAGAGCTGACAGAACTTTAGCACTTCTTATTCAAACCTATCAGATCCCAGCCCTTCTTTGACAAATGCCACATTCAGCCAGCCCTTCTTTGACAAATGCCACATTCAGCCTAGGAAAGGATTAGGCCAGGGGTCGGCAACCTGCAACAAGCAGCCCACAGAGGTCGTTTAACCACCCCACGAGCCGCCCCTGAACCGAGCTGCCCATTTGGCAAGTCCCCGTGTGCTGCGCTAAACCGGTGCAGCGTGGCGTGGGGACTCGCTTCTGTGGTGATGGAAATCACACTGTGCATGCACAGACGCCAGAAATTGTGGGCATGCCCACAGAAGAATCTCCACTGGAGTGAAACGGCCAAGGCGAGGTAAACCTTGCCGACCCCTGGATTACGCCACTGATTTCAAACATTTTAAGGGGAATGCAGCAACCAATGCAGGCGCATCCCCCTCATAACTGCCATACCCAGCTGTGAAGCGTAGCCCTCAAATTATCTGCTTAACTATATGCCTTTTGTCCACATAGCAAGGCTGGCTGTGAAGGGCATGGGTGGGGAAGCCCTGCTACATACTTTATGCATCTGTCCCAACATGTAAGCACCTGGAATTTTCCCAATCCTGTTTAGAGTGGAAGGCAAAAATGGAGGGGGGGGATCATTTCAGGTTCTTGGCATTCAGCACTGAATTTGAAGAAGCTAGCCCTGTCTCAAGTCTTTTCTTGGGGTGGGAAGCACACACCACATGCAAGTTACAGGTAGGTAGCCGTGTTGGTCTGACGCAGTCAAAAAAAAAATTAAAAAACATCCTTCCAGTAGCACCTTAGAGACCAACTAAGTTTGTCATAGGTATGAGCTTTCGTATGCATGCACACTTCTTCAGATACATGCAAGTTATTTTCAATAACTAGGCACCAGCATCAAGTTTTTAGGACCCCAGGCTTCTATACATTAGCTATTTTCTTTCTTATTATTATCAAAGGCGGGGGAGATGCACATACATAAACCATGACACCCAGGAGGCTGGAACAAGTTAGGCCTTTGGTCTGATTCAACAGTGCTCTTTATGTTGCCAAGCCGCTCTTTGCTCCAGCAGTGCCTAATCAGGCAGTTTGAGAAGCGCCTTTAAGGCAATTGCTCAGGGCCTTGAATGAAAGGGAATCTCCCACTATCTGTCATGCAATAGCTCCAGAAGGCGCAGCCTGACTCCACTCGCTCAGGGAAATGGCAAAGAGGCTCCCCTAAACACAAGGGGAAAGCAGCTTGTACGTCAGCCTTGTTGTAATTTAACAAACAGGAGATTTGCCCTCTTAATTCCTCTCTTCATCAGACTTGCTTGAAAACTGAAGAAAAAGTTAAAAAAAACACCCCCACATCTTTGTGCAAAAGAAAGAAAGAAAAAAGATTTAACTATTTTGGAAAATCCTAGTGATTTGCAAGAGAAATCTCCTCTGAGCCAAGCCAAGAGAGAAGATTAAAAGCATGTGCTTAACAGAAGAGCGAAAGATTAAGCTACATTTTATGCAATTCAGGTCTCAAGCGATTATGATAGAGAAAACTTCCCCACCCCCGGACACCTGTTGCAGAATCACTTTTGCTACTTTACTAGGGTACTAGGGTAGCATAATTGGGTCTACCCACGGAACCACCAAATTGACTTTGAAAACTTGCTACCGTAGGTATCCCCAAGCTCTGCTAATGTTGCACTGCCTCCTCTAATAGGTTCTATGATGATGTTATTGAAGATGGCATGTCTCCATCCAATCTACCTTCCTTTATATCTCCAGGCTGAAAATATTCTTACATCTTAATTATTTCCCCCTCTTACTTTGGCTGCTTGCACATTTATAAGCCTATTCCTCCAATAAGGTCAGTCAATTTGTAATCCAATTAACACAGTACCTGTTTAACAAGGCATGAAAAAGACTTTGCTACTTGTGAGCAGCCTTTAAGGTCCTGCGTTTAGAAGTTCAGGTTGGTGGGAAGGTTCTCGCATCTTCCTCTCAGCCATGGCAAACGAGGGAAAGAGAACAAAAATCTGGAAGACTGGGGGCAGTTTTATTCCACTATTCTTAAACACACACACGTGTAGCAAGGAAGACCTCTGCAGCAGCATGAATAGAGGAAAGAAATCGGCCAGAGAAAAGATTTTGCTTTAAGGAAAAAACCTGCACTTTTCTGGGTTATCTTAGACTTGCGTATTTGTCTTTACTGACAAAATATATTACTTTGATGGACCTCTGAAAATAAAGGGATGCTCTGTCCAGAAAATTCCCAGCAGGAGAGGACACAGTTGGGATTATTTGCAGGAGAACTTGATCAGGTACAAAAGTCAGGGTTGTGTGTCTGTTTTTTTAAGACAACAATGAGCCAGTTCTCATGTAACCTCAAGCCACGGCTTGGCCATCCTTAGGATTGTAAATTGCTTCCTCCCCTTATGCACTCTGATTTGGCACCATGTCTGAATTGAGCCAGAAGCAAGGAGAAGACATGCTTAAACTGTGTTCCTACCAGCTGGTTTCTCGCACTGGGATGGTTCAGATGTAGAAACAAAGCCAGTTCTCAGCCTTGGGGCCAGGTGCCTCCTTTATCCTGTCCTCCTCACAAGCTCAGATTCTCCCCACTCGCCACAAAATCCTGGTTCATATTTGTGCTTTGAAGGGGAAAAGTGAACCATAGTTTGCTCATTCAGCGGAAATGTTTTGCAAGCTACAGTTTGGCATGAACCAAGTACCGGTAGTCAGGGAAAGAACTCACACATGTGGTGTGTGGCAGTGAAGGGAAAAGGGGACCATGTAAATCCAAAGCTCATATGGAATGATTTGGCCATTCAGTCATTACACCTGAGAAATCCCAATATCAGAAGCCAGCTATTAAAAATAGGAATTAGGTGTGCATGATCCATGCTTCTTACTGAATTCAGACATCTTGATAAACCATAGTTAAGGAATATGAACCATGGCTGAATGGTGAGAGGACAAAGCCAAAGCCAATAAGCAATTCAATAAGCAATTCAGAACCATGCTGGAATATATATGGATATATGGCAATGCCTTAGTCTGAGTTAGACCACTGGTCCATCCAGCCCACTACTATCTGCTACTGGTAAGACTGGCAGCAGAGAAATGTCTTCCAGTACCAGAGATAGCACAGCCCCATATAACCAACATGCTTAATTCTAATTCATGCATGAAGGGATTGACCATAGAGTAAGCTGGCCTTTCAGGCTTAGCTCACCTTGGGAGGAACTAGGTAATCAAGTCCTTGCTCCCCTTCAGTCCAACTGATGAACTCAGCATATGAGGTCTGAGCTGGTTGTTCCAGTTCAGACCGCATGGCTCTCACAAACCACTCTTGGGTTACTATACCAATAATTAAGGAACTTTAACCACTTTGGAATGAAATCAAGCTTTACTGTCGGTGTAATTTTTTCTGAATGCTGTATGGAAAAGCACATTAATCTGTCCTTTAGAGAATTTGTAAGTAAACAATTTTTAATTTACCAAATGTGTGGTCTTTTTCTATGCTGGGGAAGAGAGAAGTTTTGGAACTCACAAGATCATATTTTAAAGGTCTAACAGGCTATATTTCCATGCTTTACTTTGCTGCTGCATATTTTGTGATTTTAAATCTCAGCTGGGGTTCTTTCACCAAAAAGTACCTACTCCGAAGCTGGATCTTCAAGTCCAGGAATTCTCCTTATAAACCTATACTTTTTCCTTGCAACCAACATTCTTTTTATAGTTCATGGCAAATCAGTAGCCTCACAGTAGCCTGTGAGACGGTGTATTGGCCAACATTACTATGGACTTGTAAACCTGTGCTCTTACTTTGACTACTGCTTTATCATGGGGCTGTATCCCAACTAAAGCAAGTCATACTTAGGTCCCGTTTGAATTGATGTGAAAAAAATAGCCATGTGTAACTTGGTTCCTACTGACCTCAATGGGACCCAACTGCAACTAGCAGTCTGGATCCAACCCACTATCTACCTTGTTTAGATTATGACATACGTACTGTAATGGGAAGTGATGGCAGGAAGGGCTCCCCCCCCCCCCAAAAAAAACATTGAAAGTTCATAACCAATACAGGGAAGCAATTCAGTCCTTTTCTGCATTTGTTTTCTGGTTTTAAAATCTCCCTGAAGCAGTCCATTTAATCCTGCATTCGCTCCTGCTGAAAAATGGAAAAACAATCCCACCCTCAGGGTATGAAAACACACTTCAGCTTGTCATATTCAGGAATAGAGTAGCAAGAACCAGACTGTGCTGCAGGATTAAGGGATAACTGGCTCTATACCTTTAGTAGCTGTGCCAAACCTTGAGAAACCAAATCAGGTCAGGCATGTAAGGTTAGATTCAGCAACTGCACCTTTTTGTGAGAGACCAATAAAAAAGGAATGGAACTCTTGAGACAGCCATCCCAGTAACTTTGCCAGATTTCAAATTAAAATAAGCTAACAGCCATCTTCTTTGTGGACTGGAACAAGTCGATTCCAAGGCTGTAACCAATGGGCTGTAGCCAAAGAGATTTTGGGGTGATGGTGTTTTGTGTTTTTTTTGGCTGACTATTAAAGCTTTACTGTATTTCAAAACCTGATCCTTATCTTTTAATGTCAATGTAAGCTTTTTTTATACAATCCTGTACGTTTTATTTTATTTTAGTAATGGTGGTCTTTTAAATAAAAATATCTTAAGTTAAACAATATTTTGCAGTCATCATGGTTATCAGTATAATAAAACAAATCAGCAGCAGTAGATAAGGAACAGTATGTGTACCTTTTACAACAGGGGTGGGGAACTATCGCCCTCATGGCTAGCCTTCCAGGGGCCAGTGATGGGCAGGGTCAACGCAAAATACTCAGGGAGGGGGCACCCTGACATTCTCACCCCCCCCCCGAAAAAAGGGTTTGAAGATCACTTCCTGATGTGGTACTTAGGACTGAAAACTGCCTCCTACTGGAGCTAATGGGACAGGAAGGGTTGTTCCTTCCCTCCCTAGCTGTAACTCCCACATATATTGCAATTAGGCTTGAAAACAGCTTTCCGATGGAACTGATGGGAGAGACTAACTGTTGTGGGGTATATGAGCAAGTTGCATGTGGCTCAGGGCCAGAGTTTCCCCGCCCCTGAGCTGCAGAATTCAGACTACTGAACCAATAAGCCTTCCCTTTCAAATTTATAAGAACATTATAAACTATTATTTGTATATCGTACTGTAGTTTACCAAATTAAAACCACAGCAGCAGCCCCCCCCCCAAGTTCTGAGTGGCCACTGCAAATATGTGCAGCTCTGTCAGAACTTCAGCTTGGTTGAACAGAAATACGATTTTGACTTGATCCTTGGAATTGGACGTGCCTCGGAACAGGTTAAAAGTGATTTTTGCCCCTTTGGTTCTGACAACAAAGAAAAATGCGGTGAACTATGACACAAAGTCTTCTCCCATAGTGGCACAGAAGCACTGTTTGTTCTACTGGCATTTTTCAGTTAAGTAATACCTAAGCTGTGCTCTGTATGATTCTAAATAAAGGCTCAGTCACTCCACATTCATGCCTCTGTTCCAAGTGCTACTTTTTTTTTTGCAGGGCAACAGGCTAGAGAGTTCGTAAAGATAAATATTAAGGACTAGATTTCAATAGGAGGAACTATTCTTGACAGACATTTTCATAGCCCTGCTTTTTTTAAGCTTCTGATGATAATTAAACAGATAATGGCACTTGCTTAAAGATGTTTATATGTCCATAATTCATCCCTGTCCTTATTCATCTTACCAATATCAAGGTAAGAGAAAACTGGCTATTTAAAATATTTTACATTTCACCTTGCAATGCATAATTTCCAAGATGACTTGCAAACGTGTTACAATCACCACAAAACCATTAATAAAAATGAAGGTGGCATCTTATCTTCTCCAGAAGGTTGCTGCGATTCCACAAAATCCCCTTGCCTCTTGACACCAAGTTTGGCAGAAGGCCCATATGGTACTGATATAAGTAGATTACGGTTAACAAACAGGTCTTTGTGGTATTTGGTAGCAATACTGCAAACAAAGGTTTTAGACAAAACAAAGACACTTGGCCAAAGATTTGGTTGCCAAGAACAACCTTACTGCTAATTTTCCAGGCAACTTATCGGGGAGCAAGCTCACGGTTTGATCAAAAGAGATTCTAACCCCATATGACAGGTTCCTGGGTCAAGTGATGAGATTTGTCAAACCAACATTCTAACTTCCCATTTTTAAAACAAAACCACCACATTACAGCATGTGTTTAGATTTAGCTAGTAGGCTATATCATTAAAAGGCAGGGCAAGGGCATTCCTTATAGTTCTCTTCTCATCAGTACAACCACCTGAAGAGTGTGATTGCTGCTGTTAGGACTGCTCATACCAGGTACACAACTAACCCAACTAGTAGTATGGCCCGCAAATAATAATACATATTGGAGGTCCTGAGTCTCAAGCAGGTTAAACTGGCCTCAACCAGGGCCAGGGCTTTTTCGGCTTGGGCCCCAGCCTGGTGGAGCACTCTATCGCAGGAGACCAGGGCCCTGCGGGACTTGACATCTTTCTGCAGGGCCTGCAAGACAGAGTTGTTCTGCCTGGCCTTCGGTCCGGACCCAGTTTGACCCCCCTCTATGGGACCCTGTAAGTTACCTCTTTGGCCCTTTTATCTGCTCATGTGGGACCAACATGGATAGCTGGCCCTGATGAATACTTGAGGTTCTCGAACCCTATGGTTGTAATTCATGGGCAATATTTAAATTTTATCCTCATTCTAATTTTTAAGGTGTCTTTAATCCCATCAGATGTCAAAGAGGTAAACAACTACCTGACATTTAGAAAAACATCTGAAGGCAGCCCTGTTTAGGGAAGTTTTTAATGTGTGACATTTTAATCTTTGCTGGAAGCTGCCCAGAGTGGCTAGGGAAACCCAGCTGGATGGGTGGGGTACAAATAATAAAGTTATTATTATTATTGTTTTAATGTATTTGATATCTGATGTTAGCCACCCTGAGCCCAGTCTTGGCCGGGGAGGGCGGGATATAAATTAAAATTTACTTACTTACTTGAATCAAAAGTAAATTACACACACTTTTTTTATAAAAAAAAACTTCTTTGCCAAGTTAGCTCACAGTGTTCCATTTGTATGCTTTATTCTGAACCCAATATTTTGTTTTTAAATGAAGAGCAGTAGTAAGTGGCATGAGGAGTGGCATGGGTGGGGGAATATGACTGGAGGCCATGGGAGGGGACACAGCCTCACAGGAATAAAATATCTGCCAAACAACAGGATCACATCCCCTGCTTGTTGTCAAAAGTCTTCCCTGACCATTAGCTCTAGAAACCTCTTTATTAAAATAAAAAGGCTGAAATTGCCAGGAATCGCTACCAAAATCAGGTTATATGAATACGAGAAGACAAAGAGCCCTATTTTACTGATGGGAAACAAGAAGTTTATGGCTTTCAGCAAGAAACTATTTGTTATAGAGTACAGGTTTTAATTTAGCACACTCACACTACACATATGCACATCCACAGCTCAGTGATTCAAATTTCTTATTTTTTTTTCTTCCATCATAATCCAAAACCATTTCTTGCATTTCTCATTTGTGCACTGGCACATGCCCTATGATGCATACAAAAATGGCACTAATATTTCCAGGACAATTATTTACTTTCTCATTCTCAAACTTTCTCATTGCGCCAGAGTGCAGCCTAGATGATTTTCTGGCCCCACCCTCAGTTAGCGGGATCAGCCAAGGTCACTTGCACAACTCCACTAACGCTTTGCCAATTGGTCACAATTCCTTAATGAGCCCTTTGTAAACCTTTGTAAGTGGCAGGCTAAAAAGCCAGCTTGAATGGACACAGAAGCAGAGTCATCAGGGTTCAGCTGAGGTGGAAGAGAGGCTTGTGTTGTCTCAAATTCACCCGAAACCCAAGCAAGCACCAGCCACAGTGTCATAAGCAGTTGATGATCATTCCTAAAGCATGCCAAGAATTAGGGCCTGCGCAGAATGAATAGGGACAGTAGATAGGTGTGCTAGGAAATTGAAAAAGACAACACAAAATTGGGCAAATTGCAAGGCTTAGCCAGTGTCTAATGCCTAACCATGGATAGCAGGGCTAGAGCACAAGTGGGGAATACATGGTTCTCCAGATCACTCCCATCATCTCTGATCATTGGTCATGCTGCCTGGAGCTGATGGGGCGGACAGGGTGTGTGTGTGTGTGTGTGTGTGTGTGTGTGTGTGTGTGTGTGTGTGTGTTGTTGTTGTTGTTGTCCAACAACATTTGGTTGGCCAGAGATCCCACAGCCCTGGATTACAGCTTGGGCCTGGGATTTAAAAGACACAGGAGATGCTGACCAGAACTTCCGGGAAAATGGGAAGAAGGGCAAATATTAAAGAAAGTATTCAGCCTAAAGGAGCCAAAAGGGATAACCTGTGCATGCATAGACTACTCTCTACTAATGGATTGAGAGGGAAGTAAAAACTTCCGAGAACCGAGAATATTTCAAATAGGCAGATCTCCACTTGTTATGAAAGAGTAGGCTGGCCCAATCATGCCACACAATGTGGCGACTGAAAGAAGGCCTTCTCAGTAGCAAATTATGGAACTCCCTCCCTAAGCATTTTCACCTAGCACCTTCTTTAATACCTTGTAGGGGCCAAGTGACGTCCACCCTATTTTCCCAGGCTTTTAATTGTATTTGATTGGAGTTTAAGATAATTGAGCCTCCTTTGGTTTCTTGACTGTTTTAAATGAATTATTGCTTTTATTATTATCTTTCTCTGATCTTCCACTTCTGTTATTATGTTTTATCTTTATTTTGTTAGCCTTACTGAGGCATTTGCAAACAAGGCAGAATTTATCTAAATACTAAAAACAAAACAAAACTAATGTTTGCCAGGACTCTCTGTTAAATATATGTAGGGCAACATTTTTCGACGCACATGACCCTTGTCACAGTATAGCAGAAGGTGGTCTCTTTTACAAGCCTCCAGTTTCACTATTGGCAAAGAGTTTAAGGCCATGTGCTTCCTTGGCTAGGATCAAGAGCTCTTGCTCTCTATTAGCACAGTCACCTCACATATACCTCAGATCATTTCCACAGTCATGGAGGCTATTTTGCTCGTCATCGTTCACTAGCTGAGAGATTACCTTCAATCCCTGGTTGAACCCCACCCGCCCGTTCTTACATTACCTTTCCTAAACCCACTCTATTACCTAGTCTTGATTTATGAACTTCAGTATGAACAAATGCCTGTCAACTCCAGAGAACCTACACTTTGGAGTGTGGTAGGTATAGCCCCCCAGCAGGAACTCTTGCCCCACAGCAGTTATACCGTGTTTCCCCCTTTTTAAGGCGTAGTCATAAAATAAGCCATAGCAGCATTTCTAAGCATTTGAGAAATATAAACCGTACCCGGAAAATAAGCCATAGTGATAGTCGCTGTGCAGAAGAGAGCACTGAGCTCCCCGAGTCAGCAGCAGCAACGCCGGCCGCAGCAGTGTTTGCTGAGTCCTTTCTTGCTTTTGGGACTTGGTTACTGTGCTGGCTTGGGATGGTGTGTGTGCAATTGCTGTTGCTGCTTCGTGTTTTTCAGCTGGATTCTCTGGGTTCTAAGCACTTTCCCCCGTTTGTTTGCGAAGCAGCACTCGGCTGCAGCCCCTGCCTCTCCCGGCGGCTGCAGGAGGCTGCAGTTGATCGCTATCTCCTTTTCCATTTCTTTTGTCTTTGAGCACCCGGCCCCGCCCCCTCTCCCCTTCGTGGAATGAAGAACGGAGTTTTAGCAGCATTTCCTCATTATAAAAAAAAGGTCAGGAACTTTTACTTTAACCTCAAAAATGGGATATTTCCTCTCTCTAAAAACAACTCTGACCTGAACACCAATAAAACAGGGGTAGATCACCTCCAGTTTATAAATCCGCAAGTAGATCGCAGTCTCCTGGAAGTTGGGCTCTATACTTTGGCTGATTGCAAGCCTTTGCATCTTTAAAAAACAAAAACCATGCGCCTCTCAGTCTTAATTTTCCTTTAATTCATCCCCCTATACCCTCCTCCAACCATTGCCTCCTTCCATTCCTTACCCCCCTCCCTCTCTCCCCACTTCCCTCACTCCTGTGCGATCTCATTTAGTCATATACTTGCTTTTTCTGTTGTGTTGTCTATTTTATATTTAATATTATTACCCTTTATGATGTTATTTTTTCCCTTGCGATAATTATTTATTTTTTATCTTTAACTAACTTTCCTTTCCATATTTTTCCATATATAACTCAACACTTTCCCATTCCTTCTTAACTCTTTGGATAGAGTGCCCCCCATTATTGTTGTTGATTTTACAGTTCCTGGATTTTTTATGGAACCGAACAGCTCGGGTGCTTCAGAATGTGCCTTCTGTTGCTACAGGGCTATGGGGCTTCACTATTTGACCCCCCCCCCCAGGTTGGGATTTTTAAAGTAGTTCTGTGGGTCCCAGGGCGCAGAATCACCCCCGATCCTTTCCTTTGTCTAAACAGACCTCTTCCCCCCTGACTTTGGAAGGCTGTGCTTCAAGGGTGATACCAGGGTTTTTTTTAAGACCTGCGCCTCTTAAGGATTGTTACGGTCCATAACTTCCATTGCTTTCTAAAGGGTTGGGGGTTTAAAGCACTGCCACCCCCCACCCCACCCTGCAGGCGCTCGGAACTGGCAGCGCCAACAACACGCCCAGCAGCGCGCAGAAGAGAGCACTGAGCGTCCTGAGCCAGTGGGTCCCAGTTGTACCAGCACTTTTTTAAAAAAAGACACCCCCTGAAAATAAGCCACTGTGTGTTTTTTTGAGGGGAAAAAGTTATAAGACGGTGTCTTAAAAAAGGGGAAACACGGTAGTTAAAGCTTTCCTAAAGGGGAGGACACCCAGAGCCAATGGGAAACTTGCTGAGAGACAGAATGAGTGTGTTTTTGAAAGAATGCATTGAACACCCACGCAGGAGACCCAAGACAGATATGCCCAGCTTTATCATGCCACTACAGTCGTACCTTGGATCTCAAACACCTTGGCTCCTGAACAAATCGACTCCCTGAAGTGAGTGTTTCGGTTTTTAAACAATTTTTGGAAGCCGAACACCCAGCGCTGATTCCGATTGGCTGCAGGAGCTTCCTGCAGCCAATCTGAAGCTGCGCTTTGGTTTCCAAATGTTTTGGAAGTCGAACGGACTTCCGGAATGGATTCCATTTGACTTCCAAGGTACAACTGTATAGCCATTGTCAGCCAGGAACTCTGAAATGCTGCTGTGCTTTTTTTTTTTTACAGTGTGTCCTCTCCAGCACACCCTATCCGTTTCAGTCCAGCTATGCCACACACTCTTACTCAAAACTGCATGCACGCACAAGCATGTTGAAATATGTACACAGCACTAGGCCCAAGACCACAAACTGCCTTAAAAAAACCCACAAAAACTCAACACGCTTGCCAAATTCTATAATCAGAAAACCTGAATTCCACATTCTAAATTTATGACTAGGTGAGTAGGGGAGAGATCCAAGTTAGATTTTCTGATTCAGATTGTCAAGTACAGTACTGTACTGTACTGGGTTTGGCAATAATTGGAGTGTCTCACAGCAACAGTGAAAAGAGAAGCACAATTTCTGTATGTGGGGCAGGGGGAAGAAAGCAATTAAGGTTACAGAGACATGCCCTACCTCCTGGAGAAAAGTAAGCAAACCCAAATTATTTTTTTCTGTTTTCCAAGTCTTTTGGTAGACCTACCTCTTACATTTTTAGGCTTTTCTTCATTTGCAGTGATGACACATATAAATGAAATAATAAGTAAACAAACAGGAATGAGTAAGAATAAAAGCTTCCTTAAGATTCTGACATTGCATGGCATGCTTACCTCTGGTATGAGAAGACAAAAGTACATAAAGGTTTTACAAATCATGTGATTAGATCATTGTATGAGGTTTGGGAAAGAAATAAAATGCTTTTGGAAAGGAAAGACTCCATGGTGGATATCACCTGTAGAGGTTTTAACATCGGCCTGCTGCGGAGCACTCTAGGATCTGTTCTAAGATGCATACTTGATGGGAGTCACCTCTGAATTAACCAAGAATACGCAACACATTCTATGCACTGCATGCTGTCAAGAAAGACCAATAGTACTGAGAAAGCAAACTACAGAAATTTATCAACCATTACTTGCCCCCTAACTAGCAACCGAGAAACCTGTAAACTACAGCTCAGGAGGAAGCAAGATAGCCTTTGAAACATGGTTAAGGTGTCTAGCCCACAAATTTATACTGCATACTCATGCCTATATTAACCTTTTGTGGATGTGGGTGGCCTCAAAATATGAGAACTGGTTCTACACCAATTTTAAAAATATTCCCCTCCCTAGTTGTATGGAGGCAGTTCTTAAGCTTCCCCCTGGTTGCTGTGATTATTTGCAACTGGAGTATTAACTCTCCAGTTACTATTACATTTTAGCACAGTATATTTCTGGTAAAATGCAAGTTTTGACATCTGTTCAATTACAGGCTGTACATATACAGTGGAACCTCGGTTTATGAACACCTCGGTTTATGAATTTTCGGTTTATGAACGCTGCGGACCCATCTGGAACGGATTAATTCATTTTCCATTACTTTCAATGGGAAAGTTTGCTTCAGTTTATGAACGCTTCAGTTTATGAACAGACTTCCGGAACCAATTACACCCATGCTTCAGTTTATGAACGCTTCAGTTTAAGTACTCCGCGGACCCGTCTGGAACGGATTAATCCACTTTCCATTACTTTCAATGGGAAAGTTCGCTTCAGTTTATGAACGCTTCAGTTTATGAACAGACTTCCGGAACCAATTGTGTTCATAAACCGAGGTACCACTGTACATGCACAAACACTCATTCTCAACACATCAAGGCCTTCTGATCATTTAAAAATTATGCAGATACTTTCATTGCCCATTTTGGATTCATCCTCCAAGTTCTTTCCAAATTCCCAATTCTTATGCAACCTGAAGAGAGGTTTCTCATTTAATGGGATCACCTCTTAAGTACTGTATTTGTTTGCTTTGTTTTTTATGGCATTATGCATTTCTCTATTCATTTCTATTTAGGTTTTTAATGCGTTGTACATCAGCTGGAGACACTGGAGTAACAAGCAACTGACCAGTCTGATAAATACCATGATTATATTTGTAGTAGTAGTAGTATCGGCAGCAGTGATAGTAGTAAAACTGTTGACCATTTTACCTTGGGCAACTAGATGAGACGCAAAATGGAATGGCCCACCTCTCAATCCCTGCCTTCCCTTCCCTCCTGCTACAATCCTATCCTTTACAGCAGGGCTGGGGAACCTGTGGCAATTCAGATGTTGTTGGACTACAACTCCTGTCGTTCTTGACCATTGGGCCTTGTTGGCTGGGGCTGATGGGTATTTGTTTTCAGCAATGTCTGGAGGGCCGCAGGCACAGCAACCCATGCTTTATAGCCAGAGCCTGGAGCCATCTGTACTACATTCCCACCACCAATGAAACGAAGTGTAGTGCTACTGCTGCCAGAAGTCAGACAGAGAAGCAAGAATTCTAGCTGCCACAGCACAGTGGTTCTTTGGCAGGGAAGAGCTACCGGTAATTGCATCATCTGTGGCAGCCTCTAAGTTGTAGAACTCCCTTCCCACAGAGTTGGCACCTTCATTACAGAGTTTCCAGTGACAGCTGAAGATGCACCTCTATACCCTGGCTTTTGACACTTGAGGTGTATATTTTCAGGACTCACCCTATTTTTGTGGTTGTTAAGTTGTTCTTAATTTTTTAAATGTTGTAATCCACTCTGGGACCTTAGGGTGAAGCGCGGGTAATTAATCATCGTTGTACAAGTGAACTACACTGTTGTTTCACTGTGGGAAGATACCAAAATTAAGCAGAGCAAACCCTGCTTTTCCACCAAGCAAAACAACTGTGGCTTCTCATTGAGTGCTCCTGTATGACACACATTTGTCACAGTTATCCATCACTTTTTAAGGTGACCATAAAAAAATGTCAAAGAGGACCACAGTGCACCATGGGTGGTCCAAAATATTTAGTGAAGGTATGTTCCTGAAAGACCCAAGATCCCTTTCTTGTGTAGACAGGGTATATCTCAGGAAAACCACTCTAGGAAAACATCTATGGTATATTGATTGTATAAACAAGACCTAGGTCAACCCACTCCACAGAACTCTTCTGGCAATGATGGGGGTGGTTTGTATATTGGATGGGCACTTCCTTACACTACAGCTCCATCAAAGCTAAGCAAAAGGTGGCATTTGTCAAAACAACAGCTAATTTACTGTGGCACAATCTCTCATATCTGGCCTGTGTGCAACAAGCCCTTGTCCCTACTGCTGACTGAGCATAGAAGTATACATTACTCCTGCCCCAGATCAGTCCTGCTGTGGAAAATAAATAAGGATTTCAAATCCCAGGCTGTCTGTCAAAAGGTACTAAAAGAAACGCTTTGTTGGAAATTGAAGTCTCTTATTTCAATTACTTCCTTATGTGCTGATTGTAGCAGCAGGATTAGCTTTATGTCTCTTCTGCCAAAGCTGTCAAGGCAAGCAGCAGCTGTACATCTCCTACATTTAACCATGCCTAGCTGTGGATCTTGATCTCTTGTGGTAGGCTTAAAAAAACAACCACCAGCAGCTCTGAGATATTGAACTCCCCCAGGTAAAGAAAGAAAAAGGTTGAAGTGGTCCCAAGTTTAACCAAGGCACAGAGACAGATGGGTAGAATCCCCTTTTGCCTTTAATAGCAGACAGATAAATGGAAAGGGGACACCACTGCCATAGACCTTCTGCATATTTTGATCTCACGAATGGACAGCAGCCAAATATAAACAGAGAAATGAAACAAAACACACATATATACACACACCTGACCAATCCTCCCAGACTCTGCCCTAAAGTAGGGAAACGGACCGAGGATGATAGCAGGGTACAAGGGGAAAGCAAAATAATATTAATCACCCAACACGTCTTAGTGTAATTTTTGTTTGAAGTCAGATCCAAACATTATACAAGCTATAAAGGTTCCCCTTGCTTCACAACTCCCCCCCTCCAGATTCCTTGGATGCACTTCCCAATTAAGTGCTCCTGTTCTGTGCATTAGAAATGCAAACTTTCAGTTCAGGAGTATCCCAAAACAGGTGCAATCGTTAAATCAGTTAAACATATGTATTTTCACAAAACAGAAAATCCAACATAATGACAATGTGCAAATTCATGTGAAAGGTTATACTCTATATCTGATGGGTGGCATCCCGGCTAATTTAACAATACTTCAGTTCCATTTTTTTTATTTTTGTGGAACTTAAATTATTACTGACTTGCCCATTGATTTCAAGGACAACTAAGTTCAACTAATTTATGCTGAAATCCTATATTCAGATAAACACCACTTGCAGGTAAACACCACTGAACACAATTAGATTCACTTCTGAGTAAACATGTGCAGGGTTGTACTGTAAGACTAGATTCAACAATGCATGCACATCACATAACACAGTAGGCAAAAGTCACACGTCTCCCCAATGCTTACCATTTCAGCTCTATATTGCCACTAGATTAAACTAGCACCTCTACTTTTCAGATTATGGGCTGCTGCAATGACTTATTATTATAATAATAAAAGTTGCTATTGTAATAACTATTATAACTACATTTATATACCACCTCCCCCCCCCCCCCAGCTCATGGTGGCATACATAGCTCACCCTCTTCTCAGTTTATCCTCATAACAACCCTGTGAGATAGGTGAGGCCAGGCATAGGCAAACTCGGCCCTCCAGAGGTTTTGGGACTACAACTCCCATCATCCCTAGCTAACAGGACCAGTGGTCAGAGTTGATGGGAATTGTAGTCCCAAAACCTCTGGAGGGCCGAGTTTGCCTATGCCTGCGTTAGGCTGAGAGACAGTGACTCGCCACCCAGTAAGCTTCATGGCTGAGTGTTCTCCCAGGTCTTAGTCCAACACTTTAACCACTACACCACATTGGTTCTCAGTAACAGAGTTTCTGACAGCTGGTTCATTTGCTTGACTAAGAAACTGATGGGGGCACCACTAGTGGGGTTATGGCAAAAACGCCATTTGATCAGAACCCTTTTTCTCCACCACTACTCAAAAGTCAAGGTAAGCACATAACAATGCCATCACATTTCCTTGCTATTTAATCCTGTTATGCCACAGTAGCAGAGGAAATGACTGTAGGTTCTGAAGCATTCTGCCCCAGTCCTTACTTGCCTAAGCTGCATCTCCAACAATTCAAACCAATTTTCACTATTCACAAACTATGAGGCCTTTTCTACAGTTACCCAAGTAGAACTCCTCCTCTCTCCACAATTCTAACTTCGCATCATTACCCAGAGAGCAAGCCCCTCATTCCGGAACCAAGCTGAGTGTCTTTCATTTACTTTTAAGATATGGACAGACGCACACACATGATGCTGCAATGACTGTAATTCACCTAGCAGTCTTTCCTTGGTCAATACACCAGCAGTCTTGCAAGCTCACTTTCATGAATCAGCACTTTATAGTTTCATTTATTTTATTGACAGAATGAACAGAGACCAAGGGAACATCAGGTCCACAGAAACTGTGACAAGGACCATGAATTAAAAGACACAAATAAGTGAGAAGAGAAAGCGGAGCACATTCCAGTTTCCTGTTTAGAAAGGTCCCAAGAAGTAGGCACCTGCCCACATTAAAAGTAACCAAAAATATATGGATTCTCCTCCAAATAAATAGGGGACCCAAAATTCACGTATCCAGAAGGCTCAACAAGGAAAACAGCTATGTGAAAGGAAAGCCAGAATCCAATTTCTTGATCCCCCAAATGCCACTCAGCCAGTATTTTAACATAAAACAAAGTTCATCTGCTTTTTCAACTTGTTAAAACGCCCCACATCTCCAGGTGAAGCCATCTAAAGGTTAATGCAGTAAATTAAACCAGCAATGCATTTTCTCCACACACCTGAAAAACATGAGGCAACTCCCACCTAAGGTAGCAAACATATTCAAAGACAGCCAGTTCCCTATCCTGCACAAAATGAAAGTTACTGTGAAGGGAGTCATAGAATCCCAAGACCATCAGAGAGGTCAGCTCCTGCCTTCAAGAGAGATGTGGAACCATTATTCCTCTGACTCACCAAATACAGCAAAAATGACAAGCCATGTTTTTACAGCTTACCAGGAAAATTAAAGCTTGTGGAAAGAAGGGAATAGAGTGTGGGGAAACAACCAGGAGCCCTCAGTGAACAGTACAAAACAGTCACACAATTGTGGATGGAAAGAGGTTGAGAGATCAAGCTTTTCCAGGACATCTCTGTAAAAGGGAACCTAGGGCCATAGCCCTTAGGGTCATTCAATGTCAGCAGGGAGGTGTTAGTGGTCCATGTGTACTCAGTTATCAGAACTAAGTTTATCCATTAACACACTTTAACCACCCTTCTGTACACAGCAGGAAGGTTACGGAGTGTTATATAACAAGGGTGAAGCTTCTGTTTGCAATTTAAGAACATGTAGCATTTCTAATTCATGTCAGCAATCATGTGGAGTGAAGTACAGAGCAGCAATTATTTTGTATAGCATTAGAAGAAATAAACAGACATGGTACCTGTGGGCGTTTCAGTATTAAATAAAATACATGGTTTACAGCTAGTAGGGTGAGGAGGGAGAAGAGGATAGAAAAAATCTGGAAGGAGTTAGGTATTGTGAGAAAAGCACACCTGGGGTGAGGACTGAATACGTAGTAGGGCCCTGAATTCTTTCCCTCCCAGCTAATCAAACCCTGAATAGCAAGAAAGAATAGCAAGTAAAAATAAAGAAAACTGTGTGTGCATTTGTGCACCATCACTAACACGCCTTAAAAAAATCACTAACCCACCCACATACAATTCTCTGTACTCAAGAAAGGCAAGAAAAACCAGGGCCTGCACCTTTCAAAAAGGAGATAAAACACCTGTTTATCAGTCTGACCAGCTAGCAAACATGACTCAAGTTTTTACAAAAGGAGAGCACTTCCACTTCAGTTTTCTGGGTTTCCAGTTCCCTTCAAACGGGTTTTGAAAGGTCGGCTTCCCTGAACTTTTGCAGGTTGCAACAAAACGTGTTTGTTATGCTTTTTAGGGGGCAGTTGAGAGCGGGCCCTCTCTCCTCTTGAATAGCAACTATAGCAGAGAAACTGTGTCGCTGCTGCTGTTTCCAAAGACAGTAAAGACACTTTTAAGAGGATGGGAGTGTAGAGAAGAAGAGGCTATCGGGGGGGAGACAGAGGTGAAGCCGCCGAGTCGGAGGCAGGGTGGGAAGGAAGGAAGGAGGCTCGTTACCTGACACGGAGAAAGAGGTGGGCCTCGGGAGGAATTACGAGGGGCAGAGGAAAGGATTAAAAAATCAAATATGGGCGTGCGAGGGGGAACACGGAGTGGGTGTGAAGTATAAGAGGGGGAGGGTCTCCCTTAGGGAGCTCTAAAATGGCGGCAGCTTCCTTCCCACACCGCTCCCTACTCCCTCACATACAGACAGTACATACATATATATATTTATGTATATGTATATACATACCTATATATATATAGCACACTCCCGCCCCCGCCTTCTATCTCCGCCCCCGCCCCCCGTTTTCCTCCCCCCGCCCCCTCCGCCAACCGCTCTCACCGGGCTCGAGCCCCCTCCTTCCTGCTCCTTTTTCGCTCGCGGGAGAGGAGCCTCTTTCGCTCGCTTCAGCCGCTCTTCACTTTCTTTCTTTTCTTTTTTTTTCTTTCTGTGTTTTTTTTTTTTTTTTTTTTTGCCTTCACCGCCGCAATCCCACAATCCCCCGCGCGCGTCTCCAGCGGCCGACCTGCTGTTTCCTCCTCCTCCTCCTTCCGCTTGGCCCCTCCCCTCCCCTTAACTCGGCGTTCTCTTGCCGATGCTCCTCCTCCTCCGCGCGCTCTGTACCCCCGCCTGCCCGCTCGCGTAGCCCCGCCTCTGTCCTCCAACTTAAGCTCCTCCTCCTGGCTCCCCCGCCTTTCCAGTTTGTCAATGGAGGGAAGAGAGAGGCGCACCTGCGCCTGCGTTAGGCTCCCTCGCCTCCTTCTGAGCATCATTTACTTAAGAGAGTTGTCCTGCTCCTTTCGATACTTCTGCTCCCCAAGTGAAATTGCCACCATATTGCAACCTTACTCTTGTTGGCCTCTGCTTTACTTCCTGCTGCCCCCTTGTGTATTCTCTCCCCCCCCCCGGTTCATTTTGTTTCGTCTCAACGATTTTGTACTGGAAGTTTCGTTGAAACCTTTTGTAGGTACGCTTTCAGATTCTTGCAGACAAATCAGCAGGTTTGTGGCACCTTGAAGCCCCTCACATTTATTATGGCAGAGACTTCTCTGGATTACAGTTCGCATGACTACGTGGGCATAGACAAGAATTTTGTTAGAAGGGCACAGGACTTTTATGGGGGGGAGGCGGGAGAACCGCCTGATTGGTCAGTTAGTTAAGTATTTTTCTATTGTTTTATGCTGCAAAGTATTATCCTAAATTGCATGGGGGTCTTTTGCGGGCTGGGTGTTGTGAACTGTCGAGGTCAGGGTGTCATTCTTCAGGATTTGCTGTTGAGACATTTGGGCGATTTCAGCTGGGAACATAAGCAAACATTGGAGTTCTGCTGGATCAGACCAAAGGGGCATCTAGTCCAGCACTCTGTTCTCACGGTGGCCAACCGGATGCCTGTGGAAAGACTTTTACAAAAAGGACCAGAGCGCAACAGCAATTTCCCCCACTTCCGATGGCCAGCAGCCGGCATTCAGTAGCATCCTGTCTCTGACAGCAGAGGTAGGACGTGGCCACAGGGGCTAGTAGCCACTGCAAGCCTTATCCTCCATCTATTTGTCTAATCATCATTTAAAGCCTTTCAAATTGGTGACCATAACCACATCCTGTGGGAAGTGAATTCTATCGTTCTAATTATGTGCTGTGTGAACAAGTACGTACTGGCTCAATTAAAGTGAGCTTGTTACTGCTGAAAAAGGGATGGGGAATCTGTGGCCTCCCAGAAGCTATGGACTCCTAACTCCCATCTGCCCCAGCCAGCAAGGCCAATGGTCAGGGATGATGCGAGATGGCGACGGTAGCAATTTATCACCCACACTTCACCCCAAAGCCCCAGGGCAGGAGTTGTGGCCCAATAACACACTGAGGGCCACAGGTTGCCCATTCCTGTCCTAAGTGGTTTGAGACCAGGATATATCTGATGGCATGCCATGCAAGATGTACATAGCAGGCTGTGTTCATTATCAAATTCTTCACTGTGTCCTGTTGTCTTTGGAAGTGAAACACAGGGCAAGGCGTCCTCAGTGGAAGCACTCAACTAGAAAGGCCCAGTTGGCTCCCTCCGCTATACTTTTTAAGTGAAATAACTTTTAAAATTTTCTAAGCATTTGGTCCAAGTCTCGTTTGTTTGGTTTTATCTGTTTTTAAGGTACAGTGGTACCTCAGTTTATGAACACAATTGGTTCCGGAAGTCTGTTCATAAACTGAAGCATTCATAAACTGAAGCAAACTTTCCCATTGAAAGTAATGGAAAGTGGATTAATCCTTTCCAGACAGGTCCGCGGAGTACTCAACCTGAAGCGTACTTAACCCGAAACATGGGTGTAATTGGTTCCGGAAGTCTGTTCATAAACTGAAGCGTTCATAAACTGAAGCAAACTTTCCCATTGAAAGTAATGGAAAGTGAATTAATCCGTTCCAGATGGGTCCACGGCGTTCGTAAACCAAAAATTCGTAAACCGAGGTTCCACTGTAGTTGTATTCTTTCAATGACTGCAAGTCACCTTTGGGAGTCCTTTTAAAGCAGGACATAAAATATTTTTACAAACCAGCTGTTGCACCTGTAAGGATGTTTCAGTGTGAAGAACTGCTGCTCAGGGTGCCAGCCAAACAGATCTTCTACTGTACTTCATTCCATTCCCTCTCCCACATGATTTTCCATCTGCTCCATCAGCTAACATTCCCGGCATAGTCCGCTTTGGGGCTCCCACACCCCTAGCCTAGGGGTTTCCCCTTTTAAAGTATTTGCTGTACTTCTGCAAAACTTGTGGATCCTCCAAGCCTGCCAATACTCCTCCCCCACTTGTGCATAGACAATACCATTTTGGCTACCTAAGGATTCACTCTCAAGAGAATGGAGTTAGCTCTCAGTACATAGGATCACAGCTGGATCTCTTTAATGAGTTTTGCAGGGGTTTATCTTAATGTATCATCACCTGTTTATAATGCTACGCCTCTTAAGTTGCTTGTAGACTTTTTTATTTTGTGTTAAACCACTAACAAGCTAACTAAATAATAATAGCATGTGGACATTGCGTATATACCACTTTGAAGTGCAAATCCGTGGGACTGATTTCAAAGTAAAGATGTGTTCAAATAAATTAATACATCACATTTATCTTATATCAGCCCAGTCTCAAACTCGGCACAGATCTCAAGTGCCATTTTAGCCATAGATTTGATAAGTGTGGCTAGGCTTACACCTGCCCCCATTCTCAGTCTGCCCTTTGTAAAATGCTAACCATGTACTTTTTCAGAGGACTGGTGTGGAAATACCTTTACTCTGTTAAAAATTTGGAAGTAGGAAGCTGCCTTATATCAAGTCAAACCCTTTGACCCATAGATTTCAGGCAGGGGTCTTTCTCAGCCCTACCTGGATATGCCGGGGACTAGTTACGTGGGTTACAGCTCCCATGTAATCTTAGAATCATAGAATTGTAGAGTTGGAAGGGACCATAAGAGTCACCTAGTCAAACCCGCTTGGTACAGGGATATTTTGCCCAACATGGGACTTGAACCCACAACTCTGAGATTAAACGTCTTGTGCTCTACTGACGAGCTATCACAGTTGCCTGACAACTTAGGAGGAAAGGAGAGTCCTGTAAGCTATTTGTGACATGGCGCAACCAACTAGCATTGCAAATAATATTGGGGGGGGGGGGGGAGACGCCGAGAACACCCTTTGGATCCTGGCCACGGTTTTGCAGCTCTTTATCATCCTGTCACTCGCAAGAACCTAGTTGGTACCTAGCTTTGTGGGAAGGCAGCTTTAAGGAGAATGGTAGGTTAGTTCCTTCCCCATTTATAAAGTAAGACTGCTAAGCAAGTCCCATTACCATGTCCCTCCCCACTCCTGTATCCCATCTACGTACATGCTGTACTAGCGGTGTATTTATTTAGGCTATGCTTCCCCCCACCTGCTGGTATTAAAAATCAGAGTGCAGCCTAGAATATTATTCTCTTATGAGAAGCTGTGACTTAATATATCACATTTTAGGGGTGCAGCCAGTATTTGGGGTGGCTCGTATTGAGGCCAATACAATATCTTTCTGCTCCTGTGATTACAGCTGGAGGTGGGGAACCAGCTGGTGATATTCAAAAGGCCACTTTTGAGTAAGGGGCTTCTTGTTGTTAACCCCTAAACTGAAAGATCTGCCATCTTTTTTTCTTCTTTGAAATGGAAACATTATTTTCAATGTTTTTTAAGGCATTTGCTAGTAGGAAAAACAAAAACATGACAGTCTTAGCACCCGAAACAGAAACTTGTTTTTTTGTTTTGTTTTGTTTTTTTAAAAAATGCTGAATAGTGAACACAGCAACAGCAAAGCAGAGTTGTGGGAGATTCAAGCTGTTTGCAATACATTTCGAGTTGTCACATGCATTTTTTAAGCTCCCCACACATACACAATCACCCCCGAGAAATTATTCAGCTGGGACAAGCTTTTCCCATCTCTATCAGTAACTTTTAAAAAAGGTAGTTACAGGTCCTGTCCTTTGCAGGCAGATACACCAAAACCACACCCCCTTTTGAACGAATGCTCCCCAAATATACAACCCAGAGTAGGTTTGTAGAATAGCCAGTTCCCCTATGCTGCGGAAGTAAGAAGGCAATTCTTGATCATCTACATTCTAAACGGCACTCAGGCCTTCTCACCTGACTAAGCATCTTTTCCCTAATAACAAGCAGCGGAGAACAGGAAATAGGATTAGTTTTCCCTCAATTAAAATGGAGATCTCAAGAGCCATCTCAAAACTATGGCTAATGAAGGTAGAACTGCCTGGGTGTGGCTGGGAAGGTAGATTAGCAGATGAATGCTTCTGCAGAACCACCGAGAGGAAGTTACGCAGCAACGGCTTATGAAAGTGTCTTCCTGCTGATCATTAGGCTAACAAGCCATGTATCTCGTTTCAGAGAGATCTTCTGTTACTGCAGCCTGTCGCCGGATCAGTGAATGGGAAGATAAACACGGGCGTTTCCATCAAGCCTCTCCAACTGACACAGCTTCCAAGTGCAAGCATGGACATCCAACAGTGTCAAGGGTTCTTCTGGGAAGCCAAGTTACCGGTCCATGCTGTTATCATCAGGCTGACCGTGGAAGCAAAGGCGCAGCAGTGCCTCACAGAAATCCAGCTCCTCCTTTAAGAACAAAACGAAATAAAAATAAAAGTAAGGGAAGAAAGGCAAATTCTGCTCCTTCTTTAATGGGCTTTCCGTTCTTAAGCGTTTGCCTTGAACTTGGGCAGGCAGTGGAAAGCCTCACCAACTGCAAATAAAGCGTGTGGTGGCAATGAAATCATGACACAGCTGGCATTCTCCTGGACAGTGTGGTGTAGTGGTTAGACTGCAGGGGTCGGCAAGGTTTACCTCGCCTGGGCTGTCTCACTCCAGCAGAGATCCTTCCGTGGGCCAGATTGAGCTTGAGCATGCGCGCCGGCGATTTCCGGTGCCTGCATCCGCACATCCACAGATACAATTTCCGGTGCCGCGGAAGCGACTCCCTGCACCACACCGGTTTAGCACAGTGCGTGGGGACTCCCCGAGTGGGTGGCTCGGTTCGGGGGCGGCTCGTGAGCCGGTTAAACAACCCCCACGGGCCGCTTGTGGCCCATGGGCCTTAGGTTGCCTACTGCTGGGTTAGAGTTTCGGACGAGGACCTAGAGACCAGGGGGTCCAAATGCCCACTCAGCCATGAAGCTCCCTGGGTGACCTCGGCTAGTCAATTTTTCTCAGCCTAACCTACACCACAGGGCTGTTGAGAAGATGAAATGGAAGGCAGTAGAACCACATCTTGAACTCCTTGGAGAAGAAAGGCAGGAAATAAACACAGCCAACATATAAATAAGTAAATAAATGCCAAGTGCAGGGTGAACCTTTTACTCCCCCCCCCATCTTATTTCATAAGTGAATGTTCCAATAGGCGACAACACACAGCCCTACCCCCAGTCTGAAATGGTACGGCTAAATAGGAGCTGGACCATCTTGGCTGTGAGTCCTGGAAGATCTGATCCTTTGCCTTGCAGGTCACTTACCACCTGGCCTGGGAAGGCAGGACCTGGACTGACTCCAGCTGCAAAAGCTGAGGCTGCAGAACAAACTCTTTGGTTGGGGTACTGTTTAGGGTTGTTGTTTTTTCCATTGGGGTCCTTTGTTGCTGTTACTGAATTGTTACTGAATGTTTTTGTATCTTTATTTTTTTAGATCTTATCATGATTTAACGGGGAAGTTGTTCAATTTGCTTGTGTACTTTTTGATGGGTTTTATTGTTTATTGCTATTTTAGACAATTTGTTCACAACGTAAGCCCCCTTGAGTAAGGCCTTAACTACTGAAAGGCGGCATGCAAATAAAATGACATATGCCTGCATGTTGGCCGTTCTGCCTACAATTAACAGGGCTTATTGCGGCTCATGCATCTGCTCAGCCTTGCTTATACCAGCTGTGGGCTACCAAAACCACCTTCCTTGGCTTTAGACTACAGCCCACACAGCTTCCTATGGGTAGGAATGTGTTCTCAGTCTCACCTCAACATGGAGATTTTTTTGGAGCTGAACAGGGAAAAGGGGAGGGAGGTGTTAGGATTTATTTTTATTTTTTTTAAAAGAATTTAATGGCACAGTGAGGTTGTTCCCCATCCCCCACACTTACTCCATTATGCCAATTGTTTAAATATCAAGCTCGGCACAGCCTAATTGCTACGTTCAGGGAAAACTGTCGCTGGCTAACAGCAGGGGTGGGAACATGTCTGTTGAGAATAAACACAAGATGACATGAAACAGAAACAACATGTCCATCCGACCCCCACCCTCAAAACAAGTAAAAGAAGAGTACTTGGCCAGGGGGAGGGGAGAGAGAGAGAGATGGTGGCGTTGTGACACAACCACACTCGGAAATGAATGGCACAGTTCCAGGATCCGTGGCAAGGAAGCCAACTCAAGTTTTTTTCCCCTCCCCACTTCCTTGAGCAGCAGACAGAAAACCTCAGAGACAGCCTAGAGTCTTCCATGTGCAGCCTGTATTCAAACAGAAAGTCACCATCCGTCCGTGATTCTCAATGGGAGCCAAGTGACGTCACTCTATCCTTGGTATCTCTATGGTAAAAGTTCCATACGGCTTGCATTGGAAAAGAGCATGTGTTACAGCTTAGGTAAAGGTAAAGGGACCGCTGTCCATTAGGTCCAGTCGTGACCGACTCTGGGGTTGCGCGCTCATCTCGCATTATTGGCCGAGGGAGCCGGTGTACAGCTTCCAGGTCATGTGACCAGCATGACAAAGCCGCTTCTGACGAACCAGAGCAGCACACGGAAACGCCGTTTACCTTCCTGCTGTAGCGGTCCCTATTTATCTACTTGCACTTTGACGTGCTTTTGAACTGCTAGGTTGGCAGGAGCTGGGACCGAGCAACAGGAGCTCACCCTGTCACGGGGATTTGAACTGCCAACTTCCTGATCGGCAAGCCCTAGGCTCTGTGGTTACAGCTTGCTGCACGTTAAAAGAGAATTATATGAAAACGAGGTATAGATGGTATTTGACTCAGACAAGACTAGCGAAAATGTACAAGAACACAACCAACGTATGTTGGAAGTGTAAAGTTAAAGAAGGTCCATTTCACCGAATGTGGTGGACTTGTAAAAACAGCTAAGGCCTTCTGGGAAATGATTTATAATGAACTGAAAAAAATGTTAAAAATAACTTTTATTTTTAAAAAAACAAAAAAAACATAGGCCTTTTTATTAGATATAATAGGAGAAGAATTACCAAAGGATAGGAAAGTACTGTTTATGTATGCGACAACAGCAGCAAGAATATTATATGCCCAGGGATGGAAAGAAGAAAGAGCCCCACCGAAAGAAGAATGGATAATGAAGATGATGGACTATGCAGAGCTGGCAAGGCTGACATGGAAGATCAGGCACCAAGAAGATGACAAATTTAATAGAGAATGGCATAACTTCATAGAATATATTAAAGAACAGTGTAAAAATCTAAAAACGTTAGCAGGATTGACATAGCACTTGTAATTTAAAATAAGAAAGGATAAAAATGAAGTATAATAATTTGGATGAATGTAATTAGATGCAGATAAAAAAAGAAGATGAATTTTGGAAGCCAAGGGAGGGGGTGGAGGGAACCCCATAAAGGTACTGACATGGACTATGGTTTTGTGAAAGTGTGTGTGTGTGTGCGCGTATGTAAAAAACTGTTTTTTCTTTTTGAAACTTTGAAAATAAAAACACTTTTTAAAAGGAAAAGTGTGTGTGTTAGTTGCGGAATGCCTTGCTTTTTACTACTGTGCAACCACACTTCCTTAAGAACCTCCTTACAGAGGCCTTTTCTGACGTGTAGCTCAAGCACCCATTTCTGTGTGTCGCTGTCAGATGTCAAGCGCTTTAATGCTGCTTTATAGATGTGTTGTAAACTGCTTCTTGGGCACTGGGCAAGCTGATAAAAATAAATAAAATAAGTAAGTAAATTCTTCTGGCTACAGTGCTAGTGCTAATATTAATTAAAACAATAATTTTATTATTTATACCCCACCCACCTGGCTGGGTTATTAAACACGAGGCTGATTTAGTAACCAGAAAGAACAGAAAGGGGAGAATCTGCCTCTCCAGCAATAGGAGACTGCTTCTTCCTCTCACCACTGGGGGGCTGGGAGCAAACATGCCTCCTATATATCACAGGGCCAGCCTCGGTTGACTTGCTCTCTCGCAGATGGTTGATGGCTGGATTCTGGGGCCCTGAGCAGCAGAGAACCCCAAACTTCCTTCTTAAGCTGTTTCTGCATTGTGCTATTATTAGATGGGTGAAGCTGGGGGAATCCCACCCAGATGGGCAGGGTATAAATAATAAATTATTATTATTATTATTATAAGCTCTCCGTACTGCAAACCGTCTCCAGCAATGCACTTAAATAGGAATAGCCGCACTGCAAGCTTCAGAAAGTTGGCGTTTTAAAAAAGGTGCCTGGTGCCCTCTAGTGCCCAGCAAAGTAGAGCGAAGCAAGCGACACGCTCCCACCTAGGCAAGGAGGCGGCGGAAATGCATGGGGTTTCATAATTCCAAGCTGTTGTAGAATTTCACTTTGCAAAACCCTGGGCTTTTCCTTTCTCAGCCTTCCTTCCCCACCTGCTTTAAAGTAAATGCTCCGGCCTCCATTGCTGCAGAGCCAGGAAGAGGGGCCTGGATCTGGCTGGCGGGCCAAATCCTCACCCATCACGGGTGACTGCTCCCACCTGTCACCGTTATTACGGCAGGTGACAACTTCAACGGGCGCTGGCTCCCACCTCCCACCTATTTGCAGGTGTGGTTTGGATGCCTACAAAGCGAAGTTTTTCTTATGCAGACCAGGAAGGCTGTTTGCAGAGGGAAAATTTCGGTTTGTACTGCAGGCACTTTTTGAATCGTGGCCACACCTGTGTATGGATAAAAGTCCAAAGTGGCAGTCTGTCAGTGCCGATCAGCAAGGTCCGTTTGCCAAGAAATAATCAGGAGTACGATTTTAAGCTCCCGTTTCTGCAGCAGACCCACATCTGATGGTTGTTTCTGGAGGAACAGCCTTGTGGGCCAAATTAGGACTCCTGCCGGGCCTGATCAGAGCCTTTGGCTGGAGGTTCCTAACCAGCGTTGGAAGAATAAAGCTTGAAACGGTTGTCATGCTCTACCCTGCCCTTCTTCACTCCACAAAACATATTCAGGAAGCTGGAAAACTCTGGCAGCAGAATAATTTATTTTAAACAGGGAATTCGAGTTTCCCCGTTGGAAAAACCCAGTGGCAGTCCAGACATTCACACCAAGTTCATGCCACAGCTTGGTGGGAAAGGAACGCATTTATTTCTGCCTACCTGGAACTCCTCCTGATCCTTCAGTAGCTGGCACCGCTCCTTTAAGAGCGCCTCGAGGGCCAAATCCGGTTCTTGACACTCCCGCACACCCTGAGGAAAATCTGTTACCAGGCTTGGGGGGGGGGCAAGGAGGGGGAAGGAATGGGAGATTAGAGATGAGCAAGTGAGACCTGTGAATACTGTGGATTCCTCTTCACAATTCCTGCCTGCCAGCCCCTCCACCAGGCTACTCCATTTCATCCCCCACACTTTTCCTTTCCAAGCGACACCCAACATCGCATAGCTATTGAGCATGCTCAGTCTTGATTGGACTGTTCTGTTGCTGTTTCTTTGCCCTATTAAGTTTCATTTCTTCAAAGGTTTTCCTCCTCTTTTAATTTCTGCAAATCTCACGTGCTTCCCCCAGCATGCTTGTTTCTTAGTAGACCCAGTTTTTGGCTGTGCCGCTGCAGGCATGCACTGTTTGAGTCCGCCAACATAAGGAGTGACAGGGGAAGTGCTGTAGTCTGAAGCGGTTCAGCCCAAGCTCACATCTACACCCTCGGTGGGAACTAGACTGGAGAACGCTCAGGCTTGTTTTAACTCACTTCATACCTCTGGCCTACAACAAGAAACAAAGCTCTCCTCCCCAAATAACTCAACGGCACCAGTGCCAAGCATGCCAGTAGCCCTCAACAGATCAGTCAGAGGAAACGCCCCCCCCCCCAAGATCCTGGCTCTCATTCTCGGCAGCCCAGTCCCCTCGATACCTGCACAACGCTCCCAAGACGTGTTCATGGAAAGTGCTGTGTTCAGACCGGATCAGGGCCACCAGCTGCTGCACCATCCCCATGGAACAAAGAGCCTCTGTGGAGAGAAAGGGGTGGAAAAAGCTGAGGAGAGACACTTCCACTTACGGGAAGGCCTACTTTGGGGACAGCCCAAGATTGGTGGGAGATGGCCCACGTCCACGGCGTGCGGCCACAATGATTTCACAAACCAAGGAACAGCTCTTCAAGGCATCCTTCTAAAGTTCTCCTCACGACGTTTCCGAGCACAATTCCAAGTGTTGGTGCTGACCTTTAAAGCCCTAAACGGCCTCGGCCCAGTATACCTGAAGGAACGTCTCCACCGCCATCATTCTGCCCAGACACTGAGGTCTAGCACTGAGGGCCTTCTGGCAGCTCCCTCACTGCGAGAAGTGAGGCTACAGGGAACCAGGCAGAGGGCCTTCTCAGTAGTGATGCCTGGCCTGTGGAACCCCCTCCTATCAGATGTCAAGGAAATAAACAACTACCTGACTTTTAGAAGACATCTGAAGGCAGTCCTGTATTGGGAGGTTTTAAATGCTTGGTGTTTTTATTATGTTTTTTAGAAATGCTGTAAGCCGCTCAGAGTGGCTAGGGAAACCCAGCCAGATGGGCGGGGTATAAATAATGAATTATGATTATGATTATTATATTATTACCTTTCTGCTCTGGGTGGTTTATAAGGAGGTTCTGTAGGAGAAAGGCAGATTTCACCTTCAGCTTCTGCACATTGCTTTGCATGGCCCTCATGAGGACTGAGAAGCCATCAAGGCGTAGGAACTGCTGAAGGCCAGCTTCCTGGGCTCTTACCAAACCTGGCAATGCAACAAGGGGTAGAGAGAAAGTGTGTGTGGGGGAGAGAGGGACAGATTGGGTTCATTAGCAAATGCAGTTCACAAAAGTAGGCGAGGCCCGATTAATATGATTTTCAATCACACGTGGGGGAAACCCTCGGCTCACTAAGCTCCCAAGCCTGAAATGGTGGCTTGACTTCAGGGGTGAGGAAGCTGCCTCCTTGTCCCCCTGGTATCTGGTAACGTAATTGTCACGTAGGTTGCTGGCTACCCTCAAGCAACGACACTCCAAACCATCTTGTCTTTAGTGCTTTTATTAAGCAAGCTATTTACAAAGCAAGAGCTTCAGGAAAACATCGTCTACTCATTGCTATCAGATTCTCCCAATGGCGCTTTTCGGCTCCTCCCCCAGCAGAGTAGTTTGGGGATCCCAAATCTCCTCCCCCTGCGTTTGCGAGCCGTTGATTTCCTCAGTTCCGGGGTGAATTTGAAAGGACACTCCTCTGCTGTTTCCCTGCTTGAACTTTCTACTGGCCCCTCCTTCCTTGCTGATATCCCAGGCTGCAGGAAGGGCTCTTGTATGTTGCCTGAGCCCTGGTCCCTTCCGCTCCCTTTCTCCTGTCCTTCCGCTGCTGTCCGAGCTGTCTGAGGAGCTGGATTTGATGGGGGGTGGCTGCTCCCTGTAAGCTCACCCCCTTACAGTAATAAAACGCTGAGCTCATTGCTAATGTAAGGGCTTTGCTATCTCAAAGGGCTGGATCAGACGTGAGATGGACAAATGGCATTTGTCTTTCCCAAGGGGAAAGCCATCGTATGGGGTGGGAGGGTCCTGCATCTGACCAGGTGAACCGTTTGAGGGGAGTGTGCATTTAATCCTCCCACTTCAATGCTTGGTCACTCAAAGCACAGGTTTACCCTGAAAGGAAAATTCAAACCAGTTTACTCCGCTGAACAGAAAATGCAGGCAGTTGTATTGCTGCAGGACTAATCCGATTCACCCTTCCCAACAGGTCAGAACATCCCCACACTTACAGGAGATGGCAAACAGTGCCTTGATCCGGACGGCCTCGCTGGGGTCGTGGTCCAGCAGCTTCAGCAGCTTCCTCATGCAGCCCAGCGCCAGGGCCTGCTCCTGCACCTTGGGCACGTTCTGGGCACAGGTGCCCACCAGGTGAGCAGCCCGCCAACGCAGCTCCTGCTCCTCATGCTCCAGGTAGCGGTGTGCTAACAGCCGCATGCCCTCCAGTTTGCAGAAGTCTGGAAGGACAGCAAAGGGGTCAATGGAAAGAAAGCAGGCAGCCCAACAAAACTGGTAGGATATCCTGCAAACCCACCCCAGGACTATGACTTAGCTGTGGCTCAGTGGGGTTACAAAGGGTGACTACTTTCCACCATATAATCTTGGGTTTCCTGTGTAGGACACCCACCACATTAGGAACCGTAGGGTGCAATTTACTCTTAATTGTATTTCTTTCAACCATTTATATATACACCACTTAACACCATAATCATAAATGGTGGCCCCCTCCCTGTGGGACACCCTCCCATCAGGTGACAAGGAGATAAAGAACTATACAACTTTTAGAAGACATCTGAAGGCAGCCCTGTATCAGGAATTTTTCATGTTTGACGTTTTATTATGCTCCTGTATTTTGCTGGAAGCCACCGAGGGTGGCTGGGGAAGCCCAGCCAGATGGACAGGGTATAAATATTATTATTATTAATCTCTAGGCAGTGTACAGTAAGAGTTTAGAAAGATACAGTAAATATAAAATCAGTTTAAACTATATTTTAAAATCGGAAGGTTTACTTAAAAGCCCTGCTGAAATAAAAATATATTTGCTGGGTGCTGGGTAGTCAAGGAAGGAGAGAGGCCTGTCTGATCTCAGCTGACTCTCCACAGAATGGGGCCTGCAATAGTAATGCATGGCTTCTGGCACCCCAGCCATGAGGGACCCTCAAACAGTGACCCTCCTGAAGCCCTCAGTGAATCAGATCCTTAACATATCCTGGACCCAAGTTGTTAAGAGCCTTGGAAATTAAGAGAATAATCTTGCCACCTCTACATTTCTCACTTCTTAGATCTTAGCTGAATCTCTATTTCCTAGTGTTTCCACACCAAATTGCTCCTCTTCCCCACTCTCTTGCACACTCTCTTTCTCCCTTGCACACACGCACGCACACATACAGAGGAACGGGGCCTTTTCTATACCTGCAGCATTGTCCAAGTTTTCACACAGCTCTGCCAGAAGGTCCAAGGCACCTTCTTTGTTCTCAAGGTCAGAATGCGCTTCCTCTGAACTTTCCCCTCCACGTTCTGCTCCGGGGGTTGATGGCTCCAGCAGCCTCAGACATTCCTTCATCTGTTCCACCTCGTCCACTTGACCCCGGAAGGCCTCGACCATCGCCTCTTGCAACCACTGTCTCCGCTGCGGAGTGGGATAGGGAACAGAGGTGAACGAAAAGGAAACATATTGGGAATTTCATACACACGTGCCCTTCCTCTTCCTGCCAAAAGCTCACTCCTTCCCCCAGAAATAACCTAACTTTTATCTCCTAGCCCCCATATCAGACACAACCTCTCTCCTAGAAGAGTCTTGCTTTTCAGCACCTGCCAGTCTAGTTCCTTGCATACACCGCTGAGTTAGGGAAAGTTGTGCTTAGAAAATTGGCTTTTGGGTCCTCGCCGCTGTCATCAACTCCTCTTGGAGCCGCCAACTTTAGACAGGAGCCAAACTGTATCTCTAGTGCAGGGGTAGCAAACCTGTGACCCTCCAGACATTGATGGACTCCAATTCCCATCAGCCCCAGCTGATAGCCAATGGGCACAGATGTTGGAAGCTGTCATACAGCAATAGCCGAGAGGGCTCCTGGTTCCTCAAACTGGTTTCAACAGCAATGCTGTCTTATCTCCATGCCCCTCCAAACGTCAGCGGCTAATTTGTGAATGCTAAGCGCTGCTGTTAAAGGCACAGGAACAGGCCAGTTTGTGATCTTTTTCTTCTAGCCCCAAGCTAATTCCATGTTGCATGGTGCAATGGTTAAGGAAGGAATGGACAGTGTGTATATGTATGAATACACAAACACTTTTTGCAAATTAGATATACAGTGGTGCCTCGCTTAACAAATGCCCTGCTTAACGAAATGATTTTTCGAGTGGAGGTTGCCTCGCTAGACGAATTCGTTTTACGAAAAATTCATCTAGCGAATCACGGTTTCCCATAGGAATGCATTGAAATTCAATTAATGCGTTCCTATGGGCAAAAAAATTCAAAAAAAATTCAATGCATTCCTATGGGATTCGCTAGACGAATTTTTTCGTTATAAGAAAAGACCCGTGGAACAAATTAAATTCGTCTAGCGAGGCACCACTGTACAGTATTAGATATATTTTAATATATTTGAGATTTGTATGGTTTTTATTTCTAGCTTCACAGCATTAGTTGGATGAGCTTAGTATTAGTAATGTAATAGCAACGCAGGGAAAATATTTGGATAATACCTCCTAGGCTGCTTCTGATCCAACCTGCTCTGCACCTCGCTAGATAATCTTGGTATTTAGCTTCCGCAATCAACACTAGCTTTAACGCACCAGGATCGCAGGACAGCACCTTCCTCAAACTCATTCCCCAGATCTAACAACCATTTGACCTCACCACCACCCCTCCTATAAAAGCACCTCATCAGACATGGGCTCCATCGGGGCAGGTTCAGCGTTCCCTGCAGTGACGGCCATCTGCAGCAAGCCCTGGAGGTTGCGGGGTGGTTCGCGAGGCGGCTGGTTCCCACCGGCACCTCCTTCAGCCATGGTTGGGGAATGCCGTTCCAGTCAGTAGGCAACTCACAAAGCTTTAACGAAAAAGCAGAGAAAATGAGAAACGAGCATGACTGAGAAAGCAGGGGGTCAGCCTACCTGCCAAGACACTTACCAGGTGTGTCTTGGCTCCAGCTCTACTTTTGTGCAAACACCATGACTATACTGATAAGTGGGACCTGCCACAAAGTGTTGCAGCGTGGAGTGCTCTCGTTCAAGGTTCCGGCCAGGGTACGCCATTCAGTCCCTACGCACCCAACAATCAGCCAGCAGTTCTTGGCACTAAGCATGTTCAGTCCTCAATGGGCTGCTTTTCAGGTTTCCCCACACTTAGGGTTCCTCCCCCTCCCCCCCAGATTTGTTTGGGGTTTCTCCAAATCTGTTAATGTCTATTATTGTTTAATTTTCTATCCTGCCCTTCCTCCGTGAGGACCATTTTGGCCACCTCAAGGTCCAGACTTGGAGAATGAGTACAGGTTTCAGGCTTCCACATTTCCAGACTCACATTGGGAATTCTGCTGCTACCCTCTGACAAGTCCCAGGTTTCCAGTAAAACCTGAAAATGCAGAAGTGGCTGGATAATGACCTGGAGGTCTCGTAGGGCTCTCCTTCCCCAGCTCCAAGATTGAAGAAGACTGGGGCTTGCCTGGAAACTGGTCTGCCAAGGAACCTGGAGCAATTTGGCCATGCAGCAATAAACTGTCAGGTACCCGCCATCCTTTCCCGAAAGAAAGGGTGGCTTCACAACGAGGGCAGAGGTAGCCACAACTTTTGGCTTGGGTATCGAGACCACGCCAAAAACCACACAGCTCTGAATTTATTTACAGAACACCTTCAAAGCACAGTCTAAAAGTCAATACAGAGAGAGTAAGATGGAGGCAATGGTAAACGCCACACCAAGATACCAGGGGGGATAACTGCACCTTTCCATTTCCTACTGTTTATAGTGCTCAAGAGTAAGCCACCTTTCTCCCACTGGATGCTAGCTCATTTGCATCACTTGGGAGATGGTCTGGGAGAGGCCACAAACAGAATGTATCTAGCATCCAGTGTCCCCTCACAGAGCAATGAATCTCAGAAGAATAGAAGAAGAATCTATTGATAGACCACTTTAGGAATTGTTGGCTCTGTGAGGTGGTTGGGGAATCTCCTAACAACTCACGGCATCCTTAACAAAGTACAATTGCCAGGATTCTTTGGGAGAAAACAAGGCCTCTTTAAAGTCTAAACCACAGAGCCTAGGGCTTGCTGATCAGAAGGTCGGCGGTTCGAATCCTTGCAACGGGGTGAGCTCCCGTTGCTTGGTCCCAGCTCCTGCCAACCTAGCAGTTCGAAAGCACGTCAAAGTGCAAGTAGATAAATAGGTACCGCTACAGTGGGAAGGTAAACAACATTTTCGTGTGCTGCTCTGGTTTTGCCAGAAGCGGCTTAGTCACGCTGGCCACATAACCCGGAAGCTGTCTGCGGACAAACGCCGGCTCCCTTGGCCTATAGAGCAAGATGAGCGCCGCAATCCCAGAGTCGTCCGCAACTGGACCTAATGGTCAGGGGTACCTTTACCTTTAAAGCGATGTGGCACTTCTATAAATGTATCGTGTAGTTGGGGCCTTGGCCTGACCCAACAGGACTCTTCCTTAAGGTTGGTTACGCTACTCCACCAGCCAGATGCTTCCATAGGGACACAGCAAACTATAATATGGGTGGTCAAACCACCGGTCCATCTAACTCAGCAATGTCTACACTGACTGGCAGCAGATCTCCAGGATTTCAGACACGGGTCTTTCTCCCAACCCTGCCAGGAGAGGCCAGGGATTGAACCTTGGCAGACCCTTCTTCCCCTTCCAGCAATTCCACTCGCCAAGGCTCAAAAGCTGCTAGCCCAATTCCAGAGTTTCCGCCCTAACCTTCTCCCCACACTTTTAAAAAAAAGTTTTTAATTAAGTTTTACAATTTTATCACCATCACAATCAACATTATCTCAAAAACAAAACAGAATATAAATCCCCCCCCCCGCCGGTGACTTCCCTCAACTTCCTTTTCTAGTTCTTTTGAGTGTTTGCTTCCCCTGCTTGTTTTATTCTACCTTAATATTGCAATCTTTAACTTGAATATTATTATATTCTTAACATTTTTATACCATACTGTACTTGTTTTCATATTTCCTCTTACACTTTGTTAATAACATCTTAATTTCTATCTTGCCGATTGTGTTTACTCAAACCCCCGCTAGTGAAACACGTCTTTGCAGTTTATTTTACAAAAAAAAACAAACTTAGTTGGTCTTTAAGGTGCTGCTGGAAGGAATTTTTTTATTGTTTCGACTACGTCTTTACAGTGTTTCTGTAAATACAGCACAAATGGTTCCCAGTCTTTTAAAAAGTCTCTATTGTCCTTGTTTCACCTTCTCCCCACACTGCTTTTCATTTTCCTGGGGGGGGGGAATCAGCTGTCTGGCCGGGGCGGGTGGGAGAATCTCCCCATTTCCCGGTCAACTTCTCCCTCGCCCTCTCTTTTGCCTCCCCTCCTCCAAGCCTCACCCACCGCAAAGGGTGGGCGGCCCATTCCCTCCTCTAGCCAAAACTGCACCCTCCCGCCCCCCGCTCGCCCCTTCGCCCCCTGGCGCTTCCCCCGAGGCGTCCCTTCCCCCGCCACCCCACTCACCCCACAGGCAGCGGCAGCGGCCCGTCTCCGAGCTCCAGGCTCAGCTTCTGGAAGCGGCCATCTGCGACCACGTGGAGAGGAAAGGGAGGAGAGGAGCGTCCTCTGAACCGGGGGAGCGAGGCGGCCCCTGGCGGCAGATCGAGGGGATCGCACGAGGAGGAGGAGATCCCAGAACCTGCTCCCAATTGCTCGAAGCGCTTTTTCACTGGTGATGCGAAGCGTCGTTTAGTTGGCGGGTTGTTGCTTTTTGTCCCCCCCCCTTCCCCCGTCTGTGCATTGTTGCCCCCGCCACATAAAGCGACTGCGGAGGGATTTATGCGCCCTAAAAACAAGAAAGGATGCTTTCTGAGAGCGGGTCCCCAAATGTGCACGCGCCTGTTCAAAAACGCGGGAGCTAGCCAGGTTTTTGGGGTTTGGGGGTTTTTTTGTTTTGCCCCGGGGTTTTTTTAGTCACGCCCCCAGCTAACTTGGCCTCCCACCAATTATTAAGGAATGGGAGGGTGATGAGGACCAATCGTGTGATTTAGGATCATACAGCATCAGCTCAGGAAAGCCAGAAGTTTTGAAGGGAGGGGCAGCTGCCCCCCCCCCCCGGGTCAATAAAGATACATAGCAAACTGAGGTTCTGGCCCCCAAATAAAAGGCCTGCTCACCTAACAAAAATATTGGCTACGCCCATTCTGTGAAGTGATTTTGGACCCCACTTCCATCCGAAGGGAACATGGCAGCCGTTTGTGGTGAGTTCCAGCGTGGATCTTCTCAATTGTGGATCTCGATTTTGCAGCCTTGACACCCTGTGTGGCAGAACTGCCTGCACCACCCTAAATCTGGCTTAATGGTCTTACAAGCCCCCCCCCCAGCTGCCAAGTTATCCCTTTTTTAAGGGATTTTCCCTTATGCTGAATAGGCTTCCTCGCGAGAAAAGGGAAAACTTGGCAGCTATGCCCCCCCCCCAAAAAAAATTAATAGGACAAACGGAGACCCCCGCTTGCTCAAGTCAAAGGCTCATTTAGTCCAGCAGCATCCACTTCTCACAATTGCCAAGCCCACATGAGTGCAAAAGTGTGTTCTCCCCACTTGCGATTCCCAGCATCTGGGATTTAGAGGCTTACTACCTCTGACAGTAGAGATGGAACGTAGTCAATCATGGTTAGAAGCCATTAGTAAATTTATCCTCTGTGAATTTGCCTAATCCTCCTTTCAAGCCATCCCAAGGACGCTTACACGCAATACCTTTAAAGCACATTCAAAGCACATTTCCCCGCCTCAAATAATTCTGGGCGCTGTAGTGTTTTTTTTTAAGGGCGGCTGGGAATTGTAATTCTGTGGGTGGTCAACTACAGGACCCATAATTCTTTGAGGGAAAGAACACACTTCAATTTTGCTATACAGTGGTACCTTGGTTCTCAAACGCCAAAAACCCAGAAGTAAGCGTTCTGGTTTCCGAATGTTTTTCAGAAGCTGAACATCCGATGCGGCTGTTGGCTATTGTTTCTGGAGCACCTGCACCTATCAGAAGCTGCGCCTTGGTTTTTGAATATTTCGGAAGACAAACGGATTAAGTTTGGCGTTTTTTCTTTTGCTATTTCTTTTGCGTTTTTGTTTTTGTGACTGTGTGGAACCCGGTTCAGCTACTGATTGATTGTGTGACTGCGGAAATGGATAAAAGCCCCCCCGCCCAAACAATGACTATCATTTAATTTTAATTTTTATCATCTACAATACTGTCTTATTTATTTTATAGTACAGTACATTGATTATTGCTTTCATTTTATGGATTAATGGTCTTGTTAGATAGTAAAATTCATGTTAAATTGCTGTTTTAGGGGTGGTTTTTAAAAATCTGGAACGGATTAATCTGTTCTGCATTACTTTCTATGGGAAAGCGTGCCTTGGTTCTGGAACGCTTTGGTTTTGGAATGGGTTTCCGGAACAGATTAAGCTTGAGAACCAAGGTACCACTGTAAAGGCAATTCTGCTATAAACTGTACACAGTTGCTGGCCGTCACTACATCTTGTGGGAGTGAGTTCCATAGTTTTAACTGCATTGTGTGGGAAAGTAGTACAGTACTACTTCCAATAGGCCGTGTGTATGACTCAGCTTCCTTCAAAATACTGTAAAACAGCTTTGCTGTGTTACCCTCCTCCTCATCCTGCCTCATATGGCACCTCTGATCCTGTAGTAAAGGATGTGATGTAAATTGCTTTCCTTTTGTTTCTCAAGGCAGACATACATTACTCTGTAACAGCAAAGCCTTCCATAGAAACTAGCTGGGTTTTCAGGTTATTTTACCTGAAACTGAGGTAAGTTACCCATAGGCACACTAAGAATAGAGATATCTTATCCTATCCAACTGAGATCTCCAAGTTAAAATTCAGATCTTCATCATCATCTCAATTTCTTAGACACCTTCTAGAAAAGAAATAAATAAATCTAGGTGACTTACAAGCAGTAGGGAACATACGGTGGTACCTTGGTTTAAGAACAGCTTAGTATATGAACAACTTGGATTAAGAACGCTGCAAACCCAGAAGTAGGTGTTTTGGTTTGTGAACTTTGCCTTGGAAGCAGAATATGTTCATCTTCCTGTTGGGTGTGTTCCATTTGTAAATTGAGTCCCACGCTGCTATGGGAAAGCATGCCTTGGTTTAAGAACGCTTTGGTTTAAGAACGGACTTCGGAACGGATTAAGTTCGTAAACCAAGGCACCACTGTATACAATTTTAAACATAACCGTAACAGCCAGTGAAGCTTACAGTAATAAAACCCATGAAAACCAGAACGCATTGCAGTGGCCATTTAAACCAATCCTGATTCTAAAAAAATGATAATGATATTGTCTGGGAGTAGAATAAAGCCTTACCTGGAGCTATAAACATAGTAAAATGGGCACCAGGTGGGCCTCACTAGGGAGAGCATTTTAAAAAAATGGAGGGGTCACGTCCCGACCACAAAGGCTCTTCTCATTACCCTCCAAACCTCTCAGAGGAGCATTTGGAAAAGGGCCTCATCCAGAAGCCCAGCATACTGCAGCATCAGTGGGGGCCACTTACCCTGTCAGAGCCCACCAGGGCTGATGCCTTGCTTGGGTCCTCACCATCATCCTCAGGCACTACTCAAGACCCTCAGTGGTGTGGATGCTGCTGGTCCTGGCAGTGCGCCAGTCAGTGAGCTCATGGTGAGCTCGCAATGGCGGCTACCATATTTCATTTTGCACGATTTTATAGGAGATAAGATTTCGTGGTCACCAGGCTCCAGTCAGAACTAAGCAGGCGTTTAGCTTCCAGTCTACTGTGGTGCTTACTGCCTAGAGAGAGAGTGGGAGAGGTCTTTATGCGCCGCTTGTGGGCCTCTCATAGATCCCACCGTGAATTGAGGACAGAATTCTGGACTAGACGGGCCTTGAGACTGATCCAGCAAAGCTCATCTCATGTTCTTAGGGTGACCATGTGTCCTACTTTTCAGAGTGCAGTTCTGTATTTGAAGGGCAGTCAGCAGAGAGTGCTCTGCTTGAAGGGCCATGCAATCCCAAATCTGGTTTGAAGAGGAAGAAGCATATGAACAGAGAGGAGCAGCCTTGAAGTTGACCATCACCCCGAGAAGACTGAGCCAGAACACAGGTCATGGGGTCAGCCTTCCCCATTATGGTGAGATGTATTTCTATTTAAATCTATATATACTGTATATAAATGTAAGCTGTCCATGTTTGTTATATTCCACTTTTCTCCGAAACCGCTTGACCAATTGCGTTGAAATTTGGACACAACGTCACATGTGACTAGGCGAGTGTTTGTATAAACTTAGATTATAAAGATGTCACACCTAACACAGGTAAAAACATGTTTTTTTGGGAAAAAGCAGAAAAACAGGAACATGAGAGATTGCAAAACATCGCCCTCTAGCAGCGACTCCACTGGTACTGCAGTTAGAAAAGCTTCCCTTTCCAAAACAGCTCAGCTAGGGTTTGCAGGGAAGAACGAAACAGCAGACTGGGCTGAATGGAGGTGGGGGCTCGCCTGGGTTGGGGATGGGGGCAGGACGGGTCATGGGTCGGGACGGGGTGGGGGGAATCACAGGGATGAGCCACAGCATGGCTGGGTACAGCTAGTTATTTATACCATATATAATCAACTATAAGCCTACTTTTTCAGCACCAAAAATGTGCTGAAAAAGTTGCCCTCGGCTTATATTTGAGTGAGGCGGGCAGCAGCAGAGAAAGGCACAGGACCGGGGGTTCGGAGAAACGCTGCACTGCAACTCTCCGAACCCCCGTCCTTTGCCTGCTCTGTGTGAGGCGGCAGGGAGGAAGAAGTGGCGAGGAAGTGATCCTTCCTCGCCGCTTCTCCCCCCCACCCTGCTGCCGACAGCTGGGAAAGGCATAGGATGGTATTTATTTTTATTTTTGAAATTTACCAGTAGCTGCTGCATTTCCCACCCTCGGCTTATACTCGAGTCAATAAGTTTTCCCAGGTTTTTTTTTAAGGTAAAATTAGGTGCCTCGGCTTATATTTGGGTCGGCTTATACTCGAGTATATACGGTATATATAAAATTCTAAATTTGCATCTATGCATATAAGTCAACCTGTACATTTTTTTGTGCAAATATTTATCCTAGTTGGTCCTTTTCTCTTGGTGATAATAGATTTCCTCCTTCATGTGCATAAAGTGGCCATCTTGTTGCTGCTGCCGCCAGGTAAGCTGTGGAGCTGTTGTGTCAGGAGTATGGGCAGGAGTCAGGCTCTGGGGCCTGTAGTGCCTTGCAGGACTGGGGCCTGCCTCAGCTTGTGCTGGGGAAGCAAGGCGTGGCCACACAGGTGAAGACCTCAGCTTGTGCTGGAGAGGCAAGGAGTAGTCACCCAGGTGAGGCCACTTGAGATCTCACTGCACCTGGTGGCAGGCGCTGGGAGGGATAAAAGCCCAGCATTTCCCTTCAGCTCTTGGCCACAGCAACGCTATCCTTGCCTGGTTGCATCTGGCCTCCTGCTCCTTGGACCCTCGCCTTGTCGACGCCTTGCTCCTCGACCCCTGGACCTTCGCCTTGCTTCTTGTTCCTTGGACCTTCGCCTTGCTTCTTGTTCCTTGATCCTTCGCCTTGCTCCTTGGACCCTCGACTTGTCGACGCCTTGCTCCTCGACCCTTGGACCTTCGCCTTGCTTCTTGTTCCTTGGACCTTCGCCTTGCTTCTTGTTCCTTGAGCCTTCGCCTTGCTTCTTGTTCCTTGGACCTTCGCCTTGCTTCTTGTCCCTTGATCCTTCGCCTTGCTCCTTGCTCCTGGGACCCTTGCTTTGCCTTCGCCTTGCTTCTTGTTCCTTGGACCTTCGCCTTGCTTCTTGTTCCTTGAGCCTTCGCCTTGCTTCTTGCCCCGTGGACCTTCGTCTCTGCCTTGCTCCTTGACCCTGCAACTGCCTGCTGCTGGACACTCAGCCCTGCACCTGTTCCTGCTTCTTCACCACCATCTTGCCTCTGGTCCTGACGCCCGCCAACCGGACCGTGACATGTTGTAGTGCCATTGCTACAAATGGGGAGGCAGGCATTAGTCAGGGGTAGGGGAATGAGGGATAACCAAAGACAGCCTACACAGGGCCCTCCAAAATCTGCTGCTGGGCCTGCCCCCCTACCCTGAGGATCTCCTGATTGAATAGTAATAACTATAATTACAATTATTTAGAAAGATATACGGACTGCTTAACCAAGGAGCTTCCTTCCATATATTGCTTTATTTAACTTTTTTGAAAACACAAATTAATGATAAAACATAACGAAACAGATGCAGAGAGGGTGAGTATTAACATAAGAGGCTTAAGACAGCTCAGTAATTATACTTCCCGATAATCTTTACACTTCCTTTCTCCTTTAGAATTTCTTCACAGGGCTTTTCTTTGCAGGGTTTTGAGATGAAGAGAAAAATCAAAGAGCTTTCTAAGAGGTGCATGTAATAAAATTGTAGGTAAAACACAACAAAATCCACAAAATTATTTTTTAAAAAAAATAACCATAAATAAAATGATTATCATTAAACCACAGAAAACAAATATCATCTGCCGGCCTTGATGTCCCCCGGCTGTGAAATGGAACCAGTGTTTTCTAGGTTGTGCTTTCTGACTGCAGGGTTGTGTTAGGTTGACTTGTGGGACCCTGGGATAGCATGTGGATAGCATAGCTTGGAGGCAGCCGACTTAAAACAGCACACGTGTTGCTGATCTGTGATCATGGTCATCAGCAGCTGTAATAATCAAGACTGGCTGACTGACAACACACAATCGCTGTGCTGGAAGGGAGCTTTTGTCTGAGGACCCTGCCTCCCTACCCCTGCCCACATTCACCAGCAATCATTGGGCACTGCCCTACTTCTTGGGTCCCAAAATATTCCAAGGACCGGTGGCAACAACAACCCTGTTTTTGGGTTGTGTGGGGAATGCCCACGTCTGCACGCAAGGGAGAGGATGTCGACAAGACGGGGTTCCTTCTTCCTACATCACCCAATAAAAATAAACTGGCCTAGATTTCTGACTTGGATTTAATCAAACAAACTGAACAACTAAGGAAAGAGGCAGAGAGAGAGAGGGAGGGAGCGCTGGGATTATTTCTGCCTCGCAGACAACTTGAAAGTTCATCATATCTTCTTTCGAAATGTCAGCCGCTGCCTTCCTGTCCTGCTGGCGATATCTTTCTGTCCCTCACCCACATTTGTTCCTAGCTTGAAATGGTAGCATTGCAATGGTCAGGTGAGATGCAGAAGCGGTGGGGGTGTATCCCCACCCCACCCACAGCGCTTCCCCCTCTATCCTGATCCTCCTTGCACTCATTTTTGCCCTGCCTCTTGGTCTGGAGACCTTCGGGGACAAAGAAAAAGAAAACAAAGGTGGGTGAATATCCCAGTAAAATAAATACACTGCAAACTGGATCGCAGCACAGCAGCAACAGCAACAACAAAGGCGCAGAAATAGAAACTCAAGGTTGCAGGCCAACCCAGTCTCGAGCACTGTGAGATTCCAGGGGTTCCAGGCATTTACCCAAGGTCTGTGTTTCCTTTTGGAAATGAGGCGCAGCAGACTGTGGTGTCTTCATGATGCATGGTTTATTTACACATATTTACAACCTGAGCCTGCAATGGAGGGGTTCACAGCATTTAGCTGAGATGCTCTTGCTTCTCCCATAGCCACAGCCTTGGATTCTAGCAGAAATCAGGCATGGCTTCCTCTCTCTCTGACTTTCTAGCTAGCAGCTTTTTCCTCTAGGTCACATCACGGTAAAGGTAAAGGGACCCCTGACCATTAGGTCCAGTCGTGACCGACTCTGGGGTTGCGGCGCTCATCTCTCGTTATTGGCCGAGGGAGCCGGCGTACAGCTTCCGGGTCATGTGGCCAGCATGACAAAGCCGCTTCTGGCAAACCAGAGCAGCACACGGAAACACCGTTTACCTTCCCACCAGAGCGGTACCTATTTATCTACTTGCACTTTGACGTGCTTTCGAACTGCTAGGTTGGCAGGAGCTGGGACCGAGCAACAGGAGCTCACCCTGTCAGGGGGATTTGAACCGCCAACCTTCTGATCGGCAAGCCCTAGGCTCTGTGGTTTAACCCACAGCGCTACCCGCGTCTAGGTCACATCACAGTAAACTCTGCCCTTAAACTTCAGATTGGTCCCTCTAACTATCTAAGAGCTGCAGGAGGGGCCACACCCATTTGTTATCTGGCACAGAGCCCCTTTCCTTTGTTCTCTTAATGGCCCATCACCCAGACAGTTACCTCAACAGGAAGCTGGCCTGGCTTGATTAGCTTTTAACACTTGCTAGGATTATAAGCGCCTGATACCCACAAACGCATAACATAAATTTATGCCTGCTGAAAAAGCATAAATCGTTCCCCCCGTTTTGTTTCCTCCCTCCCACACCTTTGTTTAAAGGGGGCTTTTGAGGGGCTTTATTTTGCTGTTTACCCTGATGCTAAATTGCTTGTGGGTGCTACATATTTTAGTGCAATCCTATGCACATTTACTTGGGAGTAAGACTCAGTAAAATATGCACAGATTACCCATGTTATTTGGGGGGGTGGGGTTTTTTTTAAGATAGTGCCCTCCCCATACCATACATTGTTTTGTGTCATTCTATTTTAATGTATGTACATACCACTGTGTACTTTTTTTATTCAAAGATGCAGTAGAACAAAAGTAACTCACAGCGACTTACAGTAATAAATAAATAGCATACATTTAAACCAGCATATCTAAATCTAAAACTCATTCATATTTTTAAAGGGCAGGACTGAAACACCCCACCCACTGAAGGAGGGCACAGTTAATTAAAAGCCAAAGGCCTGGTAGAAAAGAAATATTTTTCCTGGTGCTTAACTATATATATAAAGTGATTCTAAAACATCAATTCTCCAAAGGTAGATCCTGATGAAGCCAAAATGGCAGCATCCACACACACAAGAAGATGGGATCAGCAGGTCTGGGGAAACCCCAAGGCCTGCAGAAGTCCAAGATGGATCAGTGAACTCATTTGTAAGTGTCCTGTGTTCCTACATTCACCCCTCCCTGTGCCTGCTTGTAATTAAACGCACGCAGGTATGGTTTATCAGGATTCCTTGAGGGTCACTTCCAGTCTGACCCTGGCCTTGACCGAATGCATATCCTTGCCCTGTTTATCCTCACCTCCTCCTCTGCTGTGCCAAACTATTGATTGTAAGCTCCTCAAGGCAGAGACCTGTGACCCAAATGTTAAATGTTGCTTCTTGGGGGGGGGGTGTTCAGCAAATACCTCTCCGCTGCCCCACCCCCTGCAAGTCAAGAGGTGCATCTTATCTGAGGCTGGCCGAGTTCATTTTGGCCCCACCCAAGTGGCAATACAATAAATTTAATGACTATTTGCAGCCTTTTTGCAACATCTAAAATTAGCTGCTGGAGGAAGGTAGCCTCAGTCTCCCTAATAGGGACAGCCACCCATCTATTGTCTTGTTTCTTGAACTCTAATAACGCCTCTTGTGTGATTGGAGACAGAGAGGATTGTGTGTAGAAACTAGCTTACTGCACCAAGGAAAAATTCACATCCATTGCCCTGCCAGCTTTTGCCCCTGGCCCCACCCACCACTGCCATGTGGCCCCTGGAAAGTTGTCAAGAAGGGAATGTGGCCCTTAGACTGCAAAAGGCTCCCCACCCTTGCTGCAAAGGGCCATGCATATTAATGATGCCCTATAAACAAGCAGGACCCAGCGCTGTGGGTTAAACCACAGATAAGGGCTTGCTGATCAGTAGGTCGGTGGTTCGAATCCCTGCAACGGGGTGAGCTCCCGTTGCTTGGTCCCAGCTCCTGCCAACCTAGCAGTTCGAAAGCATGTCAAAGTGCAAGTAGATAAATAGGTACCGCTCTGGCGGGAAGGTAACGGCGTTTCCGTGTGCTGCTCTGGTTTGCCAGAAGCAGCTTTGTCAAGCGGACAAACACCGGCTCCCTCGGCCTATAGAGTTGGACACGACTGGACCTGATGGTCAGGGGGCCCTTTACCTTATAAACAAGCAAACAGTGCGATGCTGGGCCCTGTTCACTCTGAAGTAAGCTTTTCAGTGGAGAAGCTTACGTTTTTTCGCAGAAGCTTATGAAAAGCTTGGCATCCAAAAAAACCAAAGTGTTGTACCAACAAGTACAAAATAACCCCTCTGCAGTGCCACAAATCCAACTCAGTAGTGTAACATTGGAAAATGTCAATCACTTCTACCTGGGCAGTTACCTTTCCACAAGGGCCAACATTGATGCCAAAATCCAGCATCTCCTGAGCTCTGCGAGTGCGTCTTTCTCCCGCTTGGAAGTGCAGAGTGTTTGAGGACCAGGACATTTGCAGGGAAACCAAAATGCTTGTTTACAAAGCTATTGTAATACCAACCTTGCTGTATGCTTGTGAAACATGGACCACTTATAAACGCCATCTCCAACACCTTGAAAGATTCCATCAACGGTGTTTCCGAAAATTTGTACACATCACTTGTGAAGACAGGCGAACTAATACCAGTGTACTGGAAGAAGCAAAGATCGCCAGTGTTGAAGCAATGATTCTTTAACATCAACTTTGTTGGACTGGTCATGTTGTGCAGATGCCTGATTATCATCTTCCAAAGCAATTACTGTATTCCAAACTTAAAAAGGGAAAGCGTAATGCTGGTGGTCAACAAAAGATGTTTAAAGACTGTCTCAGGGCAAATTTTAAAAAATGTAGCACAAACACCAAAAATTGGGAAACACTTTCCTGCGAGCACTCCAATTGGAGAACAGCCTTTACCAAAGGTGTCATAGGTTTTGAAGACACTCGAACTCAGGATGCAAGGGAGAAACATGCTAAGAGGAAGGCACGCTTGGCAAACCCACACCGTGATCAACTCCCGCCTGGAAACCAATGTCCCCACTGTGGAAGGACATGTGGATCCAGAATTGGCCTCCACAGTCACTTATGGACTCATTGTTGTTGTTGTTGTTTAGTCGTTTAGTCGTGTCCGACTCTTCGTGACCCCATGGACCATAGCACGCCAGGCACTCCTGTCTTGCACTGCCTCCCGCAGTTTGGTCAAACTCATGTTCGTAGCTTCGAGAACACTGTCCAACCATCTTGTCCTCTGTCGTCCCCTTCTCCTAGTGCCTTCAATCTTTCCCAACATCAGGGTCTTTTCCAAGGATTCTTCTCTTCTCATGAGGTGGCCAAAGTATTGGAGCCTCAGCTTCACGATCTGTCCTTCCAGGGAGCACTCAGGGCTGATTTCCTTAAGAATGGATAGGTTTGATCTTCTTGCAGTCCATGGGACTCTCAAGAGTCTCCTCCAGCACCATAATTCAAAAGCATCAATTCTTCGGCGATCAGCCTTCTTTATGGTCCAGCTCTCACTTCCATACATCACTACTGGGAAAACCATAGCTTTAACTATACGGACCTTTGTCGGCAAAGTGACTCATTGTTAAAACCGTGTTTATGGAAGACAATCTTACTTGGCTATGAGTTACAGGTAGGTAGCCGTGTTGGTCTGACATAGTCGGGCAGGGGGGGAATTCCTTCAAGTAGCACCTTAGAGACCAACTAAATTTGTCATAGGTATGAGCTTTCATGTGCATGCACACTTCTTCAGATACACTGAAACCAAAGAAGAATAAACAAGCAAACAGTGTGATGCTGTGCACTGTTCGCTCCGAAGTAAGCTTTTCAATGGAGCTTACTCTCGTGTAATGATGTGTAGGATTACAGCCTTATTCTACTCTTTGAAGACTTTACTGAATCTACTCTCTGCATCCCTGTATCAAGCATTTCTTGAGCAAGAAGAAATCCTTTGATGTGTGTAAAGATCTGTTGATGGAAGTGCTAATCCAGACCGGTCATTATAAAGAGGGACAAAAGAAGACACCTGAAACGTCACCTAAAACCAATTGCAGGCAGATTTAGATCAACACAGTAGCTCTGCTCGGATCAGGGTTTATTTTATTTTAAACTTTTATTTATTATATTTATATACCATCTGTTTATCTGGTTACAGGTAGGTAGCCGTGTTGGTCTGGATCGAAGTAAAATAAAAAAATTCCTTCAGTAGCACCTTAAAGACCAACTAAGTTTTTATTTTGGTATGAGCTTTCGTGTGCATGCACACTTCTTCAGATGGAAGTGTGCATGCACACTTCTTCGTGTGCATGCACACTTCTTCTTCTGTTTATCTGAAGAACTCGAGGTCTATGAGCTTAAAGCTGAAATAAAGTGATTTGGATTTGAAGAACTTGAGGTGGCATACATGATTCTCCTCTCCCCATTTTATTCTCACAGCAATCCTGTGAGGTAGGATAGGCAGAGACACAGTGACTGGGACTCCAGGGAGCTTCATAGCTTCATAGGTTTCCCAGGTCCTAGTCCAATGCCCCAATCATTACACCACATTAGCCCACCGATGGCAAAGTTTGAGTGAGGCAGTCACCACTACAGATTCCATGGGGGGGGGAGGTTTCCTCTTTTAGAGACCATTTAAACCACCTATGGCTACATAGCTGCCGTACATTTAAAGCATATGACTCCCCTAAAGGATCCTCGGAATTGTCACGGACCTACAATTCCCAGCACCCTTAGCAAACTACAGTTCCCAGGATTCTTTGTGGGGAGCCATGTGCCTTCAGTGTGTGCTGTGCACGTGACCTGTGTCTTTGCCATGAAAGGGAGGAAAGTTCCACCTCCTGTCTCGAGATCTTTTCCGTCTCTGGAACAATGAGCCCTCTCGTTAAGTGTTCTGTTACAGTATGTTTGTGTGTGTGTGCGCGTTCCCATCATATTAAAGCTTCTGGACTCTCTAGACACAAACCTGGAGACATTACCCACAACCAGGTCTCAGCAGAGGCCTACCTCCCTTGCACACCTGAGATTGCATGGCCTGTTCAGACAGGTATAGACAGATGCCCATCCAGAGAAGTGAGGCTACAAAACACAATTATTATTATTTTGGTAAAACTAAGGTTCTGTGTCCTGCATGCTTAGAACTACACCGCTCTCTCGCAAGAGCAGAGTTACAGGTATGCATTTTCAGGCTGTCAGAGCTCATACTCATTGTTTGGAGGCAGTAGGAAAATCTCTCTCTCCCTCTCTCCTGTGTGGCCACACCTGATCCCTTTTTAATTCAGTGCAAGCCTCTTTGCTCACGCACACAAACATGCATGCATTTACACACCTTCCTCCCAAAATCACATAATCTCTCAATTGCATACATCTCTCTCCTGCAAAACCGCAGTTGCATCCTCTCCCGCACACACACACCGTGTAAAAACCTTGCACAGATAATATATCCCCACCACAGCCACACACCATCAGCAAATGAAAAACTACCTCCTCTAAACCTCGCAGATAAATGACACAATTTCCCTCTTGCCACAGAGGTCCTATCCCTGGTTAACCCCTCCCACCCAGCTGCTGCACCCCTCCCCGCTGACCCCTTCTCCCCCCACCGCACCCCGCCCCCAAATCCCCACCCCTTTCTCCTGCCTGGGGAGGAGGCGCTGCCTTTGTTCCGCCAAGGGTTAACCCGGATTGTGTCTGTCACCCAGTTGCCCGGATGCTGATGTAAGGGGAGAGCTCGAGAGATCCCTTCAGATTGCAGTGAGAGGAGGCGAAGGACCAGAGCAGAAGAGGCTCTCCACCAGCATCTTTCATCCACGGCAACAGCAGCACCAGCAGCAGCATCCTTGGCTGGACCAGCTGGATGATGCTGGTACCCGGACTGTAGCATCCTTCATCCTTCTCTCGCCTCCCTTTCCCTCCCTGATGCCGAGAGCATCCCCCTCCCCCTAAATCCTTCAGGATGCCGGCCCCGGTATTGTCCCTATAGGGGGATATCAGGGGGGCCTTGCCTTGCCGTGCCTCTCCCCTCCCCTCCCCTCCCCACCCCACCCCAAATCCCCCATCTCTTATTGTTGCTCAGAAGGGTGGCAGACAAAAGCCATGTCCGGTGGCAAAGAGGCAGGTGGGGTCCACCCCTACCAGCCACAACAGAGCCAGCAACATGCTCAGTATGTGGGGCCCTACCGGCTGGAGAAGACACTGGGGAAAGGGCAGACTGGTGAGTACTTGGCACCCTGCTGCTCCTGGAGGTGGGGTGGGGTAGGAGGGGCAACCCCCATGCCACAGAAATGGGAGAGCCCAAAGCTTTGCATGTGGACCAGAAGTGTTTGTCCCATTGCAGAATGAGGGTGGGGGAAGAGATCCGAAAAAGAGAAGGCAGATGCATTTCCTGTTGGGGAAAATAAATTGGCCGCAGTGGTGGTGGTTGTGGTTGGCGAAAGCTGAATTCTTTTCTGTCCTGGAGTTTATTTGAGGAGAGCAAAGGGGGAGTCTTGTTTGGGGCCAATGGCATCTAGGTTTAGTTGTCAGGAGAAGGGGGCAGCAACACTTTGGGTGTTGGGGCATCTCTCTCTCTCTCTCTCTCTCTCTCTCTCTCTCTCTCTCTTACACACTGTTTTATTTGGGAGTGGAGAGTAAATGTTGGAGAGTACCAGAAGGGGAAAAGGTGTCAAGAAGATGGTATCTGTTAGAGTTCAGAGGAGTACATTAATGTTTACCCTGCTGGACTTTGTTTGGGTTCCCTGTGCATGGCAGGTAAATAGTTTGCTTTACAGAGGTAGCAGATAGAAGAAGAAAAAGGAAGCGAAAATTAAAAAAAAAAACACAACAACAAATAGGGGCAGGTTTTGAAAGGGGTTGTGACCATTCTTGTACTTAGCAGCAAGTGCTGTTGGGGGATAGTTGGGTTCTTAGGATCACAGTGCTTTTGTGGTACTTGATAGGTAGGTGTGTTTGTGTGTTTTAACGCACATGAAATGCCCAGATGGAGCTTGGAAAGGGAAACACAGCGAGGGCAGCGATGGATTGACCATATTTTCTGGATGGGTTACTTTCAATACCTCTTGCCCAGGTGCCTGTGCCCTGGTGGTTGGGGCCTGAAGCAGTTCTGTTTGGGATGAAGCAGTAGCTTAAAAAAACATAATGCTGCAATGACCAAGGTTGGTTGGGGAGGGAGGAAAGCAAGAAGAACGAACTGCTCCGGATTTATTCCATAATACAGATTCCCTACCTCCAACCCCCCCTCCCCCCAAAAAACCAGTCTGCTCGGTGGGGAGACCGGACATACACCCATCTCTGTCTCCTTCCCCCCCCATCTCTATTTTGCCAAGACTCTGTATTTATGAGGGGGCAATCTATAGGAGAGGCCTATAGATTTTTCTCTCCCCCCCCCCCATACACCAATCTTCTCCTGCTGCAGCACTCTGGATGAATGGAAGAGTGCTGGGTGTTTTGTGTTTTTTTTACTCTCTGCAGGGATGCCGATTTGATTGTGCGGTTTAGATTATGGGGCTTGGTTATGAGAGAGATTGCTTGAATAAATGCCTAAAGCCTGGGTAATATGAAAAACCGTCTCCTTCGGCTCCCTTCTCCTCTTTTTCGGGGACAGTCAGTTGCTGGATGGAAGGTTGAGGATGGGAAGCGGGGAGTGCAGGAGGGGGGGGGGGAACGACCATCTCTCTGCAATGATGCAGGAAAACCCAAACCACAAGGCCCTCTCTCTCCTCTCTCCCTCTCAATTTGTGTGTGTCTGTGTGTAGAATGAGTATTGTGGCTTGGAAAGGGGGAAGATTACTGCAGTGGCAGAAAAAGACACCGTGAAAGGGGGAAGAAGGAGCTGGGCTATGTGTGTGTGTGTGCGCATGTTTGGGAGGGTTTTTTTGTTTTGTTTTAAGGAATCATAACAATAATAAATATCTTGAGCAGGTGGGTGAAAGAGACAGAAGAGGCGGCAGGGGATAAGGGAGGGCGGGATTTTGCTGAATAATCATTTCTGCACCGTGGCGGCAGGCAGTTCACGCAAAGACATTTCAGGAATCGCAGGCTGAATGGGTAGGTGGATGGAGTCTTGCTGGGGGTGGATGGGACAAGGCCTGGCTGCATCCCTTACCCCAGAAGGAGGGGAGACCAGGAGCAATAGGACAAATGGACGCCTCCTACGGCGGACAAGAGTTTGCTTGCTCTTTTAATTTTGCTTGGGTGATCTTGCCGCCGTATTTCTAGCAATCTCCTTTCCTCTTCTCTGAAGGAGTGTTATTATGGTTATGTGAATCCTCAGTTGGCAGGAAACAGCGGAAGTCCATGGACCAGCAGTGACATGCCCAAGGTCATCTAAGGGATGTTGGTGGCAGAGATAGAAATCAAAAACTGTGCATATCCCTGTTCCTCCTTGGCTATCCTGTTCAGTGTTGGTTTCCCAGACCTGAAGATGCTGAGTAGCGAAATGATAATAACCATGGCCAACTTAACAGTGTTCTCCCACAGGACAGGTCACACAAGAATTCTGCACTAGCAGTGATCAGAGACCTGAAATTCTGCAACTGGAATACAGTAATTAGAGTAGGCTTGTCTCCCCACACATCAGTCCATAGCAGGCATCCCCAAACTTCGGCCCTCCAGATGTTTTGGACTACAATTCCCATCTTCCCCGACCACTGGTCCTGTTAGCTAGGGATCATGGGAGTTGTAGGCCAAAACATCTGGAGGGCCACAGTTTGGGGATGCCTGGTCCATAGTCTCAACGATCTGAGATACCAGTGGGTTGGATCCAGGTTGTTAAACTTTAGTCTCATTGACTAAATGAATGGGACTTAAGTTAGCCAAGATTAACTTGTCCTATTGATTTCAGTGGGGCTGAAGCTGCCTAGATCCATTGCCCTGGAGTGCCTTGGGCAAGTATGTCGATTATGGCTTACTTACTATTTTTAAGGAGTAGCATTGAAAAATATATGAAAACATATACAGTACATATGAGCAGACATGGGGTGGAGGGAAACCTCATCACTTTACTCACTCTTTTGCTTTCCTTACGATTCCCAGCTTTTAAAAGGCTGTGGGACTCACCTCCCATGTATGTTGTCAGGTCTAGGTACACTTACAGTACCACAGAAGAGGTTAAGGATGCTATTTATATACCTTTTTGTTCGTAGAATTGGAGTTTATAGATACAAACCCAAACCCAAAGAGAGATGTAAACTCTTAATGTGTGGGATATCCATAATTTAGGATTGAAACATGGGGAATCCCCCCCAAGCTCTAATTCAATTTAACAGGGTCACCGGAGGTCAGATAAAATTGCCGGATCCACACTATGGATTCCCAGTTGACCAGTCTACTGTTCTGTCCTAAACCATGACGCTCTGTGCCAGGTTTGCGAATGCTCCCGCCAGCGTTGCTAAGCTCGCAAAACGTCGTACTAACCCATACGATCAAACTCTCTCTAATTACTAGAGACAACACATATTTTCTGGTATGAGCCCTTGGTCAATCCTTTGCTTTTTTCGGAGGCAGTGTGTTGAAATTTTGTTAGTGCGTGTTGCTTGAGTTTATTGTTCATTTTTCAGATTTGAGCTGCCGAGTTAGACCTAGAAGTTAACGGTGAATGAATGGATTTCTTCCTTATGGTAGAAGACAAGGCTATCATTGGTCACCAGCGATGATGGCTACACTTTGTCCCCATGGTTTGGAGGCAGTCAGGATTTTGGGTACCAGTTGCTGGAAAGCACAGGAAGGAAGAGTGGTCCTTGTGCTCAGGTCCCGCTTTCCCACTGTGGCATCCGGTTGGCCACTGTGAGAACAGGATGCTGGACTCGATGGGCCATTGGCCTGATCCAGCAGGCCCTTCTTGTGTTCTGATTATGGATGCATCTTGTCTTTAGTGCGCACAGGTGTGTGTATATGCACGCACACGAACACGGTGGCACTATCCAGTGACATTTCACTGCCTCCGAAGTATGTTTGGAACTGTTATGACATATTGCAGGCGATCGTGTTTGTCAAACATACTTCCAGCCAAAAGAACAACACCTTTTTTTGGCTTTTAAATAAGCGTCTCCCACAAAACACACAGGCACAGCATGTAGCAGGGTGAGTGGAGCCTTCAGCAATGTGTCATAGCATGCGTGTGTTTGGGGCGGCCAGAACAGGATTAGCTTTGAGGTGTCCCTATTTTCATCTGGGAAATGTTGGCGGGTATGCTAAAAGTCCCTTCCTCCCAGATAAAGTACAAATGGGGGCAGGCCATCCTTCCATAGAGAGAAGACCTCCAACCAAATAAAAACTCCATCCCACCACCCAACAATTTTCAAAATATAAAATTGTGAGGGTCAGTGGGTGCCGAGAGGAGTTGTCTATCGGCCCACGGGCACCACATCGGGGACCTTGGTTGTATCATGTGAACATGGTGATTGTTTCCCCCTCCTGCTCCTATTTACATCCTCAGGTATTTGGAAACGGTCCACATATCCACACCTGTTCCTGCCCAATTGACTTTTCTCAGCCTGTCCAACTTGTGTTCCAGTAAAAGAAACATAGCCCACCATTTGGGGGAAGCGAGGTGGGACTTGATCCATCTTCTGGCTTTTCTGCTGGGCTGCAAAGCAAGGCATGGCCAGGGTGTGTAGGGGGGAGAATCAGATAATGTAGGGACAGGTTAGCTTGCGGCATATATTCCTATCCACAAGGGGCTGTCCTTATTTTTGTGTATTCCCCTCACCTCTCTCCCCCCCCACCCCCCGGTAAATTAATGTCCACATTTTTGCCTTTTTGTGAGTGCCTTTTTCAGATTTCGCTAGCATATTTCAGGAATTGTCACGATTGAGTCCCTAGATATTAAATCTCTGGAGTGGGTGATTCTAGTGTGCATGCATAAAAATGCAGGCACATGAACACTAAAGGCTCACGCAGAGAGCACACGTATTGCCATTTCTCACACTGCAGTTCTAAGGTATTTCAAAGTATTGATTGCATAGTGAAGTAGGGTTTTCCCCCCTTGTGTGTCGAGTTTAAACCCAAAAGAACCACCGTACTCCTTGGCTTTGAAATCAGTGAGGGACAGGCTATTTCAGAATAAATAGGCACATCATGCCACTGGCGATGAAAAGATCTCAGCACTATGTAATAGTGGATGGACTGGGGCTTCCGAAGTGAGCTTTGGTAGGATCATAGAGCCAGGAGGTATCCCAAAGGCCATCTAGTCCAACCCCTGACAATGTAGAAACCTGCTGCTTCAGCATCTCTGTAAGGTGACCGCCCTGTCTCTGCCTAAAAACCATTCTAAGAAAGGTATCTACGGTACTCAGCCTTAATGTGCATACTTTCATCTTCAATGTATAAATTAAACCTCCCCTCCTTGTAATTTGAATCTGGGTCCTGCCCTGTGTTCTATTGCCTCGTTTTTTAAAAAATTATTACATTCATATTCTGCCTTTTCTCCAAGGTGGCTCCTCCACCCCGTTTTATTTTCACAACAATCCTGTGAGGTACGTTAGGCTGAGAGGGAGTAGCTGATCCGAGGTCACCCAGTTAGCTTCATGGCTGAGTGGGGATTTGAACCCTGGTCTCCCTGGTCTTAGTGCGACACTCTAACCACTATACCACACAGTCCTTCACATCTTTGAAGATGGCTGTCCTATCTGTGTTGTCCCTTCTCCAGGCTAAACAGACCCGGCTACATTGCCTGTTCCTTATAGGACTTGATCTCCAGGCCTCGTGTCTGGACACACTCCAATTTGTTCATATCTTCCTTAGATTGTGGTGCCCAGAAATGTACACCATGCAGTGGGGACTGAGGTCTGACCAAAGTGTGGGGTGGCCGTGTGTCCTTTGTTTGAAGAACTGTCAAAAGACGGGCCTCTATTTGAAGGCCTGGCTGGTCCAAGGCTGGTTTAAAGAGAGAGAACCATAAGAAGGGAGAGCAGGCCAGGCCACCAGGTTTCTCCAGCAACCGTTGCTATCTGTTCAGCCGACTAGGCAGGCACACAGTACAGTATTGCAGGAATCCTGGAAACTGCCGTTTTCCCCCTTCCAGAACTACAATTCCCTGCACCCTACAATTCTCAGGATTCTTCGGAAGAAGTTACGTATCGTGTGCATGTAACCCACAACTCTTCATAGAGACAAGGAGGTTTTTCTCTCTTCCCGCTACTCAGTCTCATCCATCCCTGCCCGTTTTTGAATGTTGTGTTATTGAGGTATTGTGTTTCTATTTAAGTTATAGTTATCATTTCTACATTTGCATCTTTGATATGCAAATTGATGTCCTCTTGCGACCTATTTTTCCTGGAGAATGCATTTCCTTTCCATTCCTTTTTAAAAAACCATTTATTTTTGCATTTTCTATTTTACATATACAAGTGAAATAAAAACATAAACATATAATCCCCTTTGACTTCCCTCCCCCCCCCGCCATTGTGGATCATAATATAACGAGCTTTTCCGCTTTTTTTTTTTTTGGCAATGCTTAAATGCCAACCTTACCGCAACAGAACAGAGTAGTACCACACCAACAGAAAACAGGAGCGTTGCAAGGATGCCCTGGTTTTTGGCTCTCAGAATTTTATTTATTTATTATGTACTTATTGCATTCAAACCACACCTTTCTTCTCCAAAGCGCCCAAGGTGGCATGTATGGTTCTCCCTCTCCTGATCCCCACAACAACCCTGTGAGGTAGGCTAGGCTGAGAGGCAGTGACCGGTCCAAGTTCACCCAGTGAACTTCATAGCAAGCTGACTAAGGATTTGAACCCTGGTCTCCCAAATCCTAGTCAAACACTCTGACCACTGTGGTGTGAATAGGGTTCAGGGCCGTCTTAAGCGCCCCTGGCGCCGTGGAGCAACGGATCCCTCCGGTGCCCCCCCACCCTGTATCCCAGCGCGGCGGGCGGGCACAGCTGCGTGGCGGGCGGGCAGGCACAGCACGGTTGCCGTGGGCGCAGCTGTGCGGCGAACCGGCCGGCCAGCGGGCGGACGCAGCTCGCGGCGCCCTCCTGGCGAGCCGGCGCCGTGGTGTCCTGCGCCACCCAGCCTGGCCGTAGGGCCGGCCCTGATAGGGTTGCCAGACTCAATAGAGGACAGGACTTCTGTGCCTTTAATTGCCCTGCTCTCTTTTGAGCTTGGAAACCTTAAAGAGAAAACCAGCAGACCCTTTGCTTGGAAATTAAACAAAGGGTCTGCTGGTTTCTCTTTAAGGTTTCCAGACTCAAAAGAGAGCAGGGCAATTAAAGGCACAGAAGTCCTGTCCTCTATTGAGTCTGGCAACCCTAGGTGTGAAACCCTGGTTGCCTGACCCCAGTGGGATATTCCAAGCTCCCTCCCTGAATTTTAGTGTTTTTTTAAGTTAGACCTTTTACTTACGAAGGTGTAAGGAAAAGCAGGCAAGCAGAATTCTACCCAGTTGTACCCAGAAAGATGTAAACTTGCTCCTGCCTTCCAGTGTCAGGGCCAAAGAGTGCAAAGGCAAGCGGGGAAAAATGGACAAGCCCGTAGCACTTGTTTTTTTAATTAAATGTAAATAATGTTCGATATAATCAAATAACTTAGAGCAGGCATCCCCAAACTTCAGCCCTCCAGATGTTTTAGGCTACAATTCCCATCATCCCTGACCACTGGTCCTGTTAGCTAGGGATCATGGGAGTTGTAGGCCAAAACATCTGGAGGGCCGCAGTTTGGGGATGCCTGACTTAGAGCATATCAGGCCACCCACATCTGTACTCTGGATAATCTGCAAGGATTCGCCGCCTCTTTAAGCAGCCACCCACAGTGCTTCTGGCTATGGTTTTATTTGGGGGGGGGGCGTGCAGACATCAAGGTCCTAGAAGGCCACTGTCAGTGGCTGGTGGGCTGCGTTTTGCTTGGTGGGCTGCAAATTACGCAGCCCTGCTCTAGGCTAAAGACAATCTCTTCCTTCAGCCTTCTTGCATGTGATTTGTCTGGTCTGCTTATTTTGACAACCGCACCACACCACTATGACACCAGATCCAGCGACTTAGATAGAGTGCGTGTCTTATTCATTTATTTTTTTAATTTTCTGACAGGCTGAAAAGATGTATATGGGTGTGAGAGGATTTTTCTTTCTTTTTTTCCCATGACTCAGTTTGTATTCTCACAATGTGAAGCTGAGTTTCAAGGTCAGAGGGAGAGAGAGAGAGCACCTTTTGGAAGTTTGCATTTTAAACACACACACACCCCTGCCATTGTTGTGAGGCTTCCATAGCTTATTTACCAAAAATAGTGTGTGTTTTCTGACATTTGCTCCTGGTAAACCACTGTCCCTATTTTGCCTTTGAAGGGGGTACAGCAATGATGATGATGGTTTATTTTAGGATGCCTTTGCTTTCTTTCAGCCTTGTTAGTAGTAAGTGGGACTTAAAAAAACAGGAAGCAGTTATGTCCCTTTTACTAATACACTCAAAGAACCAATGGATGGCAAGCTGTTGCAGAGTCAACGAGCAGCGTTCAGCTCAGGTTGCCAACTTTTCCAGCTGGCTCTGCAGCTGTGGGTTTGGCAGGGTATTATATTTATTATATTTTCATCCCACCCTACTTCGAAGGATCTCAGGGTGGTCTACAAAGTTCTACCTCACTCACGCACATGTCTTATCCCCACAACCGCCCTGCGAGGTAGGTTGGGGGAGGCGGGGAGAGAGACCCAGGATCACCCAGGGAATTTCATCATGGCTGAACATGGAACATGGGATTTCTGAGTTCTAAATCCAGCACACTGTCCATTGCACCACACTGGCTCTCACGTTGCCACATGCTGTTGCTTTAAATGACATAATCCACAGCAATTAGCAGGGGATGATATTTTACTTCTGCGATGGCTCCTCAGGCAGCAGAGCATGAGAGTCTGAATCTTGGGGTTGTGGGATCGAGCCCCACGTTGGACAAAAATATTTCTATATTGCAGGGAAATGGCCCCCGTGGTCCCTTCCAGCTCTATGATTCTACTGCTGCAGGGCCAGCCCTGCCCATGAGGCCGACTGAAGAGGCTGCCTCAGGTGGAGGAATTCTGCAGGGTGTCCTCCTTGTGGGCAGTGGCGGCTTTTGCCAAGATCTCTCAGAACTCGCAAGAGCTCTGCAAGATCTCACGAGAACTTGCCGGAAGCTGCCACAGACGTGCAACCCTGGTAATAATAATAATAATAATAATAATTTATTACTTATACCCTGCCCATCTGGCCGGGACTCCCCAGCCACTCTGGGCGACTTCCAAAAGAATATTAAAAACACAATAAAACATCAAACATTAAAAACTTGCCTAAACAGGGCTGCCTTCAGATGTCTTCTAAAAGATAGTTGTTTACTGTATTTCATTGACATCTGATGGGAGGGCGTTCCACAGGGCGGGCGCCACTACCAAGAAGGCCCTATGCCTGGTTCCTTGTGACCTCACTTCTCACCATGAGGGAACCGCCAGAAGGCCTTCAGCGCTGGACCTCAGTGTCCAGGCAGAACGATAGGGGTGGAGACGCTCCTTCAGGTATACTGGGCTGAGGCCGTTTAGGGCTTTAAAGGTCAGCATCAACACTTTGAGGTAGTTGAGGCTATGGTGGCCTGCCAAATGGAGGCTATTATTTGTATACTTTTTTGCTGGTCAGGCCTGAAGAGGGCACTGAAGCCTAAACCACACATTCCTGGGCGGCTTATCATGCTGTCCTGCTCTCTGGCCCCTGAGGTGCCTGATCCGTATATTCCCTGATATGCACACACTGCCCCATGGCAGGGCAGCACCTAGAGAAGGCCCTTATGGCAGAGGAGGGGAACCTCTCCTAGCACATGTTCTGGGCCACCATGAGAGAGCTGAGGGCCAGTGGTGGGCGGGGCCATAGGCAAAGTGGGTGGAGCAATCGATGGTGACTTTTCTCACCTTTGCTCAGTAAGCTACGTTTCCACACACAGAGACACACCTGACCCCCATCACCTCCATCCAGGAAAGCAAGAGGCATCGTCAGAGTTCACAGACACATTCCAGCCAGGCAAAAACACTGGAGGAGGAGGCAAAGTAGAATTGCGGGTATGTGACCTGGGGAGAGTTTGGCAGGCCAATGGAGCTGCATTTGGCACCTGGGCCCGAGGGTCCTCATTCCTGCCATAGGGGCCCACAATCCCTGGATTCTAGAGGTGTTAACATAGGAGCATTTACCAAGTCGGGCCATCTAGCTCAGTGCTGTCTACACTGACTGGCAGCACCTCTCGAAGGTTTCAGGCAGGGGACATTTGCAGCCCTAGCTGGAGATGCCAGGGATTCCACATTAAGCACGGGAAGCCGATTCTCTGCCTTTGAGCTTTGCCTGCTACATATATTCAGCATTCATAGAGGATGCTGCCCAGGCCTCTGAACTTCTTGATACCAGAGAGCAAATGTATGGCTACATGTTTGGGTGCGAATAAAGAAAGAGCTCAAGAGGTGATGCAGTATGGGCCTAACAACGGGTACCATTGGCTCCCAGAGCCCAGTTAGATTTGCTGGGCAATCGTATGTATGTCAACCGCATTTTGCCTTGTTCACATATAAGGTGGGAGCGAGATCTACATTTTATGCCATAGAGGAGAATCTGAGGGAGCAGAGAAACCCATTTCCTCTCCAGCCTTGCCTCACTTGCTTGGCTCACTTCTGGTATTGGGGCTGGCAGGAGGGGACGGCGGCTGCTGCTGTTCAGTGGATGTTAGACCATCCACTTTGCATGCAGAAGGGCCCCCAAATATTTATGTATATGGAATTTATGCCAGTAGCATATCCGGGGAAGCGCTAGGAATGTCCCCTGCTTCAAACTCGGGAGAGCCTTGTCTAGTGAACCTAGACAATACTGAGCTACAGGAGGTGGACCAAGGGTCCGACTCAAATCCTTTCACTCAGCCTGATGTGTTTGCAGGGAGATCAGATGTTGCTGACAATCCGATGGGTATTTTTATTTGTTTGCGGAGTGGTTAGATGACGCCCCATGCTTTCCAGTCACTCTCCTTATGGCAGAAAGTCTGGTCCTTTTGTGAGGAAGTGGGTTAGTTGGCACAAGACCTCCCAGTCAACTCTGAATTGTGCAGCCTGAATTGGCTGGTAGGTAATTGGATTCCACCCAGGAAGAGTGACAGTCTAGAAGTGCCCTTGGTATAAGGCAGCTTTCTATGTCCTTATGCTTAAAAGCAGCAGAGTGTGTCAAGGTAAGGCAGGGAAGCATGATGAAATTTTGGCTCCCTTCTTTCTTTTTGTGTAAGGCATGCAGCCTCCCTCCCTCCTCAATTCCTGCTTGCTTTATGAAGAGGGCAAGCATGTATTTCACATGTATGTGTTTGCCCGGCACACAAAGTTTGGCCCCAAGATGTAAGACCCTGGGCTGAGAGGAGCAGGGAATGGAGGAAGAGTCTTGCCCTACAATGTTTTGTGCACGCTCCTGTTTATTCTGCATGCAGTCCACTCCCAGTGCTGGTTTGCGAAGTGGTGTACACACAGTGTTAGCCACAATGCAAATCTATCCTGTCATTTCTTCTGAAATATTGTATGTGATGCATCCTCCCCCAAAACCAGCTTCAGTCCAAACAGAGCTGCATTTCAAGCAGGTTAGTTGGCACAAGACCTCCCAAACAAGTTGGCACAAGACCTCCCAAACAAGATGAATTTTAACAGGGAGAAATGTAAAGTACTACACTTGGCCAAAAAAAATGAAAGGCACAAATACAGGATGGGAGACACCTGGCTTGAGAGCAGTACATGTGAAAATGATCTAGGAGTCTTGGTAGACCACAAACTTGACATGAGTCAACAGTGTGATGCAGCAGCTTAAAAAGCCAATGCAATTCTGGGCTGCATCAATAGGAGTATAGCATCTAGATGAAGGGAAGTAATAGTACCACTGTATTCCGCTCTGGTCAGACCTCACCTGGAATACTGTGTCCAGTTCTGGGCACCACAGTTCAAGAAGGATACTGACAAGCTGGAACGTGTCCAGAGGAGGGCAACCAGAATGGCCAAAGGCCTGGAAACAATGCCTTATGAGGAACAGCTTAGGGAGCTGGGTATGTTTAGCCTGGAGAAGAGAAGTGTAAGGGGTGATATGATAGCCATGTTCAAATATATAAAAGGATGTCATATAGAGGAGGGTGAAAGGTTGTTTTCTGCTGCTCCAGAGAAGCGGACACGGAACAATGGATTCAAGTTACAAGAAAGAAGATTCCACCTAAACATTAGGAAGAACTTCCTGACAGCAAGAGCTGTTCGACAGTGGAATTTGCTGCCAAGGAGTGTGGTGGAGTCTCCTTCTTTGGAGGTCTTTAAGCAGAGGCTTGACAGCCATATGCCAGGAATGCTTTGATGGTGTTTCCTGCTTGGCAGGGGGTTGGACTGGATGGCCCTTGTGGTCTCTTCCAACTCTATGATTCTAGGTAATGTGCACACAGCCTGTGTTTCTATCCAGCCCTATTTGCTAGGTGGGAGGGGGGGGTATCTAAGTGGCCTTCTGGGGCAGGGGCCATTTGAAACTCACCACCAGTCCTCTTGGCTGGCAGTTAAAATTTTGCTTTCTCCAGAATTACCCATGTGATCATTGGCCTTTATCTCAGGGATCCGCTGATCCCAGGTGAGGTGTCTCAAAAGTCCCTTCAAGGCCCGTTATTGACTGAACTTGTTGCTGATGCCAGGCTCAAGCTAAACTGGAGGTACTCCTTGAGCAAGGGACATGGGTCGTCCAGGATAAATCCCCCCTCCTCAAATTCACCATATTCCTCCTCCTGCGGGACAGGGCAGTACAGTATGGGCAAAAGTGGAGCAGGATGATGGCAACATTTTTAAATTGAATCCCCTGTAACGATCACTTGTTTATCTCATATATGCCATCCATTTAATCAAAAGGGACTACTTTGACACTTGACTTTGAAAAGGGATTTGTCTTGTTTAGAAGGGGAACAAATTGTCCTAACCCAACCTTCTTCAGCTATGCTGACTGGGGTTGATAGCAGTCGTAGGATGTCTCCAGACTGTTAATATTTTTCAGAAGGGATTCAAGCGCCTACCAGGAAATTGTTGGCTTTGCATAATTAAAGTGGATTAAAGCACTCTGTTGCCCTAGCACAAGTCCACTTTTAAAAAGTAGCCAACTTTTTGCAGTTAGGAAAGTGACAGTGAAATGCAGAATGAACAAATGACTAATTGGGAAAACATATAAACTCCACACAAGCAAATCAGGATGAATGCTCATTGTTGTGTAACAATGTCCCCAGTAGATTGGGACAAATGCTTAGTAAAGACTGGATTATAATCTAATCTCCACATAAACTTTGTTCAAGCAAATCAGGGTGAATGCTCAATAAATAAATCATCTGAGGGGAGTCAGGTTGGAAAAAGTTGTACTAACCTTATGGATTAGGACAAATTATTGTGAGCTAATAATTTTGATGAGCTAATTTGGAAGGCTGGTATAGAGTATCCTTTGTTAGGGCACAATGATGGGGTAGATCAGAGCCTGTTATCCAACAGCTTGTCGACTGATTCCAGTCTGTGAAATAATCTTTTAGCAGTTTTAGTAATCTCATTACATTCAATGCCACTTTCAGACATAAGGTGTATTTTGGAGCTGTAGGACAGGCACTGATCTGGGCTAATTTTGGGGCAGCTGTTGCTAATTCATAGGATTTCTTTGAGAACCCCACTCTTTAGAAGTCTTTACAGTGATTCATCCTTTGCAAGGGCAGGGAATAGGCAGGGAATCTGAATTAATTGGGGATCCATTCATTACGTCTGGGAACCTGATAAATAGTGACGGTATTCAGTCTCTCTTTTGCATGGTGAAAGGTACCGTTCTATAGTTGTCACCATGCACAGGGTGCGCTGCCAGGCATATTTAAATAAAAATGAAACAAAAATACCCCCAACCCCTGCAAAATAAGTATTTAGCAGCATAGCTTTGAGATTGCCTAGTTGCAATCTCACATCCTTTATAAAATTCATAAAAGGACTGCACATCCTTTATAAAATTTGCGGTTGTTTTTTGAATGTTTATAACAGGCATCCCCAAACTGCGGCCCTCCAGATGTTTTGGCCTGCAACTCCCATGATCCCTAGCTAAGAGGACCAGTGGTCAGGGATGATGGGAATTGTAGTCCAAAGCATCTGGAGGGCCGAAGTTTGGGGATGCCTGGTTTATGCTGTCTGTTGAATGTTGAGCTGAAATATAACTGTTGAGTAACAAATGTAACTTTCACTCTGGAAAAAAAAATATTATTATACTGTACAAGAGAGAGGGGGGGAGGGAGGGAGAGAGAGATGATGATGATGCAAATGCTACTGGGTCTTTTTAACTGGTGATACCAGGAATTGAACCTGGGATGTCCTGTACGTGAACCATGGCTCTGCCCCTGAGCTATGGCCCCTCTCTCCATGATCCAGGTGGATTCATTATCCCAGCTCCCCATCCTTAGAATGTACTCCACAGTCAGGGTGCCTGATGGGCAGAGAAAGGTCCAGCTCTGTTTTCTGCAAGGGCAAACCGACACTGTATGAGCATCTGCTGGAACCTACTACCCCTTGAGAAAGTGGGGAGTACAGAAAGCAGCCTAATGAACATGGTCCCTTCCATGTGAATTGGGAGCATGATGTCTTCCAAAGTATTCTTGAAACACATTGACACCAGGATTTAAGCATTTCCTTGCAAATCGGCAACAGATATTGTGACACACCCCCTGAACTCTCAGGGGAAGCACTGATTTCCTTTGGATAAGATCGCAGAAGAGTTTGGCTGTAATCCTACATGGCATTTGCCTGGAAGTAAGCGCGGGTGGCGCTGTGGTGTAAACCACAGAGCCTAGGGCTTGCCGATCAGAAGGTCGGCGGTTCGAATCCCCGCGACGGGGTGAGCTCCCGTTGCTCGGTCCCAGCTCCTGCCAACCTAGCAGTTTGAAAGCATGTCAAAGTGCAAGTAGATAAATAGGTACCGTTCCGGCAGGAAGGTAAACGGCGTTTCCGTGCGCTGCTCTGGTTCGCTAGAAGCGGCTTAGTCATGCTGGCCACATGACCCGGAAAAGCTGTCTGCGAACAAATGCCGGCTCCCTCTGCCAGTAAAGCGAGATGAGTGCCGCAATCCCAGAGTCGCGACTGGACTTAACTGTCAGGGGTCCTTTACCTTTACCTTTTTATTTATTTATTTAATGCTAATTTTTATTGGATTTTTAAAACATAATTAAGCAAATAAACAAGCAATATAACAAATACACCAACAAACACATACATAGAAAAAAAAGGGGGGTAAAGAAGATAAAAAAGAAAAAAGAAACTTTAAACCATCCATTCTTCAAATCATTATCTTATAGACTTCCCCTTTCACCCCCTTTCTGATCTTCAATTTATAACCTTCTTTAGCAATATCCTTTATCATAATTTTCCAATCGTTATCTCAGTTTTTCTTACATATATTTTACTGCCCCCCTCCCCCACCTGCTTCCCAAAGATCCCCCTGCCACCAAGGAATCCTCAGGTGTAGTAGGACAGAGGAGGAGGAGGCAGTCCTTTTTCTCATTGAAGCCCCCCCCCCCATCCCTCATCCCAGCACCTCCCCTTTACTTTTACCTTTCAAGCCCCGTTGAACACAGTGAGGCTTACTTTCAGGCAGACAGACCTAGGATTGTGGCATAAAGGTCTCTTTCTAACATTTACATTGTTTGCAAATGTGCTGGGAGATCAGAGGTGTAAACAAAGCTCACTGCGTTCAGTAAGCGTGCACAGAAAGTGTGACTTATGTCCCTCTGTTACGTCCGTATGTGCAAGCCTCTAGTCATGGCATTAATCACTCCAAGGTACTAAAAACGAAAAAGGTAAAGGACCCTTGATAGTTAAGTTGCGAACGACTCTGGGGTTGCGGCGCTCATCCCTTTCTATAGGCCGAGGGAGCCAGAGTTTGTCCACAGACAGCTTCCGGGTCATGTGGCCAGCATTACTAAGCCGCTTCTGGTGAACTAGAGCAGCGCACGGAAACGCCATTTACCTTCCCACTGGAGTGGTACCTATTTATCTACTTGCACTTTGATGTGCTTTCAAACTGCTAGGTGGGCAGGAACTGGGACCGGACAATGGGAGCTCATCCCGTTGCAGCCCTTAAGGTGCCTGCGGTGTATGATCAAAATAACCCGATACAAGAGGTGGGGAACATGTGACCCTCCAGTTGTTGCTGAACTACAACTCCCATCAGCCTCAGCAAACATGCCCAGTGGGCAGGGATGATGGAAACTGTAGTCCAGCAACACCTTGAGGGCTACAGCTTCCCCCCTGCTCTGTGGTGGGAAGGAAATTTGACTTGCCGTATATCATCATTAACCTGCTTCGCATTGTTACAGATATTCTCTGGCGCTTCTTTTCATTTCCGTAGGTCTGGTGAAGCTGGGCATACACTGCATCACAGGGCAGAAAGTGGCGATTAAGATTGTGAACCGGGAAAAGCTTTCGGAGTCAGTACTGATGAAGGTGAGCATGTGGGTTTGTTTGTTGGGAATGGTGTAAGGGCAGCGAAAAATGAAAATGGAAGCAGGTGGAGATGAATGTGCAAACCAGAGAGAGAGAGAGTACCTGCTGAGTCTCAATCTCTGGCCCTCCACTTCATCTTTACAGAAATTTCAACCCAGGTTGCCTTGCCAGATGTGCTCAGACACATTCACAGCCTACACAGCATTGCTTGGAATGAATTTACTAGCAGACTTACTTTGCCAGATGTCACATGATACAGAAGGCCTGCCTTGTTTTTGGACCAGCGTCCTTTGCAAGGTTTAGCATGAGCTGATGGCATGATCGCCAGCCTTCATCAGTATACTAGGCCTCAATCCAGGACTTTGACTTAGTCCACATGGCAGCAGTTTAATCACATGGTGCGGATCAGCTTTGTTGGAGCATTTCCCCCTCGCGCTGGTGTGACACCCCCCCCCCCTTTCCTGAAGTTTGTGCTGACATGGAGAAAATCCCTGAGTGATGAGCTGCTCCACATGCCATGTGATATTAGCTATGTTATGGAGCAGTTTTGAGCAGTTTTTCTGTGGAGGCTGTAATATGTAAAGAGCGCACACCAAAACCCCTGTCCATTGGTCAGGCCATGGGAGAAAAGGAGCTTGAAGCTTTGAAACGAACGGTGAAGATGTTTCTCAGTATGCCCCTCACTTGCCAAGGCCAGAATGAAACGATCAGCAGCTGACACAATCCTGTGCCCCCTTCTGATATACCAGGTGGGGTGGGGTGGGGAGGCTTTGCACACTTGGAGGCATATGCAAGATTGGAAGCGCTGCGTTTGGCAACACCAGGTGGTGCCCCAGCAGAGGCAGGCTGGCAAGCTGGAGACAGACAGGCTAGGAGCTGAAATCTGGAGGCAAAATGGGGGGACCAGGTGGCCTCCCCCTGCAAGACATTGCCAGGCTGAAAGAAATCAGCAGGTCTGCAAGCCTTTGGGCTGCTTCAGTTGACCTATTTGTGGAGCATTTGCCTTGATTTGCTTGCACAAAGTTTATGTGGAGTTTAGATTATAATCTAGCATTTATTCTGATTTGGTTGTGGAGAGGTTACATGACAATGAGCATTCATTCTGACTTGCTTGTGGGGCGTTTATACTTCCCATGAATAATTTGTTCATTCTACACTTATAAACACCTTTCTGCATCATTTCGCTAATTGCAAAGAGACTGACTATTTTTTAAGTGGATTTCTTGCACTAGGCTAGGGTGACTGAGCTCTTTCATTGTGCAATTTAGATTTGGGGTCACGAAGAGTCGGACACGACTAAATGACTAAACAACAACAAATTTCCCAGAATGTTTGATTCCCTCCTGCAAATACTGACACCTTAAATATCCCTCAATAGCATCTTAAATATCCCTCAATAGCATCAGCATCTGACTTCCTAGGCTTGAAGGATCATGGCCTGTCATGTCAAACTCCTGGCTGGAGGGGCCTGTACTTAATTATTTATTCAATTTAATATACCACCCTTTATAAAAAGATCTTGGGGTGGTGTTCTCTTAGACTAGCAGCCTTGGTGGCCGTGTGAGCCACTGCCTGGTTTAAAGGACTCCTGGGTCAATATTTGTGGTGCTGAACATCAAAAGTTGCCATAAATTTAAGACACATTGCTCCCCCCCCCTAAAAAAAGAAATACTGGGAACTGTAGTTTACCCCTCACAGAGTTACAACTCTCAGCACCCCTATTGTTGCTATATTTCAAAAAGCAGACAAACCCCAAAGTTGTGGAGCTTCCCCCCCCAAAATGCCTAAAAACACTATTGTTTAATTGACTTGCCTAAGATCCAGGACAAAGCTCCGTATTCTGGAAATCCCCCCCCCCACATATCAATTCCGTCTATGTGCTTTAAATGTGGATATGACGTGGATATAACACACAGTTCCTGACAAAGCTTTAGACATAGCCAACCTGGCTTGTCTTTCTACTTGCTATTGACTCACACCCACCACTGTCCATTTTTTATTTTGTTTTATTGAGACCTCCTCCACCTGGCTCCATCAGGCATCTTGCACAAATAATACCTCATAAATTATTTCAAACTCTCTTCTTTCATGGAGAACCCAGGAGGAAGCTTCTCTTCTGTAGATCCTAGCACAGGGGTTGGCAAGGCTTACCGGGCATGGGCCGGATCACTCCCATGGAGATCCTCCATGGGCCGGGCCAGTGCAGCACAATGCCGGAAATTGCGTCTGCGCATGTCCGCGGTGCCGGAAATAGTTTCTGCGCATGCCCAGATGCCGAAAATCGCACCTGCGCAGAAGCGTTTTTCAGCATCTGGGCATGCACAAAAGTGATTTCTGGCACAGCGGACATGCGCAGACGCGATTTCTGGCGTTTGGGCATGCGCAGAAGCGATTTCCGGAGCCATGGGAGAGAGTCCCTGCCCTGCGCTGTGCCGGTTTAGCGCAGCACGCGGGGACTCAAAAGCGGGTGGCTCGGTTCAGGGGTGGCTCATAGGCCGGTTAAGCGACCCTCATGGGCCACTTCCAGCCCGTGGGCCTTAGGTTGCCGACCTCTGTCCTAGGACACAGGCAGTGCTCAAAAGTGTTTGTTCTTTACCCCCTGTATATAACCACACATGTATTCTCTCCCTCTTCCCTTCTAGGTGGAGCGGGAAATTGCCATTCTGAAGCTGATTGAACACCCCCATGTGCTGAAACTCCATGATGTCTACGAGAACAAAAAATATTTGTAGGTATTTATTTGCAGATGGCCTCCCTCTCTACCCGCCCCCCACCCACCCCGCCTCCCCTTGTTCACATGTCCCCATCAGAGTGGAGCAGAGCTTCCTATGAGCAAGTCACTTCATAGCTTGAATGGGGGGTGGGAGTAGTGTACTTTCTTTGTTGATTTATCTGCTGAGGATCCTCTTTCCAGGACAAATTCTGGGGATCCCTTCCAGTCAGGGTTGTAGCCACAGGGGATCCTGGTCCACCTCAGGGATATTCTAAACTTCTTCCCTGAACATTCTGCTTCCTTAAAAGCAAAACAAAACATGCTAAATCTGCAATCCTAACCACACCTAATCTGGGAGTAAGCCTGGTTGATTTAGATGGGCCTTACTCTTAGGTAAGTGGGGTGTTGGTGGTGGTTGCTGCTGTTGCTATTATTTTCCCCAGTGATTTTTTTCCGGGAGGACGCAGGGGGATGCATACCCCTAAACCATGGGTAGGCAAACTAAGGCCCGGGGGGCCAGATCCAGCCCAATCACCTTCTAAATCTGGCCTGCGGGCGGTCCAGGAATCGGCGTGTTTTTACATAAGTAGAATGTGTGCTTTTATTTAAAATGCACCTCTGGGTTATTTGTGGGGCATAGGAATTCGTTCATTATTATTTTTTCAAATTAGAGTCTGAGGGACAGTGGACCAGCCCCCTGCTGAAAAAGTTTGCTGACCCCTGCCCTAAACATTTTATGAATCTAAGTTTGGCCTCATTGAGAGGCAGTATTTCAATATGAGTAGGAAAATGAGAGTACAGTGGGACCTCGACTTACGAGCTCCTCGACATCTGACGTTTTCGACTTACGAGCGGGAAAAGTGGCCGCGCACTTACGATTTTTCCGATATCCGAACGGAAAACCCGTTCGCGGCTAGATGCGGTTTCCTCGACTTACGAGTTTTTAGATGTGGTTTCCTCAACTTAGGAAGTTTTCCATTTCCAATGCATTGCTATGGGAAACCGCTTTTCCTATGGGAAACTCGACTTACAAAGTTTTCGTCCTACGAGTGTGCATTCGGAACGGATTAAATTCGTACGTCGAGGTCCCACTGTACCCCTAAACATTTTTTAAAAGAAAAAAGCACTGGTTTCCCCCCAAATAATCCTGGGAACTGTAGTTTACCCCCTCACAGAACTACAATTCCCAGCACCCTCATCAAACTAGGGTTCCCAGGAATCTTTGGGAGAAGTCTCATGTTTTAAATGTGTGGTGTGTTTGCATGCTTAGGCTCTTCTGCAATGATTTCCCCTCCCTTGTTGCAACTGCATTTCTGGCATGCAAACATTTCGCTTTTACCTGTGGAGAGATGAGGAAAAAGCATGCTGGCAGGGTTATACTGAATTGCTCCCTAAAGGCCATGTTAACGTTGAACAACTTAGAAAACAAACAGTTACGACCTTCCACGACTCTCTCTCAATAAAAAAAAGCAGCCACGAGGTCCTGAGCGGGATCGGGGCATTGGTGCAGGGAAGGGATCTTAATTCTTTGACCTTGTGCTGCTTCCTTGCCAAAAAATCCCCTCCGTAATAGCATCTTCAGGGCCAAATAGCAGCTTTTTTCGTTGTTAAGAAAGGGGGCTGGTGGGCCTTAATCACTTCTTAAAGGAGCGTGCTTAATAATGCAAAGTTTGACCCTGAGAAGCCATCCAAGTTAAGTAATTTTAAACATGGTCAGGCGACTGGCGTCTACGTTTCTGGCTCTTCTGCAATGATTTCCCCTCCCTTGTTGCAACTGCGTTTCTGGCTTTGGGCCTACTTTGGTGTGCTCGCCAGGCCATACATATGGCCTCTGGAAGCCAGGATGCCAATATGTGATAAATAATATCTGGGGCCTGTGCGGTTGTGGAGCCGGCTCATGCCTCTGTAGTGCTCAAAGCTGGTCTCCTCCTTTCTCTAGGTGCTTCTTTTTCTCCATTCGGATTTGAAGCCGGTTCGTGGGGGGGGGGGGGGAGCCACATCACAGCAACATCATTTGCTAAGAAACGACAGGGCCGATGCTGGCTAGGCGTGGGTTTGCGTTTCATGTTGTGTGTACACACGGCGGGAGCCACAGGCTGAGCAAACCGACTATTTTTGTGTGTGCGTTTAACATTAGCACAACAGAAATATTAGCTGCCGAAACATTTATTCGCGGAGGTCAGGGGAGAGTAAATGCCTGGTTTCTGCGTGTCATGTCTGCTGTTAAAGGCAGAGGGACGGGGACCCGTCAAATAACACTTTTTAAAACAAAAATTAAAAAGAAAAGTGTTTGGCGATGCCATCTGCTTCTGAAATTCTTGGCGCCGTGGGGTGGTTTCCTAGGTAGGAGATAGCTGTGTTTCTGTGTGCCTGTGAAGAGCGGCAGAGCGGCAGAGCCTCTGTGAACATGTCTGTGTGTGTGTGTGTGTGTGTGTGTGTTGTGTGCAAGAGGGCCGTCCAGAATACCAGGCGGTGCCAGACAACTGGCAATCCTCACACATAAGCTCTCTTTGTCATCCTCCTCCCGCTGACACAATGGGAGGAGGTGTGTGTGTGTGTGTGTGTGTGAGAGAGAGAGAGAGAGAGAGAGGTTGGAGGAAGAGGCTGCTGCCTCGAGGAAATAATTTTGCATTGTAAAACCTATGAAATGAAATTCAAAATGTTTCCTCCAGGCAGCTTCCTCCTCCAACCCCTTTGTGTCTTACCTATAGGTAGGGTATTTTCTGTTAGGGAAAATAGACCTCAGTGCCTGCCGCCTACGAAACTCCCAAGGGCCTATGGAAAAGTTTGAGGCCTACAAAAAACCCAATTAAAGCAGGTTGTTTGGTTTAGCGGTTTATGAAATCATTCCCCAACATGCAGGTATAATACATCTTAAGTAAATGTAAATTAAACATTAACTTTGAGGCTGCTTTCGCTGGCAAAATCACAAGTGACTTTAATTTTTTAATTTTTAATTTTCTGCAAAAGCTCATTCTCAATCGAGAGCAGTGCGAGCAATGAGAGCCTTGCAGTTTTCTCTTGTTTATAGAGATTATGGGACCTATATAACATAAATATCTATCACTTGATCAATGTCGGAGGGCTACAATTATGAGAGTGCTTGGGGCCTGCAACTACTTTAATCTGTGCTTGAATAAGAGGTCTCCTTTACAGTACAGTATAGGCAAAAACTATTTTGTGTGTGTGAAGTGGGGAAAAAGCAAAGAAACTTCCAAGCTCTCCCGAGATAGATTTTTGGTTGTTGTTTTTTTTAAAAAAATCACTTCTGTCCAGTGTACCCTTAGGCTTCCCCACTACCTTTGAGAATTAGGTCGACGTGGACTTGAAATGTACTGTAATTTAATTGGTAGGGAGACGGGAGGTATAATAATAAATCTGTGGCCTTTTAAATTGTGGAGGGTATTGTTTTTGTTATTAATTTTTGTGTTTTTATATTGTAAACTGCCTTGTGATCCTCAGGTGAACGGTGTTATAGAAATATTAATAACAACAGCAATAATAATAAGTAGTATTAGTAGTGGTGGTGGTGGTGGTGCAGGGCAATCTTGAATGCATCTACTCAGGACTGAGTTCCAACATAATGCTAAACCGTGGTTTGTTTTAATCATGTTCAACAAACTGTAAGTTGCCTCACAGACGGCCAAACAAACCATAAATTGTTACTCCAGAGCTTGGTTTGTTTTCCAGCTGCTTCTTGCCAATCTGTGCCTTTGGAGCTTGGTGAGGGTCTGGGATGGGGTGGCCAAACAAAGCACAATTAAGAAGGCTGGACATAACAGCAAACCATAGTTTTAAAAAGCCACGATTCCAAAAGTCAACCATAAACTATGGTTTCACGTGGTTAGTCTGTTGTGCCAGGTTGAGAAACGTTAGTTAGGAATCCATGGTTTGGCATACTGTGCAAACCTGGTCATTGAATTGATGGGACTTTATTGCTGAATAATTATGCCTAGGAGTGCCATATGATGTAAACTTGGGAGTGAGAACCATTGGACACTGCGGGGACTTACTTCCAAGCAGAAATGCCTAGGTTCCTGCTGTTGCCAACTGCTGTAATGTCCTGAGAGCCAAAGACCACTTTAGACATGGCGTGGAAAGCACTTATAATAATAACAATAATAACAATTTATTATTTATACTCCACCCGTCTGGCTGCTCCCAACAGAATATTAAAAACACAATAAAACATCAAACATTTAAAACTTCCCTAAACAGGTCTGCCTGCAGATGTCTTCTAAAAGTCAGATAGTTGTTTATTTCCTTGTCATCTGATCGGAGGGCGTTCCACAGGGCGGGCGCCACTACCGAGAAGGCCCTCTGCCTGGTTCCCTGTAACCTCACTTCTCACAGTGAGGGAACCTCCAGAAGGCCCTCGGAGCTGGACCTCAGTGTCCGGACTGAACGACGCTCGTATGTTTAATATATGGCATGCTTAATGTAATGTCAGCAGTCCTGTGTGAGATTGCACACATGTGTATTTAGTTGCATGTGGTGTTATAGACAGTATGCCAGCTGGGAACCTGGGGCTGGTTACACTTCCCTCAGTGCAGATGCGACTAAGCAAAGTGTGAAGCTGCTGCTACCACCCATGACTTGTACATTGCCCAGTTTTTATTTCAGAGAAGTGCTTTCCATGAGGCAATTTTGTCATGTTTGCAACAGCTGTGGCTTCTCTCTTTTGGGTTCTGCAGCTACAACAGCTGGTGTCTGCACAGTGTTTTGGGATTGCATAACAGCCGGTAATTCATCTTACCCAAAAGTGGCATGAAGATACATGGAACTGCTCATCCTTGTTCTTTCTATGGCAGGGATGGGCAACAAATCTTGATGTTGGTACTCCAACTCCCATCAGTCGCAGTCACCGTTGACAAAGGTCTGGGGTGATGTGAGTTGTAGTCCAACAACACCTGCAAGGCGCCAGGTTTCCCCTCCACCTTCTGTGGCAAAGCATTTAGCTTTCTTTTCTCCCAGCCTGCTTTGCAATTGCTCCAGCTTAGAAGGAATTCTGCGAGGTTGTTCTCCACAGGGGGCCTGGTGGATTCTCATGACCTCTTTCCCGATTTTCCCTGCTTCTCGGTCGCTCTGCCTCCTTCCGCGTCAGATACCTTGTCTTGGAACATGTCTCAGGAGGGGAACTCTTTGACTACTTGGTGAAGAAGGGACGCCTCACACCCAAGGAAGCCAGGAAGTTTTTCCGACAAATTGTCTCAGCTTTGGATTTCTGCCATAGCTATTCTATATGGTGAGTATCTTTCCTCCTCTCCTCGGCTGCTCATTGCCTGTTGCTGTTATCACATATTGCTAAGTAGCTCTTTTTTCCCCAGGAGGAAAGGGGAAAAATGATTTTTCTTATGGTTTATTTTTCTTCTGCTGCCTTGCATTTTGTTCCCTTGGTATTGTGTAAGTATTGATTGTGTTGTATTCTGTCTATGGTGCTTTTTTTCAAGTGTTCATTTTGTAAGCCACTTTGAGCTATCAAAATAATAGCTCACCTGTCTATTTACAGTGGCACCTCTACTTATGAATAACTCTACTTACAAATGTTTCTACTTACGAATGGAGCTCCGTTCGCCATCTTGAATGTGGTTTAGATAGGATTTTTTCTACTTATGAATTTTTAGATAGGGTTGCTTCTACTTACGAATTTTTTCTCCCAATGCATTCCTATGGGATTCAACTTACAATTTTTTTTGACTTACGAATGTGCGTTCGGAACGCATTAAATTTGTAAGTAGAGGTACCACTGTATTTAATCATCATCAAAGCCATCATGCTGTCTCATCCCTGAGTCGCTGAGACTGTGTTTGGATCTTCCACTGCCTTATGGACCACTGAAATGTGCTCTGTGGCTGTACAACCAGAGTGAGGAACCTCTTTCAGTCCAAGGACCACATTGCCTTGTGGGCAACTTTTCTGGGGGCCCTTTGCCGGTTGTGGGTGTGGCCAAAGGCAAAAGTGGGTGGAGCATTGCCTGTGACTCCAGTCTTAGCCTTTGTCCAGTAGGTTATGTCCCAGCTGTTCAAAAGCCAGAGGTTTTTCTCTCTGCCTACACTTCTCTCTCCATCTTTCCTCCAAGGCAAACAAGAGAAATTAGCAAAGTTCAAGGCGCTCGTGAGAAAGGCATGAAGCAGAGACCAGTGATGGGTATAGCCTGGAAAAGGATGTGAGTCCTAGGGGTCAGATAGTGAGGCCTGGAGGGCCTGGAGGGCCTTAGGTTTCTCTTCCCTTCTGCACAGTCCAACCAGACCAAGAAAAAGCCATTACCTACTCTGTTCTGTTCTGGGACCCAGGTGGCGCTGTGGGTTAAATCACTGAGCCTAGGGCTTGCTGATCAGAAGGTCGGCGGTTCGAATCCCTGTGACGGGGTGAGCTCCTGTTGCTTGGTCCCAGCTCCTGCCAACCTAGCAGTTTGAAAGCACGTCAAAATGCAAGTAGATAAATAGGAACCGCTACAGCGGGAAGGTAAACAGCATTTCCATGTGCTGCTCTGGTTTGCCAGAAGCGGCTTTGTCATGCTGGCCACATGACCTGGAAGCTATACGCCGGCTCCCTCGGCCAATAATGCGAGATGAGCGTGCAACCCCAGAGTCGGTCACGACTGGACCTAATGGTCAGGGGTCCCTTTACCTTTACCTTTACTCTGTTCTGCATGTTGAGCTGCTGTTCAGGGCTGAAGAGACAGTAGATAAGTTGGCAACTCTCGTTGCAACAATCATAGGTTTAAGTTGATTGAAATTTGCAGCTCTAGTTTCAGATTCACTGAGGAGGAAGGAGAGACTGAAGTGACTAATGTAAAAAACAAAACCTCTGGCAACCTCAGGAACGCTTGACTTACTTTGCCCTGATCTTGGTACGCAGGACAATTTCTGTAGTTGGGTAACATGGTGAATTGTGAGTAACCCAGGAGAGTCAGCAAGGAAGGCTAGCTGAAACACCCTGCTGTTCATTGTGTGTTTTGGATGATTTCTCAGGTTAGCAACTCTGGGATAGGTACTTCTTACTCTGATCAAGCAAGCCCCAGTGCTATTTCCATAGCCATGGCAACTAGAAACTTGTTCCTGTTTCAAAAAGAAAGCTTGGGTTCTCTGAAATCCAGCACATTCCCTGGCCACTGGGCCACAAGTCCGATTCAGCACCTGTGTTTAAAAAATCTGCTCAAGGGGCAGGGAAAAGCAAGTCCATTCTGATCGCATTTCCTTCACGGGGATAATCCCAGATGCGGCTACTTGACTGCAAGGGATTCGGAGGCAGAGCTGCGAATGTTTCGCATGCATGTGCCTTTTGTGTCTCCCACTGACCAGTCTCCGTTCGTTTTGTTTGGACCTCCCCAGCCACCGAGACTTGAAGCCGGAGAACCTGTTGCTGGATGAGAAGAACAATATCCGGATTGCAGATTTCGGCATGGCCTCCCTGCAGGTCGGAGATAGCCTGCTGGAAACAAGTTGTGGGTGAGCCAACCTCTACATGTGGAGGGCTGATTGGAGGGTTGCACACAACACCACGAAAGAGATGAGGATGAGGAGTGGGGCATCCGTTGATCCTTGTTTGGCAGGAATACCAAAAGCACAAAAGGTGTTTCCTGCAGGGAATACCATAAAACGTGAAGTGGGAAGGAAGCGCATGTCTGCAAACCCAGAGAAGCTGGTGCATGTCTTTTAAAGAAATGTGCTTCCTTTTCACACATGATGGGGTTCACTGGAGTGTCCATAAATCAGAAACATCTGCTGTATAGTATGTGAATCACTCCTACGTTTGCAGCAGAGGGGTGGATTTTGGGGGGATTTGCCAGCCCTGTAATAGAGTGGCATAAGGATCTCATCCAAGGAATGACATGAGCTATGCCGCCTTGGCTGTGTTGCCACAGGTCGACCCTCCTACCTATCCCTATGCTGTGCTCTTATACCCTTCCCAGGGAACGGAGGTACAGTAATTCACCACTTTGTCTGGCCCACACCACCATGGCTCTCACTCGCTCCACCCCGTGCTCTGGGATTCCCAAACCCGATTGGTAGCCCTACCAGTCACTCTCCCATTAAGGCCACCAATCTGGAAAAGAAAGAAAAAAATATGCTAGCAAAAAGAAGACAGATGTGGGCTCTGGTTTTTCACACTGTAGCTTCTCAAGTTCAGCACTGCCCAAACTGAATGTGCACAATTAGTAATTTTGTGAATTGTTTTTTTACAAAAGGAAATAGCAGCTGCTGTGCGCTTGCCTCCCCACCCCCACCCCCCACCCCGATCCAGGTCGGGACTGTTCTGTCAGGGGAGCGGGGCTTTAACTCTGTGCCCTGACCCTGTTCCAGTTCTGATCAGCCCTTGCACCTCTCTGGCTTCTATTTGGTGACAATGGCAACATCTCTTTTGGGACAAATAGCAGCTGCGGGAAAGCCTGATCCAGATGGGGACTGTGGTTAAGGCCCCACTGTCTTCATGTCACGGTCTAAATCTGAATTTACTTCCCCCAGCTGAAATATGCTTTGTTTTGCTGTTTTTAAAAATCACGTAACTACTGTTAGCATGAATAATACCACGATTGGTTTTTTGGCCTGAAAGTGAACTTTGCTTGCCAGCTCTTTAGCCTCAAAACTGGGACATATTTCGTTCTGGGAGGAAGTGAAGGAAATGCTTTGAGATTGCCTAGTTGCAGCCACATGACTGCACATCCTTTATGAAATTTGCGGTTGTTTTTTGAATATTTATAATCTGTATTTTATTTGAATTTTTTTTATATAAAAAAAGTTTGGTATTGCTTTTTCCTTTTTTGTAAGCTGCTGTAAATGCCAGTGTGATGTCTAGGCAGTGTAACCCCTCTCCCCCCAAAACCACCCCCATATATTTAAAATAGATAAATAATGAGCACCCAAAGCACTTCCACCATCACAGCATCGGCACCATACATTTAAAGCACGTTTAGCACACATTTAAAGCACACCTATGGCTACATACCTGCCATAATTTTAAAGCACATGACTTTCTCCAGAGAATCCTGGGAACTGTTCCTTACCCTTCACAGAGCTACAATTCCTAGCACTCTTAACTCTTAATTCCTGACACTCCCCAGAAAAAAACGGAGGGCAGTCCAAGGAAGGCTGAGGAGATGTTCCATGTGCTTCATGTGTGCTAGTTCACATGCTTTAAATGTGTACTAGGGGGATGCAGGTGGCACTGTGGTCTAAACCACTGAGCCTCTTGGGCTTGCCGATCAGAAGGTTGGTGATTTGAATCCCCGTGACGGGGTGAGCTGCTGTTGCTCTGTCAACCTAGCAGTTTGAAAGCACATTAGTGCAAGTAGATAAATAGGTACCGCTGCAGCGGGAAGGTAAACGACATTTCTGTGCGCTCTGGCTTCTATTGCTCCAGAAGCGGTTTAGTCCATGACCCGGAAAGCTGTCTGTGGAGAAACGCCGGCTCCCTCGGCCTGAAAGTGAGATGAGCACCACAACTCCACAGTTGCCTTTGACTGGACTTAACCGTCCAGGGGTCCTTTACCTTTACCTTTACCTTACCAAATGTGTGCAAAATGCGCTTTAAATGTATGTGCAGGCTCCTTCACTGCCTCAGTCTCCCTTCTTGCCTCCTCATGGCCAGCTTCCTGGACCTGGCAGCTGAAACCTCCCAGCACTTGTGGGACAAGAATGCAGGCGGGGCATTTTCCCTCCACAAATACATCTTAGGTTTTGGAGATGGTGTGCTTGTGGGGGTGGGGGAAAGAAGTCCTGCAGGCTCCTCTTCACATGCTTGTTTGAACCCAAGGCCCTTTGGGGGGGTCTGCTTTCTCCTGCGTTTCACTCTTCCTCTGTCTCTCTGTCTGTCTCTTTTCTGCCCCCAATGCTGGGCTGCAGTTCTCCTCACTATGCATGTCCTGAGGTGATCAAGGTAAGGACTCAGGCCTAGTGCCCACACCCCTCCCCCACCTTGCTGGCATCTCCTTCCCTTCCCTCTTGCTCGCGGATCAAACCAGGGGGTCCGTCAAGCCTGGCATCAGGCTTCACTTGGGTCGGGGTAACGGCTTCCCAGACGTATGTCATCATCTTCTACCCATTTGCCATGGAATAAGCCCCATGGATCTGGGTGGGGCTGATTTCTGAGTAGGCATGTATAGGATTGAACGGTTGGTTGCTTAATTCTTTAAAACAAGAAAGTGGAGAGCAGTTTTGGTTGACTTAAAAGGAGACTCTGTTGAGTCAGTCAATGGCTTTCAGGAGTTGGGTCAAATTCAAACCAAACTAGTTGCGCTTACATCCCATGTAAATAAATGTGAAAAGGTATCAGTGATTGAGTTAACACCCATTGATTCCAGTGGGACTTATGGGCAACTAACTCACAGTACAATCCTATGTTTGTCAACTCAGAGGTTAAGTCCCATCAAGTTGAATGGGAGTTATTCACAGGTTATAGCAGGGACGGGGGTCAAATGTGGCCCTCCAGGCCTCTCTGCCTGGCCCTCAGGGCTCTCCCCAGGCCACAGTCCATCCAGAGCCACAGCCTTCACCAGACATGATCTACAACCTCCTCCAGTGTTTTTGCCTGGCTGGAATTTGTCCTTGGGCTCTGGTCATGCTTCCTGTTTGTCTGGATGGAGGGTAGGGAGGTGGGTGTGGAAAATAGCCTTCTGCAGAAAGGCAAATTTCACATATCTCGGTCTGCCCACTTTTGCCTCTGCCCTGCCCAGCCCAGAAGCTTGCCAAGAAGGAAAGGCGATCCTCGGGTTGGAAATACGGTATATAGGATTGCAGCCTTTGCCTGGACCCAGTTCAATTTTTCTTCCTATAAGGACTTAACAAACTGCAGATAGCAAGCAGCATTTTAAAAGATACACCCCTTCCTATGTGTGAGAGGTCATGTATCCAGGATGGTGCATGGCGCAATGCAGGCTTGCGTAATTTAATAACGGAGTAAAGTATGCCATTTTGTAGAACGATTCCCCCCACTTATATTCACATTTGTGTAGATTTAAGTGATTAATTAATTGATTAATCAACTACAATCCATATGATAAATTTACCTTTCCTTTTTTAACTTGGCGACTGCTCTAATTATATGTGGGGTTGGGCAGGCAAAGGTATTGGAGGAGACTGGTAGTTGCTTGTCTCTCATCCCTCACACCCTTTATGACTGGGAAGGGGAACCTGCGACCCGCCTCCAGACATGGTTGGACTCCAACTCCCATCAGCCCTGTCTAGCTGACTAGGGCTGATGGGAGTTGTAGTCCCACGATATCTAGAGGTCCATAGGTTCTCCATCCCTGCTTTAGTAAGGCCTTGCTCTGTACAATAGGGTAGCTTCTTCAGAAAAACTTCAACTCTTTTAAAGTACCATAATCCTCATTCCAGAGCCGCTAGATCTGAAATTTAAATTCAGTGATCTGGAGGATATCTACTGAATTCCTTCCCCCAGAAATAAGACATTTCTGATGCTGGGAAGAAGCACCACCCACTTGTGAACAGTGGCAGATGGCTTGGGAGGGGGGAAGAGCCGCCCTCCTGGTGCAGCTCACCTGGACAAGGCTGGGTGAGGGCGGCTGCAAGGTCAGGGCTGCAGGGAGACACTGGTGGGAGTGCCCGATTGGCTCTGTGGGCCTGTCATTCACACAGCCCAGCTGTGCCGCCAGCTCATGCCAGCCCTGTCTGCATAAGCTGCAGCAAAGCCAATGCTGAGAGGGTGGCTCTGCTCCACTGCATCAGCCACTACTGCTTGTGGAGGGTATTGGGGAAGGGCAGGCACCCCCAAACTGTGGCCCTTCAGATGTTTTGGCCTACAACTCCCATGATCCCTAGCTAACAGGACCAATGGTCGGGGAAGATGGGAATTGTAGTCCAAAACATCTGGAGGGCCGAAGTTTGGGGATGCCTGGGGAAGGGGAACATCAACCAGTCCTGGAAGATGGGGAAATTTTGATCCCTTCTTGATGGCCATGGACTGGAGCCGGGAGACAATAGAGCTTGCTGAGTAATGGACCAAGCGAGGGCAGGAGGAGTTGGGGCAGGTGGCGAGAGACAAGGTTCTCTCATCCTTGTAGAGATATATCCCCTTCCCGCCTGTTCTGAACACTTGGGCGAGCCTTCCACTCTCCATTCTGATTTCTTCATTGTCTGTCATTCATTCCCAGCCAAGCTTTCCCTCTCCTGCCCCTGCCCTCCCGAGTTGCCAACCCCACCAAATCTCTCTGCTCTTCGCTCCTTAGGGGGAGAAGTACGATGGACGTCGCGCTGACATGTGGAGTTGTGGAGTCATCCTTTTTGCCCTGCTGGTGGTAAGGCTGCTCTCTAGTAAATTGCCGGGCTATTCAACACCCCACACCCACCACGTTGTCCTCCCTGTGGCAAAGGTGTTCCAAGGTTGCTCGGAGCAACCTATGTCCAGTGCTGGTCCTACTCAGAGCAGACCTGTTGAAACTAATGGACATGATGGACTGAAGTTCACTGATGTGAATACCTCCAGGTATTGTTGGACTTCATCTCCCATCAGCCCCAGCTGGCACGGCCGATGGTCAGGGATGATGGGAGTTGTAGTCCAACAACGTCCGGAAAGCCACAGGTCCCCGCCATCTCTAAGTTGTGTGTGCTTTATTTATTTGCAAACACATTTCTGTGCTGCCCCATCACAAAGTATCGGAATGGAGCACAACACTGAAACATAAAAGAACCATTGAAAACAATAGAGGTGACCATTAGCTAATCCAAAAATTAAAAATGAAATGGTTACAAAGGCTTGCCAGTGTAAAAAGATCTTCAAGATCTACAAGTCAAAAGCAAGGGTGCCTGATGAACCTCTCCTGGAAGGGACAGGAGGCACTAAGTACTCAACATCTAGCACTTGAATTTAAATGCAAAAAAAACCCCATTCTGCATTTGAAATCTCAGTATTGAAAAATCTGTGTGAGCTTTCATTTTGGGGTCGGTTCTCTCACCCTTTATCCTGCAGGGAGCGCTACCCTTTGACGACGACAACCTACGCCAGCTGCTTGAGAAGGTGAAGCGGGGGATCTTCCATATGCCCCACTTCATCCCGCCCGACTGCCAGAACCTCCTGCGGGGCATGATTGAGGTGGAGCCCGAGAAAAGACTCAGTGTGAGTAATCCTGGCGGTGCAAATGCTGCTAAAGTAGGGTTAGGCAGTCATCCCCAACCTGCGGCCCTCCAGATGTTTTGGCCTACAACTTCCATGATCCCTAGCTAACAGGACCAGTGGTCAGGAGTGGTGGGAATTGTAGTCCAAAACATCTGGGGGGCCGAAGTTTGGGGATGCCTGGGTTAGGGGAAGACATTCAATTCTTTTTTGATTTAAAGGCGAATTCACCTGATCTGCATTTTCCAAAACAATGTATGAACCAAGAGACAGCCATCTTTTTGAAATTAACAATTCTCTGAATTTTGCAGTGCGCTCCTGCAGCGGAGTAATGTACAGTATTTGGAAAATGCATATACTAATGTAAGGTGTGTGTGTGTGTCTGTTTACATACAATTTATTGTATATATTTACAATAATACTTAAAATATATTTTAATATTTACAATATATTTAAAATTTACAGAATTGTAGTTGAAAAAATATTTACCAAAAAATGCTTTTCTAAGGCACGCTTTCTATGTATTCTTGTACACATTACTTCAGTTTTTCCAAACAAATTACACAGAATTACACATTTGTGCAAACAAATTACATAGAAAACAATGGAGAAAAAACAAAACAAAAAGAAGTAGATATATAGAAGTATAACCACACACACACACACACACACACACACGTGTGTGTGTGTGTGTGTGTGTGTGTGTGTATGTATGACATACAAATTGCATTATATTAGGGAAAATATAAGTACTAGAGAAAATATGCTTTGCAAAAATATAGATATTAGGATAAATTATTGTTATTATTAATCAAAATTGTATACCCACTTCATCTGAAGATCATAGGGCGGTTCACAACATGAGAAAACAAAATACATAATAAAAACAAGAACTGGAAACTAATTGGCAGCCAGTGCAGTTGGGCTAGGATTGGTACTACAGTACTGTATATGCTTAAACTATATTGCCACGGTGAGCAACCTGGTGGCCGAATTGTGCACCAGCTGAAGTTTCCAAACCGTCTTCAGAGGCAGCCCTACAGATAACACCCTGCAGTAATCTAACCTGGAGGTTACGAGAGCATAGGTGACAGAGGTTAGGTTATCCCTGTCCAGATAGGGACACAGCTAGGCCACCAGCTGAAGCCGATGGAAGGCAGCCTGTGCTACTGAGGCCACCTGAGTCTCGAGCAACAGCAAAGGATCCAGAAGTACCCCCAGGCTGCATATCTGCTCCTTCAGAGGGAGTGCGACTCCAAGAGCAGGCAGCCTGCCGTCCAACCATTAACATACTGATGAGTTTTCATGAGGGTTTTTAAAATGCCCCCTCCCTGCAAAATGATGCAGAAATGTCAGGAGCTGAACTTAAGACCGGACAAATCAGAAACTAAAACTGGTAGATTAGGTGGCGCTGTAGTTAAACCACTGAGCCTAGGGCTTGCTGATCAGAAGGTCGGTGGTTCGAATCCCTGTGACGGGGTGAGCTCCCGTTGCTTGGTCCCAGCTCCTGCCAACCTAGCAGTTCAAAAGCACGTCAAAATGCAAGTAGATCAATAGGAACTGCTACAGCGGAAAGGTAAACGGCGTTTCCATGTGCTGCTCTGGTTTGCCAGAAGCGGCTTTGTCATGCTGGCCACATGACCTGGAAGCTATATGCCGTCTCCCTCGGCCAATAATGCGAGATGAGCAGGCAACCCCAGAGTCGGTCACGACTGGACCTAATGGTCAGGGGTCCCTTTACCTTTACCTTTAGTTGGAAGCGAAGCAATACCATAGTTTTGGATGGGGAGCTCTTTAGATCCGACATCCACTTTCATGGGACTAAGCCTCACCAACCTCAGCGAGGCTTTCTTTTGAGTAGACTTGTAGAGGATTGCATTTATAGATGGTGTATGGAGAAAAAGTTTCTAATGTTGTTGTTCCCCCCCCCCCCCATGTGGCAACTTTAGCTGGAACAGATCCAGAAACACCCATGGTTCTTGTGAGTACCTCCAGATCCTTCTTTTTGATTCCCACCAAGTCCCAATATTTTCTGGCTTCACTGGGTGGAGATATGTGTGTATGAGGTGGGGGGCACATGGAGAAACTGAACCCAGGAGATGGGCAGAGTATAAATAGTTTCTCAGTCAAGTACATCCCTGGCCACTGTGACCCTTCCTCTAGATCAGGGATTTCCAAACTTGGGTCTGCAGCTGTTTTCAGACTACAACTCCCACCATCCCTAGCTAGTCAGGGATGATGGGGATTTTAATCCAGAAACAACTGGAGACCCAAGTTTGGGGAACCCTGCCCTAGATCCATCTCATTGATGTCTGAGCTTCCAGCTTATCTAAATGTGTCCAAACATAGCTTTGTATCCATGAGCGCCAGAAAAGTGAAAGTCATATTCATGATAGTGGGTTTGTTTTATTTATTTTTGGCTATAAGCTGTTACAACAATACTAAAATGCTGGTGCAAAATAGAATCCTGAAACAGTATTTCCGTAGGCACGTAATATATACTGTAGGTTCTTTTCTGGACCCTAGATCATGACAAAAGCCGTGCTTTGTTATACATACAGTATTAATTGTTATACATACAATTAATTGTGAAAAAAAATTGCATGGGGGGAAGAAAAGCGACAACCCTAAACCCAACCTCAAAACATACACACTCCGCTGTGAAAATATATATTTTTTTAACATAATTTTTATTAATTTTACAAATTACAAAAAGTGGTACATACATAAACACATTTTCCACCCTCTTCCCACCCCCCTCCATGGGTCCTCCCCTGCCACCGGAGTATCCCATGCAGGTGAACAGTCAGAGATGGTCCATTTTATAATTGGGTTTCTGTCCTCCTCCCCCTCCCCTGCCCCAGAGCCCCCCCCCTGCCACCAGAGAGCTCCAGGAGGTCAGGTCAGGGCGCAGGAAGGCATCCATCCAACCATCCATTCTCATACCAAAAAGAAAAATTCTACACCAAGAAAAGAAAAAAAAAACAAGAAAAGAACAGAAAAAAGAAAAAAGGAAAAAAACAAAACAAAAACAATCTTTTTCCACTCAACATTAATGAACCATATTTTGTGGGCTTCCCCAACCTCCCCCCTTCCCCGGTTTTCATCCCTTTTTTATCCTCTTCAACAGTTTCTTAATCTATAAAATAATTACCTTTATACCTCATACAATTTTACAACTTAACTATTATCATTTTTGCCAAATATCTTAATCACTAAAAATCGAACTCCAATTTTTCTTCCCGTGCCTAATTTTTTTCCCTCTATAAACCTCCTTAATTTCAACTTTTTCCAAAATCAATTCTCATTTAAACTATAACTATTCCCAATCTAACCTTTCTTCCCCAGTTTCCGGCTACAACCCTCCAATCCAGCAAGTTCCGTGGTCAGCAGTCCAGTTTTAATCCTGATTATCCATCCTATTAATCACAACCCCACTCTCCCTTCATCCCACCCCCTTTTTCCAGTGTTTTGCCGTCCAGGCCTCCATACATCCCCCCTGAGTTTCTTCCCTTCTTTGGTTGTTTTTTTCTTCTTCCCTGTGGGCATTCTGAAGTCCCAGTAAATCCAGTCGTACCCTCCTCAAAAGAGGGGCACTCCACATGTCTTTTTGTAGAATAAAGTCATCTTTTCCTTCGTGGTGAGCTTCATTTTGTATTATATTGTCACAGTCGTCATCATCATCTTTACGTTCCAAATCACAGTCACCATCATTGTCAAAATCCTCCAGATCACTGTCACTATCATTCTCACACTCGTCCTCCTCAATTTCAGTAGCTTCATCCTCTAAGAGATCATATTCCGCAATCACCATCTGGAATTGTTGCCTTAACTCTTGCTGTTGTGTCTCATCTCGACATAGTCCTATTCTTACTTCCCACATGATTGTCAAAACAGTCCGCTGGAACTCAGGCGAATACCTTTTTGTTGACATAGTTCAATCCTGTCAAGGTCAAAACTTGTCACATGGGGTGGAAAATGGTCGCAGTTTGTTTTCTCGACCCCATTTTAACGAACTGGCTGCATTCTTCAATTCTTAATACATAAAAATCCAAACTCATATTTCAAAGACATTTAGACCAGAGATTCTAAAAAGTCCCAAAAATAAAATAAAATTTCGCTTATAAATCCTAATCAGCTCACTGGGTTGTCTGGGCTGCTGGCTCCCGGGGGAAGGGAAGGTCTTTCTGAGTCTTTCCCTCTTTCTGCAGGGCGTTTATATCCACAGTCCTTCTCCCCTTTTACCCTGCATCTAGGGGAGATCCTTTTCAATGTCTTTAAGGGAACCTTTTAAATTAAAATCTTCTGTTTGCGGCTTCGGGTTTTTGTTTACTGTTTCTTAAATTGCCGGTGGGGGGGGTGGCTTCCGTTTTTTTCCCCTCTCTCCCAAATCCAAATTAATTTATAATCCAATCTTTTGAGGTTACTTACAGTCTTATTTCCAAATCGTTTTTTCAAAAGAATCCAGCGCTCTCCGCCTTCAGCTTGGAGCTTCTCTCCGCTAGGTTAACGCTGTTGTTCAAAATGGCCACCGCGACTTCTACCCTCCTCGCTCCGGGGCTCTTATTAGAGCTTGCCAGAGAGTTGGGGAGTCCGGATTGGGGCTCCGCTGAACAAAATTCGCCCCCGGGACGCTCTTCCCGGGGTTCTAAGGGGCGCGGCGTCGCTCTCGCTGCCCTCCCCACTCCTAGCAGAGACGGGTCGCCTCGGAGACGAGACGAAACCCCGCCGATCGGCGCTGGCGCTGAACCGGAAGCCCCTCCGCTGTGAAAATATAAAGCCGGGTTGGCTTTATCCAAAAGACATTTGCCAACCTGAGGTTGATAGTTGCCTTTGGCCAAACCTTACTTTCCTCTTACATGGTCTGTGCTTATTTACTCCCAGGGGAGGTAAGAATGAACCAGAGCCAGAGCAGCCGATTCCTAGGAAGGTGGCCATCCGACGGATTCAGTCAGTCAGCGAGCTGGATCCCGACGTGCTGGAGAGCATGCACTCCCTTGGCTGTTTCCGCGACAAGAATAAGTTGAAGCAGGAGCTGCAGACCGAGGGGTGAGAGATTGGGGCATGTGGCTAGAATGGGGAAGGAAAGCCTGTCTAATGTTTTGCACACTGCGCTGTGGGCATGCCCTGAACTAGTGGAGGAATGCTTTGGGGGAGGTTTTATATTTATTTTACTGTATCTCACCTTTCCTTCCTCCTTGGAACCCAAGGTGAGATATGTGCGTTTCCCAGGAAGTCAGCCATCCAGGCACTGACCAAAAGCCAGGCCTGCTTTGCCTCAGCAAGGTGGTGGTCTCATGTGCTTCAGAGCTTATGACTGGTGTGTAAAATGGTTTATAGGCAGCTTAGGTTCCCCGCTAGGAATTGGGAGCTATAGGAGGAAGCGGGCTTCCAGGCAGCTGCTGTTTGGGGGTGAGATTCCATCATTTGCAGGCAAATTCAGGTTTGCATAATTATAGTTGATTGGGACGTTCTGAGCAACAAACCCACTTTCCACTGAGATCGGACTTTCTGCAAGAAGGAAAGTAACAGGAAAAGGCATTAGACAATGTGGAGTAACACTTGCTTTTCTAACGCATAGTTTACTGGTGCTTTACAACTTTTTTTATCAAACATAAACAATAAAGGTGGATCACCACTTGCTTTGATGCAACATTATCTAACCTCCCTGCAAACAAATCAGAATGAATAGGTTTTCTGGAAGTTCCTGAAGCTAGGATTGTTCTCACAGAGAAGTCTCAGCACTCCTGCAAAACTACAGTCCCCATAGTTATTTGAGAAAAGTTGCAACAGCTTTTGCACACTGGGTCAAACTACCCATAGGTTTGTGGCATGGGTGTGTTCTACAAGAGGTGAAGGAGGTCTGAGGTTTGGTTCTTAGCAAAAGATGAAAAACAGAAGAATCAGGAAGCAGCGGGGGGGGGGGAGTGTTAAGCATAAATATTTGGCTTTGTAGGGAGGAAGTTGCTGCCTGCATCCTGACCCTGTTCCCTCAATTTGTTCCCCTCTCCACTTCAGGGAGAACCAGGAGAAAATGATCTACTATCTGCTCCTTGACCGCAAAGAGAGATACCCCAGCTGCGAGGATGAGGATCTGCCTCCGCGCAACGATGTTGGTGAGATGTCAGGGAGCCCTTTCCCGACACACGTCAGGGTGTGGGAGTGGGAGGCTTGTTCCCAGGAATCCCAGGGAGATGCCAACGGACACAGACATTTTCGGAACACCCTGGAGCCCCCTTCTTAACAACGGCCCTTGAGAAAATGCTGCTGGGTTGATAAGCAACCTCCAAGGACTCCCTCCCTCTTTCCATGTCTCATTTGGGGATTTTGTCTGTCTTGGGGAACCTGGAAAGATCTGAAAGGCAATGAACAGGTGTTTTCACCTATGCAACTGGGTGTGAGGAACCTTTGGCCCTCCGGATGGTGCTGACCTACAACTCCCACCCCCCTACCCATTGGCCCTGCTTGCTCGGGCTGATGGGAGCTGTAGTCCAGCAACATCTGGTTGGCCAAAGGTTCCCAACACCTGCTCTAAACTACTCTAGGGTATAGTCCTTGAAGACATTCTCCCCCAAGTATCCCACTGTTGCCACCACATCTAAGCGAGAGCTGGATTTTTGTGCATCCCGTCATTGAATGCATTGCAGACTTCTGTTGGTGCCCTGAGAAATGCATTTCTCATCAGCATTACCTCCTCGCCCAATAAATTACTGTCCCTGGCCCAGTGAAAGCAGTGTGTGTTTGAGAAAGCAGAGGTTGGATGGCCACCTGCCATGGGTGCTTTAGTTGAGATTCCTGCATTGCAGGGGGTTGGACTGGATGACCCTCGGGGTCCCTTCCAACTCTACAGTTGTATGATTCTTAGAGAGGGGGGAGAGGGAGAGAGGTGGCATCAGAGTACAGTATTTGGAAATGTGGCTCTCTTCCTCTGAGTACTGAAGTACTGCCCCCCCATTTATTGTAGACCCTCCTCGGAAGCGAGTCGACTCACCCATGCTGAACCGACACGGGAAGCGCCGACCTGAGCGGAAGTCCATGGAAGTTCTGAGTGTCACCGATGGCGGTTCTCCCGTTCCGGCCCGACGGGCCATAGAGATGGCACAACATAGCCAGCGGTGAGGATGTGTTTAGCAGCAACGCTTCCGCAGCCTGGCATTAGGAGGCGCCATTGCCTTTTTTTGGTGTGCGCTTCCTCTGCTCCTGGAACTGGGAAGTGCAAATATTTTAACGTTTGGTTGCCATCCAGTGGCTGCACGAGGAATTCCATGTATGTTTACTGGACTAACAAAACTTTGCTGTCTCTTGCTGGTAGTTGCATGTAGAGCAGTTATTTAGCCGCCTCTGGCTCTTTGTGTTAACATTTCAATTTTAATACTTAGTTTCTGCCAAGGAGGCAAACACAGTTTGTTTAACACTTTCATGTCCCGATCTTCAGTTGTTAGAATTGGCCTTGTGCGTTGCTGATCTTTGCTGCCCCTGCTGGTTGTGTTGAAAACTGCACAGAAAGGCAGTGCATTGCTCCCCTTACTGCTGTTTCTGTAAAAACATTTTTGTGTATCTCCTCCTGCTTTTTTCCTGTATGTCTCATCTGACCCCCAAGACGGTACTAACCTTCAATATGGCTTTCTCCCCAACCAATAGGTCTCGATCTGTAAGTGGTGCCTCCACTGGCTTATCCTCCAGTCCCCTCAGTAGCCCCAGGGTGAGTACCTGAAATATTAGAGAAATTACAGAGTTGGGGAAGGGAAACAAACATTAGGGGCAGAAGATCGGGTGGTGGGCAAAGTTGTTGTGGGGCATAGGGAGGGGAGGGTTTTTTTTGGGGGGGGACTGGGATTTGGAAACAGATCTGCAGATCCAGCAGCCTCATTCACATCTCATCTTACACTCAGTTCAAGCTGGTGAGGGGAGGGAAGAGGTGCTCAGTCAGTCACTGGTTCTCCTAACAGTGGGGCTTGCATACACGGCAGGCAGAAAATTAGCCAAGTGCATATCACTCCCCCATGCACCCCTCTCCCCCCTTATTGCACCCCTATGCCAGGAGAAAGCTGGACCTGTTGAATTGCCACCTGGTACCTAGCTTTCAAACATGCCTGGCCTCTGTCAGTGAAATATAGTAATGACCTTAAAGAGAAAAGGAGAGAAGCATACCCGTCAACTCCCGGACTGAAAAATCCGGGATCAGCAGCGGCGCGGCACCGGAAGTCGCTTCTACGCATGTCCAGACATGCGTAGAAGCGACTTCCGGTGCCCAGACATGGGCAGAGCGGCACTGGAAGTAGAAGCGACTTCCGGTGCTGCTCTGCCCGATTTTTGAAAATCCGGGGGAATTATGGGATATTTCGCCATTCGGGACAACAGCGGGAAACGGCTTTTAAAACGGGGGTTTCCCGCGAAAAACGGGAGATTTGGCAGGTATGGAGAGAAGACATGTGTAGACTTTGATGAGGGATGCCAGAGAGGTCTGAGGCTGTGTACACACCACACATTTAAAGCACCCACACCCTGCAGAATCTTGGAAACTGCAGTCCATTAAGGGTGCTGGGAATCATAGCTCTGCAAGGAGTAAGTTACAGTTCCCAGGATTGGGGGGGGGAGCTATCTGCTTTAAAAGTATGGTGTATATGCAGGTAGGGTTCAGTGAAAGGGACAGGGCTCAAGGTTCTGTGGGAACAAGAGTTTGAGGCGGGGTGCCTTGAAAAAGTGGCCAGGTCCACAGCTAGATCTGGAAAGTTGGAGGCAAGTTTGAAGTGATCAAAGGGAAGGCAAAGAGCCAAACTAGGCATGCCATTAAGCACATGATCAGCCTGTGTGTGTGTGCTTGGTTTCTAAATAGCAGCTGGTGGGGGAGGGGGGGGAATCGAGATTGGGATCATGGTATGGGAAAGAAGGGATTTAACTCTTTGCTCCCCCCACAGCCCTGATCTAAATCTCCCCGCTCCCCTGCATGCGGCTATTATTTGCCTTTGCTGCTAATTGCGGTTTTTCTCCTGGGGTAACAAACAGCAGCCCCAGAAGAGCAGGGCAGGGAGCTCTGGATTAGGAAGATGGTGGGGACATGGGGTCAAATTCCCTCCCTGTCCCAGATCACAGTGCTGATCCAGACCACAGAACTCCACCCCTCACCCATGCACTATGTGCCTGGAATTTAGTAAACGAAGGCATGCATAAGTGTGTGCTTCATGCCATGTTTGGTTTGGCTAAAAGTAGCAACAAGCTGTAGGCTAGGTAGCATTTGGCAGTGCAGCATGTTGGCTGTTGTGGAAGTAGGCAAAGCCCTTTATTGTTTGGAGGCAGGTTCTTTGTTGCTACTAGCTGCACAGAAGGCAGAAATTGAGCTGGTGCAGCTTTGATCAGCACGACACCATGCCAGAGAAGACCTCAGCTCTTGAACTGCAGCCTGCCACAAAGTTAGTAAAGGTGCACAGAAGCAAATGGGGGAAGAAACCCTTAGAAGAGGAAGCTTGTCTTTGCAGTAGCCTGGCTGTTTAGGGTTTGGCTGGCTCTAGGGTGAAGGGCAGGTTCCCTGTGAGAGAAAGGGGCAGGGCTGGGCAGCCTTCCTCTGGTGCCTTCCAGCTGATGCAGACATTCCATTGATCTCTTGGGCCTCCTGTTTCAACTGCTGGGCTGTTTTAAAGGGATTCCTCTCTGTCAAAACAATCATGCACATTTATATTTTTTTAATGTTTTAATGGGATTGTTCTATGCTGTATTTTACTTGTGTGTTTTAAAAATTATGCTGCGTTCTAACTGTTGTGCAAATGGGGTTATACATGTTTTGTAAGCTGCCTAGGAGCCACCTGAGTCTTAAGCAGCATATAAATAAATAAATGAAGATGATGATTGATGATGATGCAGGCCAGCTCTGGCTCTCTCATCAGTCCCAGCCAGCTTGGCCAGTGGTCAGGGATGATGGAAGCTGGAGTTCAACAACACCTGGAGGGCACCAGGTTGTGGAAGGCCACTTTGGGGCTTGGAGCAGCTGCTCTGTAGGAAAGGGTGGCTGGTTGCGGGAGGAGGAAGCGGAGGGCTGGTCTCCCCGGGAGGCAGACAGGCAGAGAGGACATAACATCGACAAAGCCCCATGGAGAAGTAGATCCAAGTGATGGAGGGGAGGTGGAGTAGTGGATGTCAGGTTTGCTGCAGCACTGGCTGGCTGGAGGGAGAGTCATAGTCTTTGGGCGCCACAGGTGTCCACCCCCCACCCCAAAGAATGCAGGATAGGCTTGCCGTGGAGCAGGCAGATCCTTGCAAAAGCAGGCCATTTGTCACGCCACCGAGTTCTGTCTGGGCCACAGAGCAAGACTCTCTTGGGAGCAGGCTTGTGGGGCTGTCACCTGCCATTACTCACCCCCCATCTCACGGCTCTCCCCTCCTCACCTTTCTTCCTCCCCCCCACTTCTCCCCACACCCAGAGCCCCATCTTCAGCTTCTCCCTCCCATCGCCTCCCCCGGCCCCTGCGAAGACTCAGACGCTTCCGGCCAAGGGCAGCCCGGCAGGGGAGCGGGCCCTGCAGAGCCGGCGCTCCGCCCCTTTCCCCTTGCCCCCCAACTCTCCGCCCCCTCACCCGCCCTCCTCTCCCCGCTGCTTTTTCCCTTCTACTAAACCCCCACCCAAATCTGTGCTGCAGGTCACCCCCCACCCCTCCCCTCGGGGAAGCCCCCTCCCCACTCCGCTCGGCACCCCTGTGCACACGCCCAAAGAGAGCCCCAGCGGCACCCCCGGAGGGACGCCGCCCAGCAGCCCAGGCGTGGCGGGCGTGGCCTGGAAGACCCGCCTGAACTCCATCAAGAACAGCTTCCTGGGCTCCCCACGCTTTCACCGCCGGAAACTACAAGGTGAGTGGGCGGTTCCACCCCCTGCTGGGAAGGGTGTGTGCACAGGCGCAGGCGGGTGTAGCGGTTGTGTGTGCCAAAGGCAAATCAAGGCATCCATGGTATAAAAGCAGGGTTGAAAGAGGGATTGTGAGTGATCCATCCTTAATACTTGGCAACTTTGCCCCCTGTAAGGCGGTGTGTGAGATGTTCTGAGTGAGCATCTAAAGCACTTTCCTGCGCATGTGCAAGAGCAGTGAATTCTGGCAGGCGGAGGAACATTCAGAGGGATACAGCTGCGTCAGGACCGATGTGTGCCTGTGACTGGGGACGATTGAGAACCAAAGGGAAAGAGCACAGAGAGCGTTCAAAAAGGCGCGCACGTATGAATGAAACAGGAGTTTGCATAATGCCGTTGCGCAACAAATTGTTTACATGAAGCCGAACCTCTGCAGTCCAGCAAACCAGATCTTTATCTCTCCACCCAGTAGGCCAACTTTGACAGGCAGGCAGGACCACAGGTGTCATAACGAAGTCGGGGATCTATGATTCCAGGGGAAGCTAGCTTGTGTGGCAGAACCAGGCAGGATGGAGCCCCCAACCATCAGCTGATGTCATCTGCCTATTGGGATGATGTCACCTGATTGATAGCCATCCCTGCTTTTGTCCTCAACATCTAGCAGCAAGTGCAGCTTTGCTCTGAAGCACTGGAGTGGGTGGGAAGGAGGTCACGCTCTCTCCTGTTTTACATTTCATGTTTCTCCTCCTCGCCCTGCAGTTCCAACACCAGAAGAAATGTCCAGTCTTACTCCAGAATCATCCCCTGAGTGAGTATCAGAAGGCAGTGGCAATAAGGAAGGAGACGAAAATTCCTTTCCTTTCCCTTCCCTCCTCGTTCTTTAGCTTTGTTCCATACTGAATGCAGGGTTGTACTTCGGAGTTGGCAAGCTTGGCCTCTGCCAAGGGCCCAGATCCAGGGTGTGTGTGCAAAAATAGTGCTTCTGTACTCTGGCTTAGAGTGGCTAGGAGCGTGCATGCTCCCTGGGCCACTCCTCCACTGCTCTGGGCCATGGCTGCCAAGTTATCCCTTTTTTAAAGGGATTTTCCCTTATGCTGAATAGGCTTCCTCGCGAGAAAAGGGAAAACTTGGCAGCTATGCTCTGGGCAGCCAGGCAAGGCATGCAGGTTCCCCTGGCAAAGGCACAAGGGACAGGGGCATCGTTACATCTCCTTGCCAGGGCACAAGGGAGCTTCTGACTGGATGGCAGTAAATGTGTGGTTGTTGGCATGGGGGGGATCCAAATCTCCCCACCCTCCACCTGCACCAAGTAGACTCATCCGAGCCAGACACAGGTCAGCATGGAGAATGCAGGTCTCCGTTGTCAGTGAAGTTAAGTCTTGGTTCAAGGAAACAGCATAGAACACAGCCACACTTCCCAGTAAGTCTTATCCCTTTGGAGCAGTTGCCAGAACTGAAGCTCCCTGCCTTCCACCCTTTCTAAGGCTCCTCCTCTCCCGGATGTTTCCCAAGCAGTCTCAAACTGCGTCTGTACTGTACACGTCTGGCCTCTGTTCTGCTCTCCTCATTATTCTGCATGTTTTTTTGTAGCAGGAGAGGGAGACTCCCTGGGTTCTTCATCAGCCTCTTGCCCCCTCCCCTCCTCTACTTTGGCCTCAGAGTCTGAACTGCTCTCTGTCACAGGCTCTTCCTGCTCACTACACCCTGCTGCCCCATCAGCATCCGGCACCTACTCCCAATCCTGTTCCTCTGGCCTCTCCTCAGTGCCCCACTGCCAATCCCCGGGCTGTGAGCTTTCCTCTTCTGGAGTTTCCCTTGGGGTTCCCCAGCTGGTGCCTCCCACCTCTCCTCTTCGTCCAGCCAGTCCCTGACATGTGCTTCCATGGTAGTGCAATTGCCACAGGCTCAGGCTTCACTGGCAACAAGCGGGCACCTCTCCCACCTCTCCTTCTTTGCCATGCTGATTTGCAGGCTGTCACAGCCTTCCTGTACTGCTTTTGCCCCTTTCAGACTAGCCAAGAAATCCTGGTTTGGGAATTTTATCAACCTAGACAAAGAGGAACAAATTTTCGTGGTCATCAAAGACAAACCCCTGAGCTCCATCAAGGCGGATATCGTACATGCCTTCCTCTCGGTGAGTGCTGAGGGCCCAGGAGGGGAAGAATGTGTGTGTTTGGGGATATTATGAAGAACAGGATATGGATGCCAGTAAGAAAGGCCTACTGGGTGCTGACGACCGCAGTGGAATTAGCAGGACCCTGGGAAGGGATGAGTTCCATCCATGGTTTGTGGGTAAAGATGGGGGAGAAATTAGAGATTCTGTTCGCCTTTAAAGGCAGACTTACAAAATCCACACTTTCCAAATCGATATGTGAACCAAATCACAGTCAACTTTCGAAATTCACACTTTTCCAAATTTTGAAATGCCATTCTCCAACCAAGTAAGGTGTACAAAAATGCACATACCTTAGGTTACAGTGTTCAGGAGGAAATGCAGGCATTATTGAAAAGAACAGGGGGGAAATAGGGGAAGTTGCTCTGCAGAACTGTGCATGCTAGGCTAAAATTCGAAATGAGCAGGTGTACTGTATATTAGAAGGAATTCGGACTAAAATGCTGGTGAATTTTCGTAAGGACTTTTAAATTTCTTTTTAAAAAATCACAAGCTGATGTGGAAATGTGAAGACCAGAAAAATGAGAAATTGGTAGAAATGGAAATTGGTTTCACCCAATGCTGCTTGTGAGCTAACATCTCCTGCGTTCCATCACATTCACAGATCCCCAGCCTGAGTCACAGCGTTGTATCCCAAACAAGCTTCCGGGCCGAATATAAGTCGTCGGGTGGCCCCTCTGTCTTCCAGAAACCCGTCAAGTTCCAAGTCGACATCAGCTACTCCGAGGGTGGGGAGGCGCACAAGGACAGCGGGATCTACTCGGTCACCTTCACCCTCATCTCAGGTGAGTGCGCTAGGATCCTCCTTTGAGTGGCCTTGGGGATTCGCTGTGTTTACTGGACACCTTTAATGAGAGAGAAATCACTATTGGCATTATTAAGGATTGAAAACTTCTTACTTGCTTTTTGTGTGAAAGAGAAAATGAACTTGTAATATCTAGATATGAAGACTGGGGGAAAGTTGATTATAGAAAATAGAATAGTTGCAAGTTTTTGAGTGAATGCTATATTTAACTGCAGGATAGAGAACCAGAAGTATTTTTTTTATCTTCATTTTCTCTCTCTTTTCTCTCTACTCTCTGTCTCTCTTCCCTATCACTTTCTTTTCCTTTTCCTTCTTCTTTTTGCTTCCGTTGCTTTTTTAGATTAGATTTCAAAAGCATTTCTTTTATTCTGGTGTATTATAAAAAGATACTTTGTACTGGGTATGAGCTTCTGTATATCTTTGGACAAGTATTAATAAAAATAGATATTTGTGGGGCAACGGAGAGTTGATTGCATACCTCCTCTGTCCCTCTCTGATACAAAAAACTAATCACCTTTCAGTCTCTTGGAGATGTGTACACTTTTTCTATTTACTTAGGAGTAAGTTTAATAGTGGCCACTAGCTTCATTGAAAGAAAAATGGTGTTTCCAGCTGTTTTAGTAGAAGAGATAGGCCATACCCCTCACAAGCTTACATTTCCCGGGATTCCCTGGGACCCCCAGGAAAGGACTGTTTTAAGAAGAGCAGCTTCCATCCATCATCATTGCAAACACATGGTTGGAAATGTATGAGGAAAGTCTCCTGAATGGCTATCATATTGGGCCCTGTAACTTGCCTTTCCACATGATATCTCCCTTCTTTGAGGCTGCCAACTCTGCCTTCAAGATTCTGCTAAAGCTGATTCCCAGTTGCTTATTTGCAGTTTCTGGGGGTTGACAATACATGGTGCTGCTGAATTCCAGGGATGTCCCACAAAGCTAGTGGGATTTCGTTTTGTTTAGTTTTAAATGTTTGGTAGTGGGTGCATGGGAGATTCTCACATGGGGCATATGTATCTTACTATTTTACATCAGCTTTCACCAGTTGTGTGGTTTCTCCCAAAGAGTCCTGCAGAATTCATAGTTTCACGAGAGGGCTAAGGGCCCTGTATAGAGATCACTAGTGCCTTGCATGAACAGCTACCTTTTACACTAGCTTAGAGTCTGTAATGCAGATACGCCCAGGGTGGGAAAGGGGATCCCAGTTCCCTTGGAGGGAAGATCAGAGTTCATTTACAGGAACTTCAAACACCAACCTCTGCAGAGGCAACATAGCACCTACCCCAGAGTTTTAAAAGGCACCAGCGTCTGACTTGGGAATCCAAATTCATTCAATTCACAGTTGTTACTGGCATAGTGCAGTGCTGAAGTGAGTAGACTATGAGTGTGTGTGTTTAATTTATTTATAGACGGGTGTGTGATGGTGTGTGAGAGAATTTTTTTTAAAAACAGCATGTAGCACTTCAGACAAGTTTGTTCTGGATCCCAGAAATAAGCAGTTTGTTCGAAAACCATATATTGAGTACGGTGTCTAACAAAACAGAGACATTAAAGCCTTAATATCTCTAATATTAATACAGTCTTAAACCCACCCATACAGAGTTCAGCATGAGCTTGGTTTTAGGATCTGCACTGCTTATGAGTGCATCTTCCCAGCATGCAGCCCTAGCAGTGTCCTGCTCCTGGAATCTTGTCTTTCGGAGGATCTCCAGGAGACCCTGTTCCTTCCTGACCCTGAGTGCCCATGTTTCATTCTTAGGTCCTAGCCGCCGGTTTAAGCGAGTTGTGGAAACAATCCAGGCGCAACTGCTCAGCACACACGACCAGCCTTCTGTGCAAGCCCTCGCTGGTAGGTGTTCAAATGGGTTTGCTCAGTCTTAAATGGATGCAGTCTAGCAATGAGCAGCGTGCTAGCCACTGCTCCTGCCCATGCTGGTTTTTGCCAAGAGGCATTTTCTGTACCTGTGCAAATATTACCTGTCCTGGTGGTGCAGCTGCTGCATGGCATCCCATCTTGTGCTCTTTATCTCTAGACCAGGCATCCCCAAACTGCGGCCCTCCAGATGTTTTGGCCTACAACTCCCATGATCCCTAGCTAACAGTACCAGTGGTTGGGGAAGATGGGAATTGTAGTCCAAAACATCTGGAGGGCCGAAGTTTGGGGGTGCCTGCTCTAGACCGTTTGCTGCAGCACATTAACAAGGCTACTTCTTTGGAATGGGGTATCTTGAAATTTAGGGCCCCTGGTTGCATCTGCAAAACTTTTGGTGCGGTCACACTGCTTCATTTCCAGTCAGTGCACCTCTGGTAACTTCCTGCTGGAAGCCCATAACACTTTATACCACAAACGTTCTGGTTTATTTTTGTGCCCCCCCAGACAGCAATGACATGGTAGCATTAGGGAAGGCCATAGCTCAGCCATAGTGCATCTCCCTTGTCGACTGAAATCTTGGAGATCTGAGCAGTGGTGTGACTTGATTTAAAGCTGCTTCCTATATTCTTCAGCTTTGTAGAACAAATTAGAGCAGACGAAAGCCGCCTCTGATGCACTATTATTATGTGAAGAACCTGTTGTAGAACACACCCATATTTAAGCACCAATCTGGAGGGGCCCATAGTTACTATGAGACAGAAAGCAGAAGAAAAGGTGCTGTCAGGTCTTGATTGTTCAGAGCAGTACCAAAGGGGTGTGGGTGTGAATGCTTGTGAAACTCCCCTGATTTTGCTTCTCTCCGCTTCCAGATGAGAAGAACGGGCAGCAGTCCCGTTTGCCAGGCACTCCAACCCGCAGCTGCCAACCGTCTCGGCGCTCCGAATCCGACGTCTCGTCCGAACACCATCGACGCGGCTCCAAGGACAAGAAGCTCGTCTCGTCCAACGGGACTCAAGTCCAGCAACCACCACCCCCGTCTCCACAGCAGCCGTGACGTCTGGGGCAGGGGGGCAGCCTGAGGGCGGCTAGGGGGAAGAGCAGCCGAAGGAAGCCCACTCCGCGCCCCTGGAAATAGCTGGCAGCCGCTCCAGATGGACAGGAGGAGCCAACAAACCTGGACGGATGGGTAAAAGGCCCCGCACCAGAGACGCAGGCAGGGGTGGGGCAGGGCAGAGCGGGGTGGGGGTTTGGTCCAAGTTTTAACAACCCCGTCTCACCCCACCCCCTGGGGTGGAAAGTCACCATCTTGGGAGCGGCCCATACTGTGAACTTGTATATAGTTAACAACAACAACAACAACAGAAAACAAATCTACAAAAGAACCGAAGGGGAAGAAAAGAACAAATTATGGAGACAAAGAGAAAGGATGGTGGACTGGAAAAAAAGAAAAGAAAACAAACAGAGGGGGGGAAGGAAGAGGAGGAGAAAACCGGGCAGGAGCCGGTAGGGTTTGGGGTGGGGGTTTAATCCTATCCTTTTGGTTGGGGGTGGGAGTGGGAGGGAAAGTGGGTGTCTTTATTTACTTGAGCCCTTTTCACAGACTCCCTCCTGATTTCTGTTTTGGTTCTTTCCACAAGACATTCTCTTTCTCCTGCTTTTCCTTCTGTGGCCTCAAAAGTAGTACCTACCCCCCCCCCCTTATTCACAGGTTCATGGCGACAGTGGCTAAAATCAGGAGACAGAACTAGGAGCAGAATTTGGGTTGTTGGTTTGTTTGTTTTTTAACAATCAAGCGGAATATAAATTTTATGAAATGGATAAATAAAATTGGTTGTTGCAGGAGAGAAAGTCAAAAATGTTTCCCTTCTGTTCCAACTTCTCTTTTAGTTTTCCTGCCCTCAGAAACTTAATTAGGCTAAAGAAAGGAAAGCATTATCGCCAGTTGGCGTAAAGCTTAAATATTCATTGGAACAATGTTCAAAAGCCAAAGTTTGAAAAACCCCTCCCCCCCCAAAAAAACCTGAATTTCAGAAGTGGAACCAAAATGAAAACTCACGTAAATATATGTGATTTTGGGGTGGGTGGGTGTGGTTGTAATATTAAAGCAGTTTACTGAGAACTTTGCAAATTTACACAAGCGAGCAATTTGAAAAATGCATTTAAAGCCAAAAATAACTTAAAAAGCTCTGACAATGTCAGCAATCCATTTTTAACAGATTGCTACTTAAAAAAAAGAAAGTGTGTGTTTGCTCACCCAGGAATAGTCAACAACATTCCCAAATTACCATTCTTTGGGTTTTTTAAAATGCAGCCAGTGCTTTGTTTCTAGAAAAATAGGTGCCAGTATTCACCATGGGTTGTTATAGTAAGTGCCACACTTTTTAACCATAAGAGGCACTGGTACTGCATACCCCTGGGTACCCCCTGAAGAAGAAAAAGCACGGTTTACAGCGCAATGTGACTGCTTGCATTTTCCATTCCCCTCCCTAACTTTTTATTCCGACGAAATGACAAAAGTATCAGACTTATGCAGCCACTCATTACAGTCACTGCTGGAAGGATCTTCATGATTCCTTCATAGACAGCGCAGTATGAGAGCAGGATTCAGCAACAGCTGCAGAGGAGAAAATGGGATAGGCAACTGCACTGACTTTGTTAGCTTAAAAAACAAACACTACCAGAAAGCCTTCAGTTTCCAACGCTAGGAATATTGTGGCTCCAAATAGAAAAAGGTGTCTAGAATAGATGTCTCTCGCTCCTTTCAAATACATGTTCTTAATTTTATGCAGGAAATTTTATCAAAGCCATTTGGGCTACTCCTGTGTTTCTTAAAAGGAAAAAAAAGAGGGGGCACAGATGAGTAACGAATACCCTCTACTATCTCTTCCTGCTTCCCTTACCACCCCTACATTAGCCCCCCCTCCCTTTTCAGTATTTTCAAAAGCTAATCCATTGGCCTGCAAAATTTCGAAGGATATAATTGAGGCCTAGCTTCTGTCTCGTGTAATTTTAGCAACCCCGCCAGAACTCCAGGTGGGTACATGACTCCCCTTCAGTGTCCCCGCTCCTTTTCCCTAAAGCTGGGCACCCATATGCACAAGGCACTATGAGGAGGGGAACGGACGGAGGGGGAGGGGCTTTCAGAACATGATGCGGCGGTCTTGACAGAAGGCAGAGGGACCCCAGAGTCACCTGGCCGAGGACCTTAATGGAGGCATACAGGCGTCAACTGGAGTGGCATCAAGAGACACAAATTGTGAGGCAGGATTCGTTTCTGGACCATGAATGGCATTCACAAGAGTGCAGAGGGTGGGAGCTGCAGAATTGGGAGCCAACGGCAGGATCAATGGGCATCCATCGATATGGGGGAGGGAGTCCAGGTTGGGTGGCAGTGCAATAGGGTGGTGATGGTGGATTTTGAAAAAAGCAGTCCTGCTCCTACCATTCCTCCTCCACCCCCCCCATCCTGCTCTGGGTGGCTCTCTCCTCTCAGCTGGGGAGGGGGGAATGTTGGTGATGGCGCATGCGGGCGTGCAAATGGGCAGGAGACAACTATGTAACCTCCCCCTGCCACCCTCCTCCCTGTGTCTGCCCATCCTCTCCTTTTGTGAATCCAACCTCATCTCTTGCACACACAACAACCCCACAGCCCATCTTCTCCCCACCCTTCTCTCTGACTGTTCAACACCCCACCCCACCCAAGCCTTTCATCTCCGGGGTCTAATTATTGCTCAGAAGAAGAAAAATACAGTCACTCAAATGTTTCCCTTGCTGCTGAGACTTACCACGTGTTATTTCTGCCCAAGCTTCTGGGGGATTACGGCCCTTTTGCCTTCTAACTGGAAGGTGATGAGGTGGGGTTGTGAGAGGGAAGAGAAAGGGATCCATTGTTGTTTTTTGGGGGGTGATGGCTCTGGTTACGTCAAGGGTGCATCTTCACAGGGCTTTCTTGGAATAGATCCAGCATGTGCAATGATACTGGATGGTGCAAGGGTAAGGTGGCCTTTACACACACATATTCTCCAAAAGGGAGATTAAGAGTTGACGAAACACCAAACATTTACATCACACGGCTTCCCTTTGAAGAATCCTGGAGGCTATAGTTTGCCCCCCCCTCAGCTGCTGTTCCCAGCACCCATAACTACAGTTCCCAGGATTCTTTGGGGGAAGTCATGTGCTTTAAACGAATGATGCGTAAACAGCCAAAGCCTTCCCTGAGGCCATCAGCAGGTGGGGACCTATTCAAATCAGGTGAGTTTCCATATTGGCATGGAGATGCTGGTTGTGTAAAGAGCGACTGTGGCTCCTGGAAATTATGCCTGCAGCGTGTTTTGTGAGTGGGCTTAGGACTCTGTGGGTATGCGAGTCTGGGATGAGAGCTCTGCATAAATGAGAGCATGCCGGTTGTGTGAATAAATGCAGACAGAAGCGTGGCCGGTGGGGAATACGAGGATAGGTGCTGTCCATATGGCAGAGAAGGGATGTTTAGTGCACAGTATGCCAAAAAGTGGCTGGACGGTGGTCAGTGTGTATGAACCTGGGTGCAAGGAGGGGCGGGGGAGAGAGGGGAGCGCCTGGTTCATGTGTTACTGCAAAGTTGCAGGTGGTGCTTCCATGTGGCTCTGGTAACATGCAAGTAAAGGAGCCCTCTTGCTTCTCAGGGAAGGGCAATGCTAGCACAGGAAGCAACATGGAAAGAAAACGCCAGAAAGAGTTCCCAGAGCAAACGGGCTTTGTGTATCCCATGTGTGGGTATAGCAGGGGTGGGATTGTTGAATGACTTCTCTCTGTCCATTGGGCCATGCTGACTGAAGCCAATAGGACGGGCCAGCAGACTGGGTGCTGCCCATGCAGGTGGACCATGTTGCGTGAGAGAAAATGGGGATGTAGGGGCAAATGTACGAGAAAAATGGCAATTTTGCACTTTTCCAACTCCCCTGGGAATTTAAGCTGCTTCCCAATGAAACATGTCTTCTCTTCCTCTGTGGCACATCTTGAGTACAAGTATTTGCTTTGTGTCTTTAGATCAAATCTAGAATTCTTACCCTTTCAGCCCCAAGTCCCCTAAGCCTTCTGAGGAATCTTCTCAGAGAACTTGCCAGTGGTCTTCAGCTCATTTAAACACCGCACGTAAATTGACTGGAATTGTATCAAGCCTGCCACGCCAGCCCTGATTTTAGGGCAACGAAATAAGTGCTTCTACGACTAGCTACCCAGTACTTCCACTTTATTAACTGTCCTTTCTCAGGAAAGGAAAGCAATTAGACTGGAGGTTCAGTTCGTAGCTATAATTTAGGAATAACGTTTAATCTCAAGGCAGGAGTCTCGGGCGCTCCTATACCAGAATAAAGCCTCGCAAGGGATAAAGAAGAAGGGTTGGGTTTTTTTGCTTTTAAAAAGAGTTTCTCACATTAAGGTTAGAGGAACCTACTTTTCCAGTCGTGGAAGAATGGATTGAGCAAACCCCCATTGGGAACATAAAAAAGGAAGGCAAGACTTCATTATTCATCTGTATAATAGGATAATACAACACCTTTCCTAACAGGAGAGCAAAGGTGCCTACCTTTCCATAAGAGGAAGGACACACATAGTTGTTGATTCTGCCAGAGCATGATGAAAAAGAACCTGGATCCATGGACATGAGCAGGCACCCCCAAACTTCAGCCCTCCAGATGTTTTGGACTACAATTCCCATCTTCCCCAACCACTGGTCCTGTTAGCTAGGGATCATGGGAGTTGTAGGCCAAAACATCTGGAGGGCCGCAGTTTGGGGATGCCTGGACATGAGTGACTGGAGAGGTATGTGAGAGCTTTAAGGAGCTGGACCTATTCTTTCTGGCACAATATCATCTTATCCACCCACCCAGCAGCTTCAGAAACGAACAATTCATCTGTGTGTAGAGGCTGTGGTTGAAAGACACAACCGCCATGTCGGGATACTGTTTAAACTGGTGTAAGAATCTGCCTAAGCAACTCGCGCAGTTTGACCAGGCTGTTGACTGTGGCAGCAAGATTCGTTGCACCAAAGCAGGCTGTGGAGGAGGTGGTTGGGGTGTGTTTTTTTTTTGGTCTCGCTGTCTTCCCCTCCCATATATTACTGTGGAGGGAAGCATAGGAGAGAACGGCTCCTCACAGCCATCTGTGCTGCAAAGAGTTACTAGGCCCATCCACGCAACAGAGGAAGCAAGGCCCAGACATATCAGCCAATGGCGGGTGCTGATGTGTGCGTCACACAAAGATGGGCCTAGGACTCTTCTACCTCACTATGGTTTTCATACACAGCGGTGTGGAGATGGGTAAGATGAAGAACTGGCGGTGGCAGGGATTTTGCAGCCACCAGCGGGAGGACGCTAACAGAAAATAAAACAAGACACTTTTAAAATGCTGGTTTGCAGAGGAGATTTTGGTGGGTCCTTTTGCGAGGGGAGGCGAAGAGCTGCCCCTACTCAGTCAGCAGAAGGCGGTGGCTAAATGTTATGAAGAGCACCGAGGAGGAGATTTGGCTGAGATGAGGAGTGACGAGTCAGGGAGACTCTCCAAAAATGGCCAAAAACCCCAGACTGTAGGGAGTCCCACACGGCCCCTCCCCCAGCAGAAAAGCTGGGAACTACTTCACTCGCTATCATCAGAGGACATGGCGGGGCATGATCCGGCCCACTGGAAAAGGATTCCAACTCTGTGTGGAAAGCTTCACAGAGACCCATTCTCTCTCTCTCTCCCCCCCCCCCATTTCCATAGGAGGTATCAGAGAGGGAGAGTCTGCGTTGACGCCTGCGTGTCTTGAGCCGCTTGGTCTGCCCGCTGGTGATAGACGTGGACTGAGCAGGTCCCCATGTTCCAGAAATCCACTGCAAAGAGCCCAAAGAGAAGGAAGAGGACCATGGCCAGGGCCCATTCGCAGTAGGCGGCCTCAGAATTCAGCTTCAGGAAAAAGAGCACAATCGCTGGGATTAAAGGAGTCAAGGAGAAAGGAGGCAGAGCCGGCGCATCTGTTGTTCCCAAAAGTGATACAGGTTGCACACACACCATGCATGCATTTAAAGCACGTAGCTTCCTCCCCAGAATCCTGGGAACAGTAGTTTACCCTTCACAGAGCCACAATTCCCAACACCCTTAAACTACAGCTCCCAGGTCTTCTTATTATTAAGGGGTGGAATGTGCTTTAAATGCACGGTGTATTATGCAGCCTTAGGCAAGACTGAGGAAAGGCCAGACCTAGTTCCACTTAGTTTTGGATGTGGGGCAGGACTCTTTCACAGGATGCATTTGGTAGGCCGCAGCCTCCTTAACAGCCACTGTCGCCAGCTTGGCTGGGAAACAACTGGCAAGCAAGCACTGACAACAGTGGGAGATGTTGCTGCTTCTCATTTGCCCTTGGGCCAGTGGGTGGGTGAGCAAACAGGCAACAACAGAGCTAGGAAACTGCTGCCAGTGGTATCTGCTCCGTCGCCTCATGCCAGGGTAAGGGCATTTGCCTGACCATGCCAACTCCTGGCACCGGTAGGGTTGCCAGACTCAATAGAGGACAGGACTTCTGTGCCTTTAATTGAACCTTAAAGAGAAACCAGCAGACCCTTTGCTTGAATTAAACAAAGGGTCTGCTGGTTTCTCTTTAAGGTTTCCAGACTCAAACGAGAGCAGGGCAATTAAAGGCACAGAAGTCCTGTCCTCTATTGAGTCTGGCAACCCTAGGCACCGGCCTCAGAAAAGTCCCAGGTTCTGGGCTGCCCGGGCTCCTAATGAATATTAAGATTATTTTAAAAAATTCTTCAGGACCACTTGAAGCCAGTCCCTAAGGGTGCGAGTGAGTGTGTTTCCAGTTCTGTATCAAAGAGAACCCAAATGAGGCTAAACTACAACTTGGTGCAACAGATAATAGAGGCGAAACTGTGCCCTTCAACTCCCAAACACACTATCCATCAACTAACCCCAAGCTGATTCATGTTGTTATAATGCAGATAATACCTGTCTCTTCCCTTAGAACACAGGAAGTTGCCTAATTCTGAGTCAGACCGGTGGTCCATCCAGGTCAGTATTGTCTACACAGTCTGGCAGCAGCTCTCCAGGATTTTAGACAGGGAATCTCTCCCAGCCCTACCTGGAGATGCTGAGAGACTGGAACCTGGGACATTCTGCATGCAAAGCAGATGCTCTGCTGCTGATCTATGGATCTTTATATATATATAAAAAACCCTGCAACTTCCCCTCCTGCATATTTAAAGACGGCGCTCTAGTTCAGGATACTGGCAATGAGAAAGGCAGAACCACAAAAGCTGAGGGAGAATCTGAGGGGCCCGATCCACCATCCTCCGTGCCTCGGCTTCACTCGGTCGGTCAGGAATGTTTGGACCCAGAAATAAAGGATGCCCACCACAAAAGCCAAGAAGGCCCCAACTAAATGGGTTTCTATTTGGTTTTTTTCCTGTAGGGGAAAGAGAACAGAGTAGATCAACAGAGCAGATCCCACCCCACCAAGGCCATTTCATGTTCTACTTCATTGAAATCCCTTTCAATGAAATTCACAAGCCCCAATTTTAAGACAAACCGCGTCCCCATTGCTATTTTTAAGTGTGTAAAGATGTGCGGGAAACTTCCTAGACAACACCGCCCCCCCAAAAAATACCCCACAAGCTTCCCCATCCCTAGCATAGGTAAGATGGGTGGGCCTCTTCTGACTACCCCTGTCACTTGAGGACCATCCCTACTGAGACCTCCTCCTCTTTTTAGGAAAGGCTTGTCAACCCCCCTCCCCATCTTACCTGGAAATTGCCCACAATAGACGACCCAAGGGCACAGAGTAGACCGAAAATGAGCCCGACTAGATTTAAACGGGAGTGACAGCCGTAATCCCGCACCTGTTGGTATTTCAGAAAGCAGATCACCACGCCTGGAAGAGATGTCAGTTATTGAGCCTGATAAGATCCACCCTTTCATTTGCTGTCCCAGAGCCACCCCACGGTCCATACATGTCATTGAGAGGCAGACTCTAAAGCAGAAGACAGCCTTTCCCTCCATAAATCTGCCTAATATTCTTTTAAAGCCATCCAAACTGGTGTTATTACATACTGCGGTAGCAAATTTCATACTTCAACTATGCGCTGGGCGAGAACTTATTTTCTTTCATCTGCCCTGAATCCTCAAAAACCCTTTGGGGTCTCGTATTATAAGAGAGGGGAGAAAGCCTCTCTCAAGCCACTTTTCCCAATGATAATAATTCTGTACACCTGTATCATATCCCCCACGCTGGCCTTTCTTCCTAGACTAAAAAGTCTCAACCTTTCCTCATGATTCAGTTTCTCCAATCCCACCGTTATTTCGATGGTACCTTACACAGGACTACAATATCTTGTTTTAGGTGCATCTCCCGAAGTGTCGTTGCAGCACAGATTTGTTTAAAGCAGGGGTTTCCAACAAAATTTTCTCGAGGACCCCTCATCGAGCCGCTATTGTGACAAGGACCCCCATTAATTCCTAATCCTAAATCTAATTCCTAATCTAATTTTTCCAGTAAGCTTAACAATGATCTTGGAAGGGTTAGGTTCAAGGGACGCCGACAATTTAGGTTCAATGGACACTGACAAGATCGGTTCGAGAGTCACTGACTTACTTGCTTGAACATCAAATGCATTATCTTCCTCTTCATCTGTAGGCCTTTGTCGTTTTAACGAACCACTTTTTAACCAACGGTCCATTTTTAACTACACGAACTGTAGCTTCCGCGAAAAACACCGCTTTGTTTACAAACACTACTGTTTTGCAAAGAGGCAGCACGCGCCAGGGAGGAGGGAGGGGAATGGAGAAGACAGGGTACCTGCGCAGTAGCGCACAAATGAAGCCGACGCACGCAAAGCATCTTGGGGAGGTGAGCGTTAGTAGAATGCGTGCACTGCCTCTTTGCAAAACAGTAGTGTTTGTAAAGCGCCACCTAACGGCATACAGCAGAACTACTGCCTCTATCTAATTCTAGTTTTGCGCTAGACTCTGCTCATGCAGGAAGCGGCCAAAACAAAAAATCTGTTATCATATGAAATATATTTAATATATATATTTTAATAGCATCTTGCGGACCCCTCTAGCATAGCTCGCGGACCCCTGGGGGTCCCCGGACCACCTGTTGGGAACCACTGGTTTAAAGGGCTTACAGGCCTGGTGGTTTTCTTTTCAACTCCTTCCCCAATGAATCCCTAACATGGCATTTGTTCCCCTCCACACATGCAGCTGCCGCACCAACACCATCCTAACTGGGCATCCTCCACAGACAGAAATATGGACAGCTATTGACCAGAGCTAAGAATTAAAATGGGAGAGGAATGACTCTCAGGCTCAGGGGACAAATGTGACCCTCCTCATATTATTATTATTATTATTTAATATTTATACCCTGCTCATCTGGCTGGGTTTCCCCAGCCACTCTGGGCGGCTTCCAACAAAACATTAAAATACAATAATCTATTAAACATTAAAAGCTTCCCTAAACAGGGCTGCCTTCAGATGTCTCCTAAAAGTCTGCTAGTTGTTTTTCTCTTTGACATCTGGTGGGAGGGCGTTCCACAGGGCGGGTGCCACTACCGAGAAGGCCCTCTGCCTGTTTCCCTGTAACTTGGCTTCTCACAGTGAGGGAACCGCCAGAAGGCCCTCGGCGCTGGACCTCAGTGTCCAGGCAGAATAATGGGGGTGGAGACGCTCCTTCAGGTATACTGGACCGATGCCGTTGAGAGCTTTAAAGGTCAGCACCAACACTTTGAATTGTGCTCGGAAACGTACTGGGAGCCAATGTAGGTATTTCAAGATCGGTGTTACGTGGTCTCAGCGGCCACTCCCAATCACCAGTCTAGCTGCCGCATTCTGGATTAATTGCAGACAGTTTCCAGGTCACCTTCAAAGGTAGCCCCACGTAGAGCGCATTGCAGTAGTCCAAGCAAAGGATAACTAGAGCATGCACCTTATCTCTTTATCTGGCTCAAGAGATTCTCCTCATCTCTTTATCTGGCTCTCAAGACTCTCCTCAGGCCACACTCCCTCTCCAGCCCCTCATCAGCTTGGCTTTGCATCTTCCATGAGTGTTTTTGCTTGGCTAGGAGGCACCCTTGCACTCGGACAATGCCACTTGGATGGAGCATAGAGAGAGATGTGTGTGAATCTTTGTAGAAACCAGCCTACTGTACCAGAGGTAACATTTGCATTAGTTGCTCCACCCACTTTTGCCCACGGCCCCACCCACCACTGGCAAGTAGCCCCGGAAGGTTGCCCAGAAAGGCATGTGGCCCTTGACCAGGAAAATGTTCCCTGCTCCTGAACTAAAAGGTGAGGGCTGTCCCTGATTAAATATGGACCATTGGAGGCACATGGCCGCAAAAGAAAAGAGACCAAGAGAGACAGGGCTTACCTAGAAAAGCTCCAAGATTAAGAACTTGACCAAAGACACAGCTCTGGGGTGGGGAGGAGCCGCATGTACTGGAGGAAGACAAAAGGCGGGAAATTCATAGAGACTACAGCTGAGTTTAGAAGCTACCCCCTTAGACTTCCCCCTGCCTATCAATAGAAGCAATTCAATACACAGAAACAACCCTAGTTCATTGGCCCTCCTCAGCTAGTGTGGTGGGACCCACTCCTGGATTGCAGCCTCATCCAAGGTGGGTCACAGCACAGCTGCACTGCTACCATCCATTTATAGGGTAGAGTATAAAATAAGAGAGAGAGAGATTGGTCTCCAAATGTGTGTTTGGGGGAGTCCTGGGGCTGAAAATTATGCACACCGATTGCTGGGTAGTCTAGTTAGGCCTGGATGGGGCAATATTCCCTCCTTCTCCTGGTCCAGGCCCTCTTGCCACCTGAAGTGAAGGACACAGTGGTACATCCTCCCCAGCACACACCCCAAAGCCATTTTGGATGGGTCCGATGGAAGTCGTAGACCAGAAGACCTGGAGAACATCAGGTTGGCTATGGCCCACCTGTTCCACAAGATTTGAGGCTGTCACTCAAAAGGATTCTCTTCAATACAGAGAATAACTTGACTTCCTGAACAGAAGGAAGCTAGAGAAGGGTGTTTTTTTGGGGGGGTGGGGTTTGGAAGACTCTCAGAAACCCAGTCAAGCCATACCTGATATATGGAAAAGCTTCTGTGATGTTTACAGATCCGTTTGCAACAGCCATGGCATACCTGAAAGGGGGGGGGAATCTCATTAATTGGCTGGAGTTGCCAAACTAACGCTTGTTTTTCAAAATTCCCAATAAGTTTAAATTATACTCTGTCACACACTTAGTCTCTGGTTTTTTATTTTATTTTTAAATAATACTATATCATTACAAAGACTGTTCTTCATCAAACAAGCTTGCTTGTCAATAAAAAAAGAAGAAAAGAGGGGGGGCAGGAAGCGAGGAAATGACACATGAAGGAGAAAAGGGGCAGCAGAACAACAACAAATCTCTAAAGTGCTGTACAGGGCATAGGTTATAAGGGAAAATATAAACATGTACATTGCCATTCCAAACATGTAAAAACAAAGCCCACCTTTGAAGAAATTTCCTTCCTTTATTATTACCGTGTTTCTCCGAAAATAAGCCATACCCCGAAAATAAGCCATGGTGATAGGCAGTTTAACCTTGTAGGTTAAACTGTACCATACTTAATTTAAAAAAATAAGACATCCCCTGAAAATAAGCCACCATGTGTTTTTGAGGAAAAATAAATATAAGACGGTGTCTTATTTTTGGAGAAACCCAGTATGTACAGTGGTGCCTCGCTAGACAAATGCCCTGTAAGACGAATTTTTCGCTTAACAGAGAGATTTTTCAAGCGGAGGTTGCCTCGCTAGACGAATTCGGTTTCCCATAGGAATGCATTGAAATTCAATTAATGCATTCCTATGGGCAAAAAAATAAAAATCAATGCATTCGTTATACGACTTGACCTGTGGAACGAATTAAATTCGTCTAGCGAGGCACCACTGTATTGCACTTCTCTACTATAACTGATTGTTTAGGAAAACCTGGCAAACTATCTTAATGATAAAACTTTAACAGTTGCTCATTCTTCACACACACACACACACACACACAGAGCCTCCAGACTGTCTGCTTTACCCCCCCCCCCAAAGATGGGCCTTTTTGCAATAAGGAAAGTGGGTGAGGACACTTCCTTTGACGCAACATCACCTAACCTCCAACTGAATGCTTGTTAAATAGCCAACATCCTCTCATCTCCCTGCAAACAAATCAGAGCGAACACGCAATTCATCTGAAAGTGCCCCAGAGTTCATGGGGCAGTTTCCTTACAAAGAGAGAATCCTGGAGGCTTGTGGGTGGTTGCTGTTTTAGTGTGCAAAACAGAGGGGGGGGGAAGAGACAGCTACAGAGCTACCCTCCAAGCACCTGGGAGTAGAGGGGAGCAGTAGACCGGGCAGTGCCTCGTTAGAAATTAAAGGCTGCTCCCCCTAACTAAACCTCTGCACATTTTGTCCTGTGGCACAAAGCGCATGTGCTGCCAAATCAATGGCTACTAGCCATGGTAACGCTACTGAATAGCAGTTGCTGGGAACCACGGGAGGAGAGAGGGCTCTTGTGCTCAGCTCCTGCTCAATGCCCTGCTTCCCACGGGCATCTGGTTGCCCCCTGTGAGAACAGGATGCTGGACTACATGGGCCGCTGGCCTGATCCAGCAGGATTTGTCATATGCTCTTTGCAACACCTGCACATCAGATGAAATTCAGGCAGCTAGCCGAGTTGGCAAGCATTTGTTACGATTACACGACTTTAAAAACAGCAGCAGCACAGACGTCCAGATCCTTTGCATCTGGGTGACCAAGCTGGCTGGCGAAAGGTTAGCGAGCTAGGCGTGTGTCACTGTACGGTTGCCAGCTTGCAAAAGAAGAGGAAAGAGAAAGCTCTTGTCCCTTTAAAATAGATATTTGGTGTGCGGATCTCAGCAAGCGAAGTTGCAATCAGCTGCCAATTGCTGCAGATCAAATGCTGTTAAAGGGGTCAGTTCCACGTTGGCACCTTGCACTGTTTGAACAAAGTCCCCTTTTCCACTAGGAATTTGACCTGCAGGCAGGGAAAAACTTTGCTGGATTGTAATGATCTCGTATTGCAAAAAGAACACAAAAAACCTGTCTTGCACCAGGCCCAACTATTTATCCATCATCCCCAGTATTAGATACTATGACTGATGGCAACTCTCCAGGATCTCAAAGAGCGGCCAATTCTATCATCTGTGACCTGATCCTTTCACCTGGAGCCACCAGCAATGGAACACTGAAGCTTAGCTCAGGGACAAAGCTTCTGCCTCGTATGCAGAAGTTCCCAGGTTCAATCCCCGGTGTCTCCAGGTAGGGCTGGGAGAGATCCTCCATAGGAGACATTTAAGAAGCACTGCTAGTCACAGCAGACAACCCTGCAGTGGACGGACTCTGTATAAGGCAGCTTCTTAAGTTCAGATGTTCTCCGTTGAGCCATGCTCTCCCTATATGTACCAGATTGGAGTTGACATGATCCCATTTCCCAGTATCCAGCTCTATCACTGCTGGGCTTAAAGCACACAAACACACACACTCCCGCACCCCACCTGAGAGTCAACCCACTCGGTTTTACTTATTGTTACTCACACAACCCAGAAGCCGACAATACCTCCTACAGCTAGGAGCACAGGAAGGAGAGCCCAGAGCCACATGGTGGCGTGAGACCTAAAGGCGAAAAATATAAGGAAACCATCAAGAACAGCCAGAGATTATTGAGTTCTTTGGGAACAGGGTGGGATAAAGCTGAAAGAAGCCTGGGGAGGAGACCAGATCCCTGGACTCTAGGGACCCATTGTGATTTGGTGGGCTTGAAAGAGCAGAAAGGCCGGATCCTAAAATTTCGGTGGTTTGGGAAGTCGGTTAGATCACAGAAAGCCAGGATTCCTGGGTTCTCTGGCTAAGCCCTTGATAACTGCTGTATCCAAGGGGCCTTATTGCTCCTCATTGCCTTGCTCTGCGCTACAGGAATTAAAACAAACAACACTAGAACGACTTCTGCTAATGGTATACTAATAAACTTCCCCCGCCACGCCTCTCACTCAGCCACCACCCAGCAGGGCTGAGCTCCTGCCAGTAATCAAAGCAAAAGATTTTAAAGGAAAAGTCCATGGGAAGGTGGGGAAATGCCCCACAATCTGAGCAACACCCTAGCTACATCATCACTTGGAGACTGGCACTGACCTGGCTGCAAATTATACTGCGCAGCTGCAACTGGGGGCTTCCTTGTGGGGCTTCCGAGCAGGGAGTTTGAGAATCAAGGTTTTTGGTTTCTGTTTCCCTTCTGAGTCTTCAGGAATATCGAAGGGGTTCCTTACCCAGAAATTATCTGCTAGCTGTGTCCTTTTTCCTCCGCTCAGGAGCACGTCTTTCTCCCTAGCAGGTAGCAAGGTTAGTGTGCCAGCGGTCCTTCCAATAAACCTGCCCCAACTCCATCTCTGGGATGGGGCAAAGGGCGTTGTGAGGGCGCTATCTGCCTGTGACTTTTGTCCCCAAGGCGTGCCATTCTGCCGCCACACAGATGGCGCTTGGAGAAAGAGGGACCACTCGGCGGCGTGAAGCAAAGTTCTTAACCCAAGGTACTATTTCTGGGTTAGTGGAGTCTGTAACCTGAAGAATCTGTAACCTGAAGCGTCTGTAACCTGAGGTACCACTGTATATCAGTTGCGATGCTCCATCAACTTTACCGCATTTATTGCCACCTGCAGAGGCACTCCTGCACTATAGCGCCACAAAAGGGAGAGAACGAGAACTGCAGCCATCTGCATTGGTCTTGAAAGGCTGCAGGGTTTCAATAGGAAGTTATGGGGTGCGTGCTGCTAGGAAGGGAAGCAGTACCCCCCCCCTGAAACTTCTGCAAGCGCAATTATTATTGAAAGCAGTATCGTGCATAACCGCCGTACTGAGCACAAATTATCATGGAAGCACAATATTAATAAAAAGGTAGTCAGGCAGGAAGAGGGAGGGAGATGAGATCTGGGAGTATAGGATTAGAGGAGTGAACTTGTGGGAACCAGGAGAGAAGATTCCCGGGTTATGGTGAGGTTGCCAGGAGTTGGAATCAGGTCAACACATCCACAGTGACATTCTGGAAGAGTGGTGTCTTGAAAGAAGAGAAGAGAGGAGCATCTTGTTCTGTACCTCTGGCAGTAAAAAGTCTTGGGATGGATGGACCTATTGCTTCAGCAGCATCAGTTCCATTGCCACTGATGCAGCTGTGTCTAATATTAGTCTGCCGGCTGCAAGGTAAGTTCACCTGTTGCCAATGTAGCTTACCTGAGGTCCGAGAAGTTCTTTGGCAACTTTCTAGGGACCATGACCTTACGGAACTGGAAGAGGGCTCGTGGAAGTCCTGCGCAGGCTGTCCTGGGCAAGCAGGTATCGCAAAGCATTTTATGACCTGAGGATGAAAAGAAAAAATTGCCGGTTGCCGTATTTTATAACCTGTGAAGTGAACCTCTGCTTGGCCTGAGAACAATGGGCTATGGTGATTTGTGTGACAGCATGGGGAGGGTTCCCCCGCATGCAAAAATGGTGGAATCTGCTATTGAAAGATGTAGGGGTGGCTGCTGACCCGGCCAGTGTTAAAAGGGGATTGGAGTTGTAGAGTTGGAAGGGACCCTGAGGGTCATTTAGTCCAATCCCCTGCAATGCAGGAATCTCATCTCAAGCATCCATGACAGGTAGTTTTTTCTGGCTAGGTGCAGAACCTCCCTATTGAAATTCATTTTGCTAGTTTGGATCCCAGTTCTCCAATCTGTTAAGATCATCTTGAATCCAGATTCAGTCTTCTGTGGCATTAGCTACCCATCCCAGTTTGGTGCCGTCTGCAAAGAGCTCATCCACACTTACATTTCCTTTGCACTTTCTAGGCACAAATCCGGACTTTCCAGATCCACGTCCAGGTTGTTGTTGTTGTTGTTGTCCTGGCGCTTTAACCCAGGAATATTCACGTTTTACTGCTGAATGGGAGTCCACAGAAAACCCATATGGCTAGATGCAATTCCTGCAGTACTGGGATTCATGTGTGGGAGAGTTGCTCATGTCCAGCCCACATGACTCTCGTAGGCATCTGATTGGCCACCATGAAAACAGGATGCTAGGCTTGGGCCACATTCACACCATACATTTAAAGCACTATGATACCACTTTAAATAGTCATGGCTTCCTCCCTCAAAGCATCCTGGGAAGTATAGTTTGTTAAGGGTGAGAGTTGTTAGGAGACCCTTATTCCCCATACAGAGCTACCATTCCCAAAGCCCCTTGTAAACTGACTGTTTAATTGACTGTCAAACCACTCTGAGAATGGAGAGACCACTAGCAGAGCCGGAACGTGAACGGTTACACAAAGGTAAGAGTTTCCTCCATTTCTCTGCTCACTTTTTGCCAGTCCTCCTGGGAAGGGCGTTTATAAGACTGAGGCCTGAAAAAAGGTATTCCTTGAGTTGTGGAAATACTAAAAACTCAATGATAGCCGACAAAGCGAAGAAGGAAAGGATTGCAGTTTCCCCCCTCCCCCCCAGCCCCCAACTGAAAGCCTGAATGTTCAGCTCAATACAATAATAATTGTATAGATTGATTCCTCTGAAAGAAAGGGAGATAATCGTTGGAGAGCCCTAACATAGACAAACAGCAGGAGAGACTGCCAGGGCGTTTGCAAGGATCAATGCAGCAATGGAAGATGCGCCGAATGATTCTGTACGTGGGCATTTTTTTGCTTTGTTGTCGGAGAAGGTGGGTAGATGAGTCACTGAGCAAATTGACATAGTTTCTGTTAACAGATGCTGAGAGTGACAGAGACAAGAGGCTAAAGGCAACGAAGGAATCTGGATAACTCCCCCCCCCCCCGGCCTTGCTATGTTTGTTTACTTACGGATATTTCAACAATTGTAGCACAAAAGAACAATCTGTGAAATGGGCAGCGTTAGCAGTGGAATCGATCGAAACAGGGAAGCAAATGGTTTTTATTCAAGTTGTATTGGGAGTTAGGAGGTATCTTTTGTCAGTTCTTCCCCACTAATGCTACATTATTCAGGATTAGACTAGTTTCTCCTTGATTAAGAGCACAGTAAAAATGACTGTTTCTATACAGTGGTACCTAGGGTTACAAACACTTCAGGTTACAAACTCCGCTAACCCAGAAATAGTACCTCAGGTTAAGAACTGTACTTCAAGATGAGAACAGAAATTGTGCTCTGGCGACGCAGTGGCAGCAGGAGGCCCCATTAGCGTAAAGTGGTGTCTCAGGTTAAGAAAGTTTCAGGTTAAGAACAGACCTCCGGAATGAATTAAGTTCTCAACCAGAGGTCCCACTGTACTTTATCCTCATCTTTGGCAACTTGGTGTCCTCTAGATTAAATGTATTTGTGTGTATCCTGCCTTTTCCCCTGACTCAAGGTGGCTTACAGATAAAATTCAGTGTCAAGAGGTTTAACAGGAGAAAAATATATATAGCAGACACTGGTGAAAGTTGTGTTTAAGCAGGAGGACGCCATTTTTTATTTTTTTCAAGAGAAGTACACTTTTAAGTTTTTGTGGGGAAATCACTTTAAAATCCAGGAGGAAATGCTTGCTACTAGCTTAAAATCTAAAAGGAGAGTTGGGCAGACAGAGCAGCCTTCTTGTTAGAAAAGGCGTAATATTTGTAAAGGTGCAGCTCATTCTTTCACCACTAGAGGGAAGCACTTACCAACCAATACTTTTGATCACAAATGCTTGGTTCAGAGAGCACCGATTTAGTAAAAAATAAGGCTTGCAAAAGGGCATTATGCCAGAACCATCTGACAGTTGCAATATCTGCACAATTCTGGTTCCAGTTGGAGGAGGCCATATGTTCCTCTCCAAACAGCTGTGTAAGGCAGGGTCAGGCAAGGGACCCCTGACCATTAGGTCCAGTCGTGACCGACTCTGGGGTTGCGGCGCTCATCTCACTTTATTGGCCGAGGGAGCCTGCGTACAGCTTCCAGGTCATGTGGCCAGCATGACTAAGCCGCTTCTGGCGAACCAGAGCAGCGTATGGAAACGCCGTTTACCTTCCCGCCGGAGTGGTACTTATTTATCTACTTGCACTTTGATGTGCTTTCAAACTGCTAGGTTGGCACGAGCAGGGACCGAACAATGGGAGCTCACCCCGTCATGGGGATTCGAACCGCCGACCTTTTGATTGGCAAGCCCTAGGCTCTGTGGTTTAACCCACAGCGCCACCTGCGTCCGCAGGCAGGGGATACATTGAGATTATTTGCAGTAGATCATCCTACCTTCTGGTTCCCATGGGTTTTGCTGAGAATCCTCACTTTAGGAATTTGGAGCAAAATAAAAAAAATTCCTTCAGTAGCACCTTAAAGACCAACTAAGTTTTTATTTTGGTATGAGCTTTCGTGTGCATGCACACTTCTTCAGATACACTTGCTTGCACACGAAAGCTCATACCAAAATAAAAACTTAGTTGGTCTTTAAGGTGCTACTTTAGGAATTTTTTTTATTTTGCTTCGACTCAGACCAACACAGCTACCTACCTGTTTAGGAATTTGGAGTCACTAGATCAGCACGTACTGCTGAGACACTGCCCTGGTCTAAGAATGCCTGTAGCCAACTGGTTTTATTACCTATTTTATGACCCATGGGCAGGACTTATTTTAAGACTCAGTGAAGCCTAGGGGCTGCATGGTCAGCTGAGGACCCGCCTTTCATTTGAGAGTGTTGTTTTTCTCAAGGTGCAGGGCCCTCCATGTCTGAGGCCTGGGGCATTTGCCCCCATTCAACATACCAGAAGGGCTAAGGGTCCAAATCACTAGGATGGTGTGTTTTATGGCCCAGGAAGCAAATGGCTGTATAACCTGAACAGCTGGCTTCTGATGCAGTCAGGGGTCTGCAACTGTGTTTATGTTAAAGCAACAACAACCTTTTGGTGTCTTTAAAAGACCCACATTTCTATTTTTTTAGGAACGGAGGAAGCTGCCTTATATTGAGTCCATCTAGGTCAGGATTTTCTACTGACCGGAGATATTTCCAGGCCTGCTTGGAGATACCAAACATTGAAAACTGAGATCTTTTGCATGCAAAAGCGAATGCTAGGCTATGGCTGTCCATCTGATGGTGTTGATTCTTCAACATCAACTTCGTTGGACTGGTCATGTTGTGCGGATGCCTGATGATCGTCTTCCAAAGCAACTACTATATTCCAAACTTAAAAATGGAAAGCGTAATGCTGGTGGTCAACAAAAGAGGCAAATCTAAAACAATGTAGTATTAACACTGACAACTGGGAAACACTGGCCTGCGAGCGCTCCAGTTGGAGAACAGCCTTTACCAAAGGTGTCATGGGCTTTGAAGACGCTCGAACACAGGACGCAAGGGAGACATGTGCTAAGAGGAAGGCACGCTTGGCAAATCCACACCGTGATCAACACCCGCCTGGAAACCAATGTCCCCACTGTGGAAGGATGTGTGGATCCAGAATTGGCCTCCACAGTCACTTACAGACCCATTGTTAAAACTGTGTTTATGGAAGACAATCTTACTCGGCTACAAGTGATCGCCAAAGAAGAAGAAGAAGTAGACTGTCATTGAAGAAAGCTGATGCCATAATGAATTTGTTGCTTTGTGCCTGAAGTCTTCGTTGCTTTTGCTGCAAGAGACTAACACACCTAGCCCACTGGAAATTGTATTTACTTCAGCTTTTCATTGTCCCCCCAAACACTGCTCTGTAAAGTCCTCCAAATAAAGCTACCTAGCTTTATAACATCTAATGTTCTGTAAGGAGAGAACTGGTGCTCCGTTGATACCTTGAATGTGAACAAACTTTTCAGAGACATCTCCCCCTCCATCAATCCCCCATGCATTTTCTGTCACCTGTAGGGTTGCCTACAAACCAGACCAAAAGTGTGGTTTGCTCCCACGGCATTAAGATAAATATTAATGTCTGCACTAAGTAAGATCTGAAAATTCTGGTGCAGTTGAAGGCATGGTCACCAATACAAGGAGGAAACAACTGATTTAAAATATCTGAATTACTACACTTTGATTTTTACTTTAGTTTAATTATCAAAAACTCTTGCGGTGAATTCCCATACTTAGGGATAAAAAGGTAAAGGGACCCCTGACCGTTAAATCCAGTCACGGACGACTCTGGGGTTGCAGCGCTCATCTCACTTTACTGGCCGAGGTAGCCAGTGTTTGTCCGCAGACAGCTTCTGGGTCATGTGGCCAGCATGACTAAGCTGCTTCTGATGAAACAAAGCAGCGCACAAAAACGCCGTTTACCAGAGTGGTACCTATTTATCTACTTGCACTTTGACGTGGTTTTGAACTGCTAGGTGGGCAGGAGCAGGGACCAAGCAACAGGAGCTCACCCCATCGCGGGGATTCAAACCGCCGACCTTCTGATCGGCAAGCCCTAGGCTCTGTGGTTTAACCCACAGCGCCACCCGCATCCCTATACTTAGGGATAATCCACCACTACATTCCTTGTTAAAAAAGCATACGGTTATATGGGTGCCCAGCTCCATTGCCGCGCATAAAGGCAGTAGGCTTTGTCAGGGGCACATCATGACCATTTTAATTTAAAGAAAACAGTGTATTTCTTAAAGAACATAGTTACCCTCCTGTGGTCCTGGGAAAAGAGGCGGGGAGGCTCTGTCTCTGGCAGTGGTTGGTTCAGGTGTTCATGGCCAAGGCAAGCTTCCTGCAAATGAGCCCCCTTTCCAGAAATGCTCCATTTGGGGGGGGGGGCTTTTACAATCTTTACGGGGCTGGACTGTGGGTTTGCCTCTCTCACTTCATCCTTGTAGTTCATTGGCTCACTGTCAAAAGAGCTCTCTCTTCAGCTGTTTCCTCCAATTTCCAGTAGATGGGGCCAGTCAGGGACAAAAATTCTCAGAGGGGTGCATGCTGAATACTTTGCTGTTGTGTGCGCATCCTAACCGGCTGAAAACACAGCTGGGCTGCTTTTTTTCCTCGGTTCAGATCAAAGCTGGGTTGAGAACACAAATTCATAGTGCAGATGTAATCCTGAAAGGAGCGTGCGTGCATAGATAGAGCTGGGTGGGGAGATCTATGTATTATTATTATTATTATTATTATTATTATTATTATTATTATTAAAAAGATCAATACATATCACTTCAATCAAGTTTTTTTTTCTGGGTCCCAGAAAGAAGAACTTGTGTACACATTACTGGCTTAAAACACAGCTAGGTCGTTCTTTTCCTCAGTTTGGATTGAAGCTGGCAGAGTAAGCGGGTGTCAACGCAGATGTGATTAATTTTCAGCTGCAGTAATGCTGGATCAAGGAAGTGGCTCATCTGGTCCAGGATTCTGTTCTCACAGTGGCCTGCCAGATGCCTGTGGGAATCCTGCAAGCATTCTCTCCTCCTATCGTTTCCAGAAGCTGGTATTCAGAATCGAGATTGTCTCCAACCATGAAGGTAAAACATGGGATTAAGGGGAGCCATTGATTATAATCAAAACTCTTGTTGTTCCTTCTCTCTCTCATACGCACAGCATCCTCCCTCTAGTTAGAAGAGGAGGGGTGGGTTGCCTTCCCCCAACTTTGATGGCTTTTTCATTCCAAACATTCCAGACCCTCTGTTTATAGTGAAACCGTATTCTGTCAAAGAGCTCCCCTAAGGCCATCTTGGGACATGAATAACCATTTAACATTCTTTTCTCAAATCCCAAACTTTTCTCAAATCCCGTTCAGCGGTGCTTTTCATAAGTCAAAGTCTTCGGTTGTCGAAGTGCCCGTTTTGCGCATGCGCGGTTTTGCGCTTCTGCGCGTGGCGAAAAGACTTCCGGGGTTGTTGACTTCGTAAGTCGAAACCTTCGGAAGTCGAGTTATTTGGATGTCGAGGTACTGTATATTCTGACATCACTTGAAGGCAAAACTACAGACACAAACACAGTACAGTGGTACCTCGGTTTAAGTACACCATTGGTTCCAGAAGTCTGTACTTAACCTGAAGCATACTTAACCTGAAGCGAAATTTCTCATTGAAAGTAATGGAAAGTGGATTAATCCGTTCCAGACGGGTCCCGCAGAGTACTTAAACTGAAAGTACTCAAACCGAAGCGTACTTAAACCGAGGTATGACTGTAACAGGTTGCACTGAAAACCTGCCCTGCTTTGAAGTCTCTTGATGCTCTGTGGAATGAATTTCGTTTGGCTTTTAGCAACTTACTTTATTGGGAAATGTACAGGATATTAAGAGAAATCCAGGTTTGAACTTAGCCCCAGTTTTGGAGGAAGAAGCTAAATTTGTCAGAGAGAAAAGACCATCTGCAAACAGCAGGGTTTCGATTGCTATTCCAAGAACATTTAACAGACAAAGGGGGAAGAAACTTCTGGTATGTTGTTAGTGAAATGGTTCATTAGGTGGGGCTGGGAGAGAGAGAGGGACGAATGATAACTAGATATCTAGGGTTGCAATATTATATTCACTTACCTTTGAGTAAGCCCCACAGATTTCAACAGGACTTCCTTCTGAGTTGTCATTTATTTGTTTCATTAAAAGCATTTCTGAACACCCAAACCTCCATCCAGTTTTCTGGGGTAAGAAGACACTTACCCCAAGTACATTTTTTCATTGCACAGATTACATATAAGTAAACCTACAGGGTAGTCCTCCTAGAACATGGTTACAAATTGTCGCCTCCATAACACCCCCCCCCAAACTTTAGTCAGTTACCATTTCTCATTTCCTTCTGGAAACAAGAAACCACCTGTGTAGCATAAAATGTCCCAGAAATGCCTTGTATTTTGCCATTGCATTGCCCCAGCCAAAGTCAGGGGAGGCTTGTCCATTTGGGCAATTGCCCTTGGCCAGCGCCTACCCCCCCTTGGGTTCTTACTTACATCCAGTCCAGGGAGTGGTACTGCCTTCCAGCTTCCTCCTCCTCCTCCTCAGTGCTGCCTTCCTAGAATTCAGCAGGAAGGAGGTTTGGAGGCAAAACTAGAATTACCGTGTTTCCCCCTTTTTAAGACACCGTCTTATTACTTTTTTTTCTCAAAAAACCACAGGGTGGCTTATTTTTGGTGGGATGTCTTACTGGTACCGGTATTTTTATTACGAGTCTGAGGGAAGGGAGGTGTGTGCGTCCCTGGTGCAGCCCTCTCTCCCCGGCCCTGGGATGTTCGCGAAGGGCTGCTCTCTCTCTCCTCCAAGGTGGGGACTCACTTAATAGCAATCTGCTACACTGGAGCTTCTTAAATCTAAACCAGTATAATGGAATCTATCTGTGTGATACAGTCCTAGCAGTAGCCTATACCTAAAGCAAGTAAGGATCTCTACCAGCCAGCTGCCCAAGACTGCAAGACTGTCTGAAGTTCCAACAACATAGCACTTTGCAGTGCTATCACTGATAGCAAAGAAGCTACCTGCTGAGAACAAAGAAGCCAGCTAAGCAGCAATTAAGATTGCTGACTTGGTAAATGGTAGCAATTGAGAAGCAATTGAGCCAGCGAGGTGAGGAAGCACGTGTTGTTAGGACCGGCAGTTTAACTTTTGTGTAAAGCAGCGTTTAGCAGCTCCTTTTAGCAGCTCGCAAACAGCGAAGGAAAAAGTCCTTAATAAATAAATAAAAGTCCCCAAGGCAAGGACTGCGATCCAGACTACTTACAAATCCTTAAAGGGGCAGCTCCACAGACAACCAAGCAGCATAAGGTAGAAAGAAAACTGCAGCAGGATTTTTAAAAGGCTGCTTTATGCCCGGTAAAAGCAATGAGACAACAATCAGACACGGGAGATTCCCGTTAAGAGGAAATCAACGTGCATTGAATGGAAGGGAATTTAGGGAAAGGTGGGGGGAAGCGAGAGGTGGGCTGTGTGTGTGTGTGTGTGTGTGTGTGTGTGTGTGTGTGAGAGAGAGAGAGAGAGAGAGAGAGACGCAGGGGGGGGGAGAGAGACAGACGCGCGCACGGAGGTCTCTCCCTAAAAGGGAAAACAGCCTTTGCATTCTTCAATCGCCCCTCTTTTCTTCCTCGTGCCTTCATCTCCTCCCCACCCCACTTTTCTCCCCTTCACCAAGTAGAGCTTACACAGCTTGGCTAAAAAAATTATTTTTGGATCTTTTTATTTAAAAAAATGCTCTCAGAAACGGGGAAGGGAAATCACAAGGCTTCGGCAGCCAGCAGCTACGGCTGTTCGGTGCATTTTTACAAGCTTTTAAAGGAAATACGTGTCTGTGGAGCGACAGCAAAATGGGGAGAGATTTTTAAGGGGGGAGTTGGCTGGCAGGAGGGGGGTTATTGCTAGTGGGTGAAGGGTCTATCAGTATGTCTTATTTTCGGGGTATGGCTTGTATCGCGCAATTGCTTAGAAATCCTGCTATGGCTTATATAATGACTACGTCTTAAAAAAGGGGAAACACGGTACTTGGGTCTTTCTGCTGTTGTCTCTGGCTCCACCTGCTGTTGACCTCTCCACCTTCTGACCTACCAGTCTCAGTGGGCTCCAGCCACCACTGATTGCTTGACTTCAAACAGTCATGGCTCCCCCCCCTTGCAGTTCCAATAAGCCTGGGAACTGTAGTTTGTTCAGGGTACTAAAATCGCCAGGAGCCCTCTATTCCTTTCAAAGAACTACAGTTCCCAGAGGGGTTTAACCTTCTTCCTAGGGAATTCTGGGAACTGTAGCTTTGTGAGGGGATGCATTGAGTTCTTTGTCACCAGGTGAGTGGTTAAAGACAAGTTGCCAGGTAAAAAGGTAAAGGTAAAGGGACCCCTGACCATTAGGTCCAGTCGTGACCGACTCTGGGGTAGCGGCGCTCATCTCAAGTTATTGGCCGAGGGAGCCGGCGTACAGCTTCCAGGTCATGTGGCCAGCATGACAAAGCCACTTCTGGCGAACCAGAGCAGCACACGGAAACGCCGTTTACCTTCCCGCTGTAGCGGTTCCTATTTATCTACTTGCACTTTGACGTGCTTTCGAACTGCTAGGTTGGCAGGAGCTGGGACCAAGCAACGGGAGCTCACCCCGTCACAGGGATTCGATCCGCTGACCTTCTGATCAGCAAGCCCTAGGTTCAGTGGTTTAACCCACAGCGCCACCTGGGTTAAACCACCAGCAGCAATTTCCATAGAGCCGGGAAAGCTATGAAGGGAAGTGTGTTGGTCTGGCCTCTTACATATTGCCCAAAGGAGAGTCGTCTAACACTCAGAGAGGGGTGGGTGGGTTAATTTGTATATTTAGATGCAGGTTTAGAAAAGAGAACTACAGTTGAAACAGAGGTACCGTCTTTCCCACATTTTAAGACACCGTCTTATAACTTTTTTTCCTCAAAAAAACACTGGGTGGCTTATTTTCAGGGAATGTCTTACCGGTATTTTTATTACATCAGGAGCAGTGCCCCTCTTGCTCCCTGTCTCCCTGCGGGGCAGGACTCTTGACTGAAAGAAAATGACGGGCAACAGCCACCACCAAGCTCCATGAGAGGGAGTCTGAGGGAAGGGAGGTGTGTGCATCGCTGGCCCAGCCCTCTCTCCCCGGCCCTGGGATGTTCGTGAGGGAGGGAAGGAGCTCCTCCGAAGGGCTGCTCTCTCTCTCTCCCCTCCCAGGTGGGGACTCACTTAATAGCAATCTGCTACACTGGAGCTTCTTAAATTTAAACCAGTACAGTATAATGGAATCTATCTGTGTGATGCAGTCGTAGCAGTAGCCTATACTAAAGCAAATAAGGATCTCTACCAGCCAGCCAACTGCCCAAGACTTAAGAGCGAAAGTTCCAACAATGTAGCACTTTGTAGCACTGATAGCAAAGAGGCTACCGGCTGAGATACTGCAGAAAACAAAGAAGCCAGCTGAGCAGCAATTAAGATGGTAAATGGTAGCAATTAAGTAGCAATTGAGCCAGCAGAAAGCCGGGTGAGATAATCTGCTGGTCCTAACAACCCGTCCGTGTTTCTCTTACCCACAAAATGTTAACTTTTGTGTAGGGTGTAGGGCAGTGTTTAGCAGCTCCTAAACAGCGAGAAGGGGAAAGTCCTTAATCCCCAAGGCAAGGACTGCGCCACCGGCAGCGATCCCGGTACCGGTACAAATCCTTAAAGGGGAAGCTCTACAGACAAGCAATAGAAAGAAAAAAGAATCCTCACTTTTTAAAAGGCTATTAAAAGGGGGAAAGGTGGGGGGAAGCGAGAGGTGGGCTGTGTGTGTGTGTGTGTGAGAGAGAGAGAGAGGCGGGGGGGGGGGGGAGAGAGAGACGCGCACACAGAGTCTCTCCCTAAAGGGGAAGGCAGCGTCTTCAATCGCCCCTCTTTTTTCCCTCGTGCTTTCATCTTCTCCCCTCCGCAAATGCCACTTTTCTCCTCTTCACCAAGCAAGCAGAGCTCACACAGCCTAGCTAAAAAAAATATATTTTGGAATCCTTTTACAGGTATTTTAAAAAATGCTTACAGAAACGGGAGGGGGAATCACGAGGCTGCAGGAACGGCTCTACGGTGCATTTTTACAAGCTTTTAAAAGAAATACGTGTCTTTGGAGCGACAGTAAAATGGGGAGAGATTTTTATGGGGGGGAGTTGGCTGGCGGGAGGGGGGAAGGGTCTATCACTATGTCTTATTTTCGGGTTATGGCTTATATCGCGCAACTGCTTAGAAATCCTGCTATGTCTTATATTTTGGCTACGTCTTAAAAAGGGGGAAACACGGTATGTCACACCATAGTTGAGAAGACTGGTCCAGGTGATCTGTGCTCCTGCTCTCAGTGTGGTGTCCCTGCTTGTGACACTTTGCCTTTAAATCAGACTTAGACTGGACCAGCCACCAGCCAGGTTCTGAATAAAGGGCTGTCCTATGGAGAGTAGTTTGCTGTTTGAATTTAGGCCACTGCTGTTTGAATTTAGGCCACGGGGAATGCTCTGCGCTCCCCCTCACTACCCTTTTTTGGGCACCTGTTCCATCTCTGTCCCGCAGTCTTAATTAAAGGCCTTGTTTAAAGATTGTTAGAGTGAAATGCCGGAAGGTGTGCAGCACCGTGCAGGAGTTATACCTAGATATGTGTGTGTGTGTGATGCATCCATTTTGGCAGGAAGAAAGTCACTCCGGGACTGGTAATACACAGTAGTAGCACACAGTGTCTGTTTATTGCATTTGGCTGTTTATTGTCTGTCGCAGGTCTGAGAAATCTGGTTTGCATACAAGGAAGTTTTAGCATTTAGCAGATGCGTTTCGAGGCCGTACCTCCTGTACACATGTATTGTCTTTCTTTATCTAGGTGATACAAGGTGGCTTCCATCTTATAAATATCAAAACACAATCGTTATTAAACACTTGCCGTAAGGGTGCAGTAGCACTGGACTAAACTGCTGGGTGTGTAGCTGTACACTGCTGTCAGCCTCAGCCCAATCTGCACTATTAAAACCGTCCTACACTGCAGGGCTGTTGTAAGGCATACTGTTAGCAACCTTGCTCAACATATAATATGGGAATAATGTACTCTTGGTTTATGAGGAATTAGGGAACGGGTAGAACTTCTGGTGGTGGACATGTTATGCTTCTTTTGGTATAGTTTGTCCGCTTTTGGTTCTAACTTATCTAAAGGCTGTAGCTTGGTGTTTGGCATTACTGTACCTATTTCTTCTGACCTTGATAAAGAGAATTTGTTATTTTTTCCATTTACAGCCATCCCTGCAACATGCAATCTCAAGGCAGGCTACACACAGTCAAAACTGCTTAGAAATTAACAAATCACACAAATTAAGACCCGAGATAGAAAGGGCAGCAGCTCCAATCACAGGTGTTGATATGGACACGGAATGGAGGGGGCATTTTTGCATGCTACTCATGAGTAAGCACCCTGTGCATTCTGCAAGCTATTGGACGTAATAATATTACTCAATATTGCTACAATGTTAGGTCATCCTTAGAAATTCACTAAAAAGCAACACTTTGACTAGTCACCCCCAACCTGCGGCCCTCCAGATGTTTTGACCTACAACTCCCATGATCCCTAGCTAACAGGACCAGTGATCAGTGATGATGGGAATTGTAGTCCAAAACATCTAGAGGGCCGACGTTTGGGGATGCTTGCCTTTTGACTGTTTCTCTGGCAAATAGAAGGGGAAGAAATGGAGGCAGTGAGAGATTTAAAGACGCCTGCTTCTTGGGAGAAAAGCAATGACAAACCTAGACAGCATCTTAAAAAGCAGAGACATCACCTTGCTGACAAAGGTCCGTATAGTTAAAGCTATGGTTTTCCCAGTAGTGATGTATGGAAGTGAGAGCTGGACCATAAAGAAGGCTGATCGCCAAAGAATTGATGCTTTTGAATTATGGTGCTGGAGGAGACTCCTGAGAGTCCCATGGACTGCAAGAAGATCAAACCTATCCATTCTGAAGGAAATCAGCCCTGAGTGCTCACTGGAAGGACAGATCCTGAAGCTGAGGCTCAAATACTTTGGCCACCTCATGAGAAGAGAAGACTCCCTGGAAAAGACCCTGATGTTGGGAAAGATGGAGGGCACAAGGAGAAGGGGACGACAGAGGGTGAGATGGTTGGACAGTGTTCTCGAAGCTACCAACATGAGTTTGACCAAACTGCGGGAGGCAGTGGAAGACAGGAGTGCCTGGCGTGCTCTGGTCCATGGGGTTATGAAGAGTCGGACACGACTAAACAACAAGAACAGTCAGCTATAATCCTTCAGATGTGTCACCACACACACCAAGCACCCCTCTAAGGTGCCAAACCTGACATTACCTGTCCTGCCAGAGATACCAGGAAGGTGTTACCTGAAACACAATACTTCCTGACAAAAGGATATGTAGATATTATCATTGACTTGTGTGAAGTGAATATTTGAACCATGCATGATTGACAGGGCATGTCAGAAATCTCAGATGCCTAACACCACTCCCTTTCTATGGCATGTTGGTGATGTTCTGATGACACTGTTAAATATATTATGTTACAGGTAGGTGGCCGTGTTGGTCTGGCGTAGTCGAAACAAAATTAAAAAATTCATTCCAGTAGCACCTTAAGAGACCAACTAAGTTTGTCATTAGTATGAGCTTTCGTATGCATGCACACTTCTTCAGATACACTGAAACAGAAGTCACCTGACCCTTATATATAGTGAGAGGGTGGGGAGGGGTATTACTCAGAAGGGTGGTGGGAATAGGCGATTGACTGATAGGTGTGAAAACCTGTTGATGAGTCAATGGGTTTTCACACCTATCAGTCAACCACCCATTCCCACCACCCTTCTGAGTAATACCCCTCCCCACCCTCTCACTATATATAAGGGTCTGGTGACTTCTGTTTCAGTGTATCTGAAGAAGTGTGCATGCACATGAAAGCTCATACCAATGACAAATATATTATGTGAAATTTTAGAAATCTTTAAAGCTTCATGGACCCTCTTGTTCTTCTCTCTGCATACTTTGAGGGTTTGAACCTTTGTTGAGACTAACACGGCTACCTACCTGTAACTTTGTTGAGACTGTTAGGGGAAAATCTGGGTGCGAGGCTGCTCTGCCACCCAGCTCGTCAGGCATCAGCCCGCGGTCCACTGCGAAATGAAAAGGAAGGAGTCCAGCCACCATCCGGAGCAAACAGCAAGGTTTATTACTGCACAGCCCAAAGCGCTTCCCCCGCCTCCCAGGAAGAAGACTTACCGATTCTAAAACCTTCCTTAATTCTACCTGAATAAAAATCTGTTGTTGTATAAATCTATCTGTTGATTCTATTTTTAAGACATAGGTCTCCTTCTGTGTACTCTTCTATGTGTGGTTTTGTTAAACTTTGAGATTTTTATGAAATGTCAAAATGTTGCCCTAAACTATGAATGTATTACTGTTGCTGAAATGTAGCCCTCCCTTCACTACTAGTTACTTTATTTCTGTAATTCTCTATGGAACTTTAAGTATACGCGTTTCCCTTTCAAATATTGTTTATATGTATTAATTGTATCACATTCTGGCAGTTACTCAAGTTCGCACAGTGTAAAATTTCCTTGAACAGCTTCTATGTTTTCTCCCGTCTTGACAAGTTCCCTCTACCACACTGCCATCTAGCTTGTCTTACAAAATTGACACAAATACACAACTGAAGGAAGAAAAACAAGGTATCATGTCCTTCGCACCTCCGCCAAGCCCATCCTGTGAACAATAAAAAATATGCATACGTACAATCAGGACCATCACCACAATTGTCCCGCAAAGATCCTCTCATCAAGAAACCTATCAACCCCTTGTACTCACCTGATTGCCCTCCTCCCAACCTGTCTCCCGCCTTTTCTTGTAACTGTAACATGGGGAGAAAATATTATAAAACTGGGAAGCTCCCTTTGTTCGGGGTTCTTCGCTTCGTCCTGTGCGTGAGGGAAGGACCCTGTTGCAATAGTTTTCTTTTACTAGAAATAAACTGCCTTGCTTTCAAGACGCTCTGGTGTGTCATTTTACTCCGCCAAGGAGCTCCATAAACTGGTCTCCTTGTCAGGTTCTTGGACTCTTCCTGGGTCAGAACCAAGTTATTTCTGGGTCACCTCACCCGACCCCCTAAATTCCTATAACAGGGAGGTACATACAATATTAACATACTGGTAAACAATATTAACATAAGGGTAATGGTTCTGGGCAAAAGTAAATGTGTGATAAGTACCAGGAGGAACTTCTTGAGTATCCACAGAGAAAGAACAATAAGGTCCTGGCTTTGCATCGACTGTCACTTCCTGGAGTCCCTTTTCTTTTTTTTCTTTTTTAAAGATATTTTTTATTAAACATTTTATAGCACACACACACACAAAAAAGAATACAATGCATACCAAAAATACAAAGAACATCATTACAACAAAAAAGAAAAAAACATCAATACAAACAAAAACATAAACATATCATCTTTAATCAACTTTTTAAATCATTGTCTTTTTGGCTTCCCCAACTCCCCACTATCTGATTTTCATTTTGAATATCACTGTAGCAGTTTCTATTTCATCTCATTTACTTCCATCATACTATAATCTCCTTAGTTCCTCTTAATCTCATCTTTATACTGCGTATCAATTTTTCAACTTTATAAGCTCCTCTTATCTCCCTATTGCCTTGACTTCTGTATTTCCCTAGATGTTCAGATCTTCAACTTTCAAAAATAGTTCCCTATATATATTTTAAACTTTCTCCAGTCTTCCTCCACTCTTTTCCCTGCTTGATCTCGGAGTCTTCCTGTCAGCTCTGCCAGTTCCATAAAGTCCAGCATTTTCATTTGCCATTCCTGTAAAGAGGGCAATTCCTCCTTTTTCCAATATTTTGCAATTAAAATCCTCGCAGCTGTGGTGGCATACATAAACAGATTAACATCTTTTTTGGGAATTTCTTCCCCTACTATTCCAAGTAGAAAGGCCTCTGGTTTTTTCTGAAACGTATTTTTATATATCTTTTTCATTTCATTATAAATCATTTCCCAGAAGCCTTTTATCTTAGGGCATGTCCACCACATATGATAGAATGAACCAACTTCTTCTCTACATTTCCAGCATTTGTTGTCACCTTTATGATACATTTTCGCTAATTTTACCGGAGTCAAATACCATCTATACATCATTTTCATTAAATTCTCTTTCAGCGCCGTACATGCCGTAAATTTCATACCCTTCTTCCACAATTTTTCCCAATCTGACATCATAACATTATGGCCCAAATCTTTGGCCCAATCAATCATAACCGATTTTGTTTGTTCATCTTTCAAATGCCACTCTAACAATAAGTTATACATTCTGGACAAATTCTTGCTATTTGCCTCTATTAATTCTATTTCTAATTTCGACTTTTCTGATTGAAATCCTATTTTTTTATCTCTCTTAAATGCTTCATTTATCTGCACATACTGAAACCAGTCACTTAACTTATCCTTCAATTGTTCATATGACCTTAACTTAAATTGATTTTCTTCCTCCACCAAAATATCTTTATACTTCAATCTATTTTCATCCATATTTGGTCTTTTAGGCTTCATCGCCTCCAGTGGCGAAATCCACCTAGGAGTTTTCTTTTCCAACAAATCCTTATATCTGATCCATACATTGAACAATGATTTCCTGATTATATGATTTTTGAAGCCTTTATGAGCCTTTACCTTATCATACCACAGATACGCATGCCACCCACATGCATTATCATGGCCTTCCAAATCTAACACATCATCGTTGTCTAGCAAAAACCATTCCTTCAGCCAGCAGAAAGCTGCTGCTTCAAAGTAAATCTTTAAGTCCGGCAGTGAGAATCCTCCCCTTTCTTTTACATCTGTCAAAAGTTTGTATTTAATTCTGGGTTTCTTCCCCTGCCAGACAAATCTAGACAATATCTTTTGCCACTCTTGAAAACATTTCAACTTATCCACAATCGGAAGAGCCTGAAATAAGAACAACATTCTTGGCAATACGTTCATTTTAACAGTTGCTATTCGGCCCATTAAGGACAATTTCAATCTTGACCATATCTCCAAATCTCTTTTAATTTCCTTCCATAATTTCTCATAATTATCTTTATATAAATTTGAATTTCTTGCCGTCATATTAACTCCCAAGTATTTCACCTTTTTCACACATTTCAGTCCTGTACAGTCCTCTACCATTTGTCTTTCTTGCATTGTCAAATTCTTTTCTAAAACTTTAGTTTTCCCTTTATTTAACTTAAAGCCCGCCACCTTGCCAAACTCTTGTATTATCTGCAATGCTCTTACTGCACTGTGTTCAGGGTTCTGCAGGGTTAAAACTAAATCATCTGCAAAGGCTTTTAACTTATATTGCTTTGTACCTACTGTAATACCTTTAACCTCTTCATCACTCCTTATCATGTTTAACAGGACCTCTAAAACCGAAATAAATAGAAGGGGGGAAAGTGGGCACCCTTGTCTTGTTCCTTTTTCTATTCTTATCTCTTCTGAGACCACATTATTTACAATAATTTTCGCCCTTTGCTCAGAATAAATACCATTAATACCATTAGCAAAATTTTGACCAACCTCCATTTTATCTAAATTTTGTTTCATAAAAGTCCATGAAATATTATCAAAAGCTTTTTCGGCATCCACAAAAATTAACAATGCTTTGGTGTTTATTTTCATTTCCAGTCTTTCCAAAATATCTACTATATTCCTTATATTGTCTTTCATATGCCTCCCTGGCAGAAATCCTGCCTGGTCCTTGTGTATCCAGTCTTTCAACACCCTTTTCAGTCTTGATGCCAAAATACTAGCATATATTTTATAATCCACATTCAATAATGAGATTGGTCTGTAGTTCTTAACCTGAGTCCTATCCACATCTGGTTTGGAATCAGAGAGATAAATGCATCTTTCCAAGTTTCTGGTGCCCTGCCCCCCCCTAAAATTTCATTTGCTACCTCCATTATTGGTTGTATCAACCAGTTTTTAAATGTTTTATAGTATTTGGAGGTCAGTCCATCAGGTCCTGGGGCCTTATCATTTTTCAGCTCATGAATTGCTGCTTCAACCTCTAGTCTTGTAATCAACTCATTCAGTAGGTTCTTTTGTTGAACTGGGATTTTCTGTATTCCATTTTCCTTTATAAAGTTCTCTATACTGTCTTTATCTTCCTTTTCCCTTTTATAAAGTTGTTTATAATATTTTGTGAAGCATTTCCTTATCTCTGCAGGGTTCTCTATAATTCTTCCTTCCTCAATGATCTTTATAATTGTACTTTCTTTTTGTCTTTTCTTCAATTGCCAGGCTAGAAGTTTCCCACATTTATTAGCCGATTCAAATGATCTTTGTTTCATTCTTCTAATTTTCCATTCAATTTCTTCATTTATTATTTGGGAATACTGTACTTGCAAAGCTTTTATCTCTTTTTGGATTTCCTGACTTTTCGGTTTTGCTCTCAACTTTTTTTCTTTCTCCTTCAACTTATCCAAGATATTTTCCTTTTTCTCAGTTCTCGCCTTTTTCCAAATTGCATTCTGTTGAATCAGGAATCCTCTCATCCTGGAGTCCCTTTTCAAGGGCAAAATAGTGTTGGAATGGGGAAACTGGAGTTGATTTTATATGATTTTTAAAACTAGGTAACTTCCCTGAGCTGTCAAGTCGAAAGGATACATTTATGCATAATATTTATAATAAAGATGTGCCCCCCCCCCCTGTGAATTCCCTAACAAGACAAAGATCAGGCCTTCTGGCCGCTGTTTGATTCTAAATTTGCTTGGCTGTGACTGTACTGCTTGAACTTGACGGATTCAGGAATCCGCAGGACGAAGTTGGAAAAACGCTTTAAGTATAGTGCATTCCAAGAATTTGACTTTATCAGTGTGTAAAAATTCTGGGCTTCTCCATTAATTTCTATGGGCAGCTCTCTCTTCACGCTAAAGCACGAAAAAGCCTCATGGCAACCGTTGAAAACTATTCTGTACGCCTCTCTTCCCTGGGTAGGCGGATCAGATCGTGTTGGGAGGAAGTTGTCTGAGTGACAGCAAAGCGGACCACTAATATTTGCTACTCGACAGGGAAAACGGCAAATAGATCAGGCAGACCAATAGAAAGCGCTAGCTTTTTGGTGGGAAATTTCAAACGTCAGGATACTTAATACAGTAAGAGACAGTAGAAAGAACATTAGTCCGTGATGTCCCCGCTCCCCAGCAGCTATTAAAACGGAATAAAACAGAGACAGGCATCGTTGCCACTGGTGTGACGAAGATCCAATAGAAACTGAGGAAGTGGAGAATTGCGGCCAAGAGCAGTGAATGGCCCAATGGATGCCGAAAATGTGCGTGAAACATTGATAAACGTCTTATTTGGCCAATGACAACAAGCCAGGTGAGGTGGGACTTCTTGGTGTGGGCGTCAATAGTTATTTGACATCCAATGGGAAAGGCATAATGTTTCTGGGATTCCAGCGGCCATTGAGTAGGGCAGCGGTTCTTCTAAAAGGGCGCGACTGAAGGAGGAACATACGAAAATTTGACAGACACCAAATTCTCCCAATAGGTGGCTGGGGGACCGGGCCGCGTCCTCATTCGACTCTGGAAGGCGGGAGCAATATTTAACAGATACCAGCTTCACCCAATCGGCTGAGGGGCGAGCCCCCTCCCGTGGAAGACGGGAGCCTTCCCGGCCTAGCCGATCCAATAGCAGGCTGGGAGGGATTTTGAGAGGCACCTCCCTCTGAGCCAATCAAGCCCTGAGAATGCGGGTGGGAAAGCGGGGCAGGCAAGGCTGCGCTCGAGAGGCACAATGGACGCACAACGGGAGGAAGGCGGGAGCTGCCTTTGATTGACGGACCGACCCGCCCAATGGCGCGTCGAGGGAGCCGGGCGGGGAGTGACAGGCTTTCAAAGGGGCAAATGGCGCGGGGAAAGGGGAGGGTGCGCGGCGTGATGCGGTCGCAGTAGCGATAGTCGCCGAGAGTGAGAAACAGGAGCGCGCGAGCAGGTAGGTGAGTGGAAGAAATGAAAGGGATCAGAGCAGCGCTGGCCGGGAGGGGGAGGAGGGAGAGAAAAAGGAATGTCCGTTGGAGGGAGGCCTGGCACGCGCGGCGGCGGCGGCGGCGGCAGGGGCTTCGGTTGGAACGGGTGTGCGCGCGTCCGGGGGGGGGGAACTTTGAGGTGAGAGGAGGGAAAAGAGGAGTGTCCCCAGCCCTATTTCCCTCCCAATATGGGGGGGGGGGTCCTTGCGTGGGGATAAGGTGGTTGTGAGGAGAGGGGAGGCTGAGGCACCCGCCTCGCCTTCTCTCACCCAGAACGAAACGGGACCTTACCTTTTAATCCTAAATCTTAACTGCCCACCCAAACAAAGACTCTCACAGAAAGGATTCGCCCCCAACGCTTATCTTCTCCTAAGTTCCAGTCTTCCTTTAAAAAAAAAGCCTTCTCCCTGAAAGAGACGAAAATGCCACCTTACTCCCCCACCCCCCGTGACACATGCCCTCTCCTCTTTCATCCTAAAATGCCACACGCACACTGTCAGGAAAAAATAAGCATACCGAAACACTGGAGAGCATCCTCGGCTCCCTATTTCCTTTTTATTTCTTCAGTCTCCCTGAAACACTTTGAGAAGAAACCCCTCTTCCCCACATTTCCCTGCCTATTGTGACACCTTTTCTCTCCCCATTTCCAACGTAATTAGTTTCCTGCCTTCTCACACCTCCTGCCAACTACAATATGAAAGGAGGACTAGAAATATAAACAAATGCTGTATTACAGCGCTTTCCACACTTCTCATGTTGGTGACACACATTTTAGACATGCATCATTTTGTGACATAGCAATTCAGTTTTACTTGCAAACCGGAGGTTAAACTAACCCCTTTCCAGCCTTGGGAGGAGCATGGGGAGCGTTCGCACAACACACCTACACACTGCAGCCAACACACGTAACGTGTCACAACACAAAGTTTGGAAAGCTCTGCTGTATTAGTTAGACCAGGGTTAGGCAACCTAAGGCCCGTGGGCCACAAGCGGCCCACGGGGGTCGTTTAACTGGCCCATGAGCCTCCCACAAAGGGAGCTGTCCACTCAGCGAGTCCCCGCGCGCTGCGCTAAACCAGCACAGCGCGAGGACTCGCTTCCGTGGTGCTGGAAATCGCGTCTGCACATGCTGAGACGCCGGAAATTGTGCAGAAGCAGATGCTGGAAATCGAGGCCGCGCGCACTCACACGCACGTGTGATCTGGCTCACGGAGGGATCTCCGCTGGAGTGAACCGGCCCAGGCGAGGTAAACCTTGCTGACCCCTGAGTTAGACAAATTGTCTGGCCTAGTTCAAGGCAATTACCTAGCCTCAACCCATCAGGCTTCGGGGCCAGAACACATGACTGAGCACGTGCCCATGTAAGTGGTCTGCACAAGGTGCTTCTTTCTGTGTGTAAAGTTACCATGTGTGGCAGCCAATTGGCTTTTTGAGTTGTCGTGCCCACAGTGACTGACCTGAGCAAGTGACGTACTGTTGTGCTAACTCTACAGGTGAATGGGCCTATCGGTGTGGTAAATACGCTTATGCGGTTAGCCACATGGGGGACACTTAGGTTACTAATTGGCAGGGTGGATAAAAAAATCAGTGATTTAAATCTCTTTTTTATTGGATTTTTTAAAAAATTAAATTGGATTTTTAAAATAAAATGCTTTTGGAGGAAAATATTTTCTAAAGATAGTTTTCTATGTAAGTTACCTTATAGTCCAAAGGCTATTCATCAGGAAATAAGGATTTGTTTTAAGTTTTTCATGTGTGCTAAAACTCAGTCTAAGGTTGTTGTTGTTGGTTTTTTTTAAAATTAACCACATCAGTTAACAAACAGGGATACATATATGGTATAATGTTATAGTTTTAGTTAAATTGTAGATGAAGCCTGGCAAAGCCAGCGGACCTGATGCGATACCTGCCAAAGTCTTCAGAATGGGTGGAATTGAACTTGCACAACAACTTCAGAAGCTCAGCGAAAAAATCTGGGAGAGAGAAGAGATCCCAGCGGACTTTAGGGATGCCAAAATCATCAATCTCTTTAAAAAAAGGTGACAGAACTGATTGCGGAAACTATCGAGGCATCTCTCTATTAGCTGCGGCCGGCAAAATTCTTGCAAGGATTTTAGCAAACTTATCTCTTAATCCAAAATGGTTTTCGGCCTTCTGGCGGGGGCAATGGACATGATTTTAACCACTCAACAGAAAAATGCAGAGAGCAAAACCAACCCCTGTCTATGGGGTTTATTGACCTGACTAAGGCTTTTGACACTGTAAATCGTAATGCCCTGTGGACTGTCCTTCTGAAAATTGGCTGCCCAAATAAATTTGTGAACATCATTCGGCTCTTCCATGATAATATGACAGCAACAATCACAGATAACAATGGCTCTCAAAGTGAACCCTTCACAGTGGGATCAGGTGTTAAACAGGGTTGTGTTATTGCCCCAACTCTATTCGTTATTTTCATTGCCATGATCCTACACTTAGTCGAAGGGAGACTCCCCACTGGAGTAGAAATCAAATATCGAACAGATGGAAAGCTCTTTAATCTGAGCAGGCTGAAAGCAAAGAGTAAGATTACTGTAACTTCCGTCATAGAGCTTCAGTATGCTGATGACAATGTAGTGTGTGCACACTCAGAGGATGACTTCCAAACCATCCTAAATATCTTCGCAGAAGCTTACGGAAAACTTGGCCTGTCTCTCAACATCCAGGAAACCAAAGTGCAGTCATACCTCATGTTGCGTCTTTTTTAATAATAATAATAATCATTTTTATTAATTTTCCAATAAAAACAGCCAATTAACATATCCATAATCATAATCCAATTAAAAGCAATAAACTAAAAAAAACCAAATTACAGTCCAAATTATTAATTTTTCCGGGCTCCCCATAGTCTGGACCTCTTGAAGTATATCTCCAATATCTTCGTTCCTGCCTTCTTTTTGTTGTTCTCATATTTTCCACTTTCCAATCTTAACGCTTTAAAGTTCTCCATCCCTGGCTATGCAATTCTCAATCATGTCAGAAATCATATCCTTTCATCCATTGAATACAGCTTTATTTCTAAATATGTATTTTTCCGTCTATTTGCCAGCGCAGCTTTTCCTGACTTCATTCCAATCTTCCAATCTGGGCTGTTGTCCAAGTTTATCGTTTATCGTTTAATGATGCAGCAACTCCCATGTTGTCAAGTTATTCCAATCCGGGCTGTTATCCAAGCCTGTCGTTTGATTTTAAGCATACTGTCTGCAATACTGCAATGTAAATGAACTGTATTCCACAGATATACTAAGTCATTTGGCAATCGATCAGCTTTTGGAGACCACACAATCCCCCCTTCTGGGCCCTAGAGGGGGGGGGCTGCTAGACATCCATTTAGCCTTCTCTCTTGCTCATAATGAAGAAATTCTGCACTGTATGTTTTCCCAAATTATTGTCTCAAGTCACTACTCAAGTCAGCCAGTAAGCATCTCCCACTTTCCTCAAAAAAGGGAGGAACTCTCATTTTTCTGTGCTGCGTCATATTAACAAGTGCCATCTTGTTTCTTCTTTTATCTTTATCAAGTCTTTCAAGTCTAAGTAAAGCTGCGCAATTGAATACTCAATTATAAATAGGAGTCCATCTGTACCATTTTTTTTAAAAAAGGTTTCTTAATGAGGCTTGGCGTAGAAAAACAATTGTAGGTATTGAGAAAAAAAAAGAACATACCAATCACCTCCGTAATCCAAACAGTCATGATGAGAATCTCTTTGAAGTCCGAGCTTAAACACCAGGGACTCTGCAATTCTGCAAGGTTTTTTTCTCAGTCTTCTTCGGTTCAGACTATGTCTGTTTATTGTCCAAATCTAATGATTTTATCAAACAGATATTTCCGGCTATGAGAGCGGCTTTGGAGAGTGCCAGCCGTGTCGTGCTCTGGGACCCAGTGTCTTGCCACTTGCACCCTGATGCAAGCTGACAATCTCGGACAATCTGCGAAACAGTCCTCACCCACCCTGGGGAGTCTGCCAGGGCTAATTACCCCCATATCAGCCCTGAATTACTGGCACGGCTGAGGTCCGATCGTATCGGAGTCAGCCATTTCTCACCACCTGAAACAGGAAGCCCCCAGGTTACGTCTTTTCAGGTTGCATCCCGTGCTGAACCCAGAAGTATCGGAACTGTGGTTGTGAATGCTGCGGGTTGCGAACGTGGAAAGCGTAATGCTGATGGTCAACAAAAGAGGCTTAAAGACTGTCTCAAGAATTTTTTTAAAAAATGTAGTATAAACACCAACAATTGGAAAACACTTTTCTGCGAGCTCTCCAATTGGAGAAAAGACTTTACCAAAGGTATCATGGGCTTTGAAGACACTCGGACTCGGGACAAAAGGGAGAAACATGCTAAGAGGAAGACATGCTTGGCAAATCTACACCGTGATCAACTCCTGCCCGGAAACCAATGTCCCCACTGGAATTGGCCTCCACAGTCACTTACGGACTCATTGTTAAAACCATGTTTATGGAGGACAATCTTACTCGGCTATGAGTGATTGCCCAAGAAGAAGATTTGTGATGAAGCTTGGATACCTCAGAAACGCTCTGTTAGTTGCTTGCTTGGCGCTTTGAGAGCAATCCTTCACCTCTGTTATGAGCTAGATTCCATGTTGATGGCGCTCCAAGCCTCCTTTCCAGATAGTCATCTCTTGCTTTGGATACCCTTCTGAAGCACTAGGAGACAGCACCTGAGTCAAGAATGAAGTGTCTGTTACATTGTAGAAATTTAAATGTCCTATGGAATGTGTTCCTAGAATGTAACAATCTTTGTGTACTTAAATGTGTGTGTGTGTGTGTGTGTGAGAGAGAGAGAGAGAGAGAGAATATTGGTAGCCCCAGTTTTCTTTTTTTAGAGATCAGTGATGAGGGGCAGAAAATTTTCCAGCGTTTGTTGTTGTTGTTGTAGAAAATTTTCCATTAGTATATATTAGTAACAATGAATGGATGACAGTTGCAAATACCATACAATTAAAGTCCAATTTTAAAGTTTTTAGTTTGTTTATTAAATGCAAATAAACATTCTGAATTAGATCACTTTTGAAAGCATCAGGAAATTCTCTGATGCAAATTAACCTAACTCGTTTTCTCTCTCCAGAAAATCTACAAATGGGACTTGGTAGCTATTCTACTGTAGCTCTGGCCAACCTTTGCTCAGCGTTGACCTGCCTGGGTGTTGCTTCTTCAAAGACAGAGAGTTGTATCCCTGAGCAAAGCAATGAAGTGATTATAGTCTATTTCTAAATGTAGGTCATGACTGCTGTCTGGAGCGACATGTAGTGGGCAGTCAATGAGACGACCTCAGGTTCCTTTCTGAGCTGTATTCTGGAGATCCTCATGTATAACCAGGAAGCTAGTGAGTGACTTAAACTCACATGTTATTTTTGCTTGAAAAATTGCGTATACAGAAAGAAGTTAAGTGTCCCACAAAGGCATCAATGCATGGTCCCTTGGTGGGAAAATCCTAAATGGAAAAGTAACATTTTATATTGGCACATAACAACATGTTCTGTGCAGAATTGTTGGCTGAAAAAAGTTGACACCGGTTCCTAGCTAGCAGTCATTGTTCAACCCCTTTTCTTTTGGTCTCTTGTTCTTTGGGAACAAGTGTTCCTTTATCAGTGTCTCTGGCCCTCCAGAGAGAATGATACCCAACAGCTTGCATCCCTTTCTGTAAGCAATCCAATGTGCTCTGGTTTCAAGAAAGCAAGAAACAGCTGTACTCCGTCACACTTTCCTAATTTCTCTGTGCCCAAGCACAAATGAGGGAAATTCTTTCCCTTCTTTAAGCCCTCTGCATGTGCCAGAGGATTTGGGGTAGGAATGAGGCAGGCTAGTAAACCAAGCTAATATCTGTAGGCCCCTGGTGAACAATTCCTCTTGCCAGGGAGATCAGTTGGATCTTCTCTCTTGTGAGGTTGGATTGATGTTGGCTAAATATTCCCACAGAAAGTTCTGCACAACTGATGTTCCTAAAGTTGACTATACAGTAGTATACAAACATTTTGTGTATCTTGAGAGTATGTGAGGTTTAGTGATTTCAGGTTTTTTGGGGGGTGATAGTTTTTATTGTAGTTTATGGTTTTGTCGCCTTTTTTAATTGGAAAAAGTTAAGTATTCAGTGTTTACAAGAGGGGCTGTGTAGAAATATAACCTGTGGAAAGTAAAAATACTTGAGTAGGAGGTTTTAAAGTGTGGTGTGGTGGTTAAGAGCGGTAGACTCGTAATCTGGGGAACCGGGTTCGCGTCTCCGCTCCTCCATATGCAGCTGCTGGGTGACCTTGGGCTAGTCACACTTCTTTGAAGTCTCTCAACCCCACTCACCTCACAGAGTGTTTGTTGTGGGGGAGGAAGGGAAAGGAGAATGTTAGCTGCTTTGAGACTCCTTAGGGTACTGATAAAGCGGGATATCAAATCCAAACTCTTCTTCTTCTTCTTCTTCTTCTTCTTAAAGCTGATTTTTGGGGTGAGGAAGTGACAGAGATATGAGGTTGGATTTAATAGATTGGAGATAGAATTCCTGGCATGGTAGATTTAATCAAGTCTCTTATGAGTTTCCACTTAAATAGGGTTGCATTAATAAGTGTCACATGCAGACTTTTCTATAAAAAATAAATAAATAAATACAATGATTGCAGTAAGACCAGTCCATTAAAAGCATGTTTTTGTTAATCAGTTTGTTGAATAAAGATTAGCCCAATGCAATCTAATTTTGTGGTTTATTACAAATGTAAATAAAGTCTTGCTGAGCTTGTAGTTCAGTTATAATGATTACAGTACATAGCAAAAAAGTGGTTACTGAGATTAATGTTAGATTAATGTCATGAGCATATTGGAGAAATAATAATGTGTATTTAAATAAACCGGTGGGCAAATCTGCATGCACATGCATAGGGAAACAAAAGATTTCAAAGAATGCAGATGTGGTTTAGGGTCAAAAAATGCTTCTACATAATTCATTACCTTCTTTAATCTGCATTTTGGTAACTAGGAGTGGGGATTACGCACTGACTCCAACTTTCCTGTTTGTGTGCACAGCTTTGACTCTGTACCCCTCTTGCAGGTAGCCAGGCTGAGTACAGCATGGTTCTGGAAGGAAGATGGGTTCTACTCGTGTGACTGCCAAGGAGCTATGTGAAAATGATGATCTTGCTACAACACTAATTCTCGACTCCTACCTCGGCTTTAAGACCCATAAGATGAACGTAAGGTGAGGAAGGGCCTGAGGTCTCAAAGACTCAATAAGATTCCACTTGCAGCACAGGGCAAAATAGAAATTGAGGGGGAGTGGTGAGGCTTGGAATTGAGGGGGATAAGGAAAGCAGTGTGTTTCAAAGCAAACCCAACTCCTCTTTCTTTCTCATCCCTTCAGCCCACTCCCAGCCATCAGAAGAAGGCACCATTTGCGGGAAGCAGTGGAAGCTTTCCGGAAGCGCAAGGACCTAGACACGGCATATCAGGCCTTGATGCAAGGTGGTTGGGCCTGCCAGTACTTCGCGAAGCGGAGCCGTCAGCAGGAGGCTGCCTTCAAGACTCATGTACAACTCTTTTACCTTTTTGCTATTTCAGGGGAGGGAGGGTAAGAAAGATGTCAAAATCTGAAAGTGATGATTGGGAGGGATTGTTTTTGCTTCAGATATGTGACAGAGCCCTTGGGTCGTATTTCACATGAACCTTTACACCAACAGGGATATGGAGTACAGACAGAGATCATTAATTAGCAGTGCTAATCCTCAAAATAGTTCTTCATGACACATACCTGCTGACACTGCTAGGTCAATTAGTCCAGACAACATGCTAAAAATCCATTGTCTCTGTTCATTCCACAAGTGATAACATTGAAATTCTTGGTGTATCCCTTCAGCAGTTTTATTTTGCAGTTTCCCTTTTAAACGTGGGTTTAAAAAAATGACTGGCAGTTTTGGCTGTCTGTTCTTCTCTGAAGCACTTTCTCTAATGCCCCATTCGCCATCAGATCCTAGAACAACATGGCTGGTGACAGGGTAGCTCCTGCAACACAGTTCTTCCCCAAGACATTCTATCTTCCCCAAGTGGTATTCTATCTTTGCTGAGAGTGTGTTGGCCACAATCCTTCCCACTGCCTTTATTTCATGGGCAACAATCTTAGACAACCAATTAAGTATCTATGTTTTTAACAAAACTTCTCTGTGCAAGGCAGGAGATCTAATTTTTATGTATTTTAATATTTTGTTGGAAGCCGCCCAGAGTGGCTGGGGGAACCTGGCCAGATGGGCGGGGTATAAATAAATAATAATAATAATTAAATGAGCTGGTGGCCAGGAATCATGAATTTTTTTGCTCCTGCTGGCGGGTAGGAAGACTATGATAGCACCTTGGTTTCTTAGGAGAAGAATTGGCTAGACTTCTGATGATGAGGTAAGCAGGGAACCAGAATTGCTAACTAGGAGCCAATTGTTTATCTCTTTTCTACAGATATTTCGTTACCTTCGCATCTTCCTTCCTGAGAGTGGTTTTGCCATCAAGCGCTGTACCCGGTATTCCCTGGAAATAAATGGTGCCCGTGTGGTCGCTACGAAATCATGGTAGGGTGATGGTGGTTTGACACCCCTTCCATATAACACCCTTCCACTTGCTAGTATTATGTAACCTTATATGGCTTACAGTAATGATGAAAGCATTGAAATACAATTTATAAATCATAAAAACAAGAACAGTGCAACAGAAAATAAAAACCATCTCAAACTTTCAAGCAATATCAATAGTTTTTTAAAGCAATTCTAAAAGTTTAAATTAAAATTTTTTTTTAAGTCCTGGGAAAATAAAAAGCTTTCCAGCTGGCACCAAAATCCACCAGGAAGATCTTTTTGGCTAGCAGTTGCCCCAGCTGACAGTGTCAAAGTGACTTAAGCAGATGGGCAGCACAAGGAGCCCAGGGGCACCCCACTCCATCCATTGAAATCCTAAACTCTTAGTAAACTAAATAGAGCAACAACAACAAAAATGCAGGTAGAATGCAAGCAGGGGTGTAGAAACTTTCCAGTGTTTTGCACTGTTTGTAACATGTATGACTATCTCCCTCTTGGACAGAAGTTGTTGGTGTGCTGGAGGCTCAATGAGCTGTTGATTCTCTGGGAACAAGTTTTCAAAAACATCCTATTCCCAATCTATAATGCAGGGAACTAATATTCAGTAAAGTGAACTTAAATTTACCCACCATCCTCACCTACTGTACATTTATGGGGAGCAGGACAGCTGATCTGTGATGCTTGTGTCTTTCTCCCTGCCTATAAGGAAAAAGAATGACAAACTGGAGCTTCTGGAGGGTTATATTACAGAGCTGACGGAGCCAGATGAGAGTCTCCTGCGGACTGGTGAAAATGACTTCAGCATCATGTATTCCACACGCAAACAGTGTGCCCAGCTATGGCTGGGGCCTGCAGCCTTCATTAATCATGGTATGTGGAAATGTGCAGCTGGTCCTGGCTCTGCCTCTGAATCGTTGTTCCATAGATCCTCTGATAACTTCCGCACCTCCCAGTGCCCTACAGCCTTTTGACTCCATCTCTGCATTAAGTTTTTCCATTAATTTTACTGTTCATGTGGGCATACAATGTAGACTATGAATTACCATAATCTATCTGATGTGGGTGGGGGATTGAGGAACCAGGACCCCTGCTGTATTAGCAGTTCCCTACCTGGGGAACTTTTGCACACTTCCAGTGCTGATTTACATTTTGTTTAGGCAACATGGCTGCTTTTCTGCTACTTTAATTATAATAGCAAGGTCTCCATGAGTGTTATTGAAAGCAGTAAATAAATGTGCAAAGGTCCAAGTAGCTTCTACAGAAGAAATCCAGACATGGCGTAGTGTCCTCCATTTAGATCCATCATGGTTGCTTTCCTGTGTGCATGAAACATACCATAACTGCTGGATGTGATTTATGTGCAGGTATAGCAAGGCCCAGGTTAACATCAGAAAGTCCCTTTCAGTATGGAATGAAATTGCAACAAATTGTTTTTAAAAAATACTTTTGCTGAAGAAAACAATTAAACTAATGTATGTCCATATAGTATCTCATTATAATGCCAATTAAAATATTGAATAAAAAGGTGTCTGTTTAACGGCCTAAATCAGAAAGAACAGATATTCTATTCCTTCAGATGAGTTTATCAAACTTCCATGTGTTTGTCTTGGAAGACAACATTTTTTGTTTCATAATTGTTTTTAAATTTTTCAATAAAGTTTGTAAAAGCAAACAAAAAACAACAGCAACTTCAATCTTAGCAGCTTAAGTTTCTAGTACTCATTCCAAGCTGCTTGTAAAAGGTTTTTGCTGCTTGTAAAAGGTTCCTTTTCCTTTTTCTAAATCTGGTGCATTATTTGATTTTTAGTATACACTTCCTAAGGATTCTGTCTATTTGGGCGAGTACAGGAAGATTGTAAGGAGGATGGGGAATGAGTATTAAAATAAGTGGGGTGTAGGAACAGGTTTGCTTAAGATAAGTTATATGTATTTTTAATTAGCTTTCAAGTTGGTAGGATTTTTGTTGGAATTAATTGTCAAGTGAAGGAATTGGGCATTCCAGTGAAGTCTAGGGTGTAATCAGTTGGTACATTCCATAGGAAACTGGTCCCAGCATTGTCTACTCTGACAACAGCTCTCCAGAGTTCTTCCCACCATCTACTACCTGGTACTTCCAGCTGGAGGTACTAGGGACTGAACCTGGAACTTTCACTGAGCTATGCTAGGTCCCTTAATTAAAAAGCCAGTAAGAATTAGTTTTTTAGATTGCTTATTTTAGCACCCCATTTATGTGACCTTGAATGGAAACTTCTTTCCCCTCCCCTATGAGTTATTAATGGCTGAAAAGCCTACCCTTTTCTGGACTTCAGGTAACTAAGATCATGTGATCACTGAAACTGGATTTAGTTCACTGTAGAAGGCAAGAACAATCATATACAGTGCACTTGAAAGTCTCCTCCTTCTCTGAAGCACACTGTTTTGTTCAGCTCCCCATTCCCCAGAGGCTTTGGGATTTCAGCAGGAGCATCAAGCTAGTCTTCACAACCTTAGAAGGCTAGAAAGCTTAGAAACATGCCTTCAGAAAAAGAGTGAGAGCACTTATTGAAGTACTATGTTTAGACCCCACACCTGCCAGGGCATGATTTGAGGGCAAACGATGCAGTCACCCTCCTGAAGCAAAGCAGCTTTCAATGTGACTGGTACATGGATTGGTGTCGGGCTGGGAACTTAATGTATGCTGCTGTGTTATTCCGTGATGGAAGGCTGGAAGGAAGTTAGGTTATTAGTGAAACGATAATTTACCCCAACTTGTAATTGCTTTGAGAGAAAGCAGGATGCATTATTGAAAAGCAACAGCATACTTTTTCTCTTCTAGCCTGTTGCTGAAATGTAAATAGTGTCTGAACAAGTGGACTATCTTTATAACTTGTCTCTGCCTTTTTTCTTTTTCTTTTAAAAAAATCTCTCTCCACTACTGCCTATCCCCCACCCCATATAATTTGTCCCTCACCGTGGAACCTCTCAGACTGCAGGCCCAATTGTAAGGTAAGTCATTTTGGCTTATTGCTAGTAGAGGTGGCATTTCTTGTTTAAAATGCTGGGGCTTTGCATTTGGGACAAGCCACACATACTCATTCCTAGAACTCATTTATTATTGTGGTGTGTGCTTTGGGTGTAGGATATGTTGGAAGAGGTTGAAAGAGGAAGCAAGTAATACCTTGTAAATATTTGGGAGAGGAAGGAAGCTGTATGACTTACAAAAGTTCCCTCTGCTGAGTCCTGGCAATTTCTCTCCTACTGCTTCTCAGGATGCTGCGTTTCAGCCATTGCTTCACCATCATAAAGACTAGAAGTATGACCCTCATTCCCCATAGTTCAGGTCTAGAAAAAAATTAATTTCTTTGCCTCTTTTCATACTAGTGTGCTGTTTCTGAGAAGTGCCTAGAAGCCCAGTGTCAGGAACTTCTGTGTCTGCAAATACAGTGGTACCTCAGGTTACAGACGCTTCAGGTTACAGACTCTGCTAACCCAGAAATAGTACCTCGGGTTAAGAGCTTTGCTTCAGGATGAGAACAGAAATCTTGCAGCGGTGGCACAGCAGCAGCAGGAGGCCCCATTAACTAAAGTGGTACCTCAGGTTAAGAACAGTTTCAGGTTAAGAATGGACCTCCAGAACGAATTAAGTTCTTACCCCAAGGTACCACTGTAGAGTCTTGTGAAAATAAGAGCTGGGTCTCTTGGGATTTCTGAGAGGGATTTCTGCTGGTCCCCCCCCCCCAAACACCACACCCCAGAGAGCATCCTGAACCTCTACATTTCGGGGGGGGGGTCTTTTCTGTGTTTCCTGCTGTTCCTTCCCCATGTGCATTGTTTGTCTCTGTACTGCAGTTTGTCCCAATGGATGGGAACACTGCCTGCGTCAAGGTGCTGCGGGACATTGAACCAGATGATGAGATCACATGCTTCTATGGCGACGGCTTCTTTGGAGAGGACAATGAATTGTGCGAATGCTACACTTGTGAAAGGTGAAGGCTGGGGGCAGTGAGGTCTTAAGGAATCTCAGCTGGGGAATGGGTGGCATTTCTAGTTGTTTGATACTGATACTGTTACTGTGCATGTGTGCAAGAGAGACTGAGATACGACACATTCCCTCATCAGTGCCCTCATCAATCACCATTGCTGCCAGAAAGAGTTGCAGGCTGTCCAACTGCTCAGGTACAGAGAAGCTCCATCCCCAAGGGATAGGAGCGCTCCTGGGGTTGGTTGCTAGGTAGCACAGTTTGGATGGCAGCTATTTCCTCCTGGGCCGTCACATAACCTTTTAAAGAGCAACAGCAGCACCTAAGGATTGGGGGGGGGGATATTATACATACTCTTCCACAGGAGATCAGTGAATGATCTCATTTGTCACCTGTCCTTTTTTTCTTCCTCCTTCCATAAAAGCCTATTGTGGTTGCCTTGTCTTGATTTTCTCTTATTGTTGGTTTTCCTGTAAAACCAGGCTTCAAGGTGTGTGTGTGTGTGTGTGTGTGTGTGTGTGTGTGTGTACACATTTATACACATACATACAAGCCAGAGTGAACTGCTTAGTAAATACAGAGCTCCATTCTTGTGCAGTTATACCCCTCACCCAATTATCAACTGTTGCCTCTTTCAGGAAGGGAGAAGGAGCCTACCGCCTCCTGAATCAAACACCTCCACAATCTACCTCAATCAATGATACATATCTATTCAGAGAGACATATGGCCGTCTGCAGCGGTGGAAACGTCCGTCATACAAGCTGGCCCGACTCAGTGTGAAAGGGGGATGCAAGGCCCGGCGCAGGAAAGCAAAAATAAATGGTGAGATGTCTAAGGGTGACTTGCTGAAACAAGGTTTTGTGGGTTGCAATTCTGTAAGGTCACATGTGGCTTGAGCATCTGCTCAGTGTAGCCTTGCAAAAGAGATGAGCCTGCTAGTTTGCACCCATTTTATCCCTCCCATTCCCCATTAAATTCAGCACAAGAAAAATTACTCTAGTGCTATTACAGTGATCTGTGTGGTGAGGAAAAAGAGTAGTGCTTTCCCCTGAGTTGAAGGGGTGTTAATAAGTCTCCTTTGGTAGACACATGTTTCACATCCACACATTCTGTGAGTCTCATGAATTAAGGCCTTTAGACAGTGGCAGTAATGCATCTTAGTAGATTTACCCAGCAACTTAGCATTCACACAGGGTTTTTTTTTAAAGGGGGTGTTTATTGTGTACACACACACACACAGAGAGAATCAAAATATACACTTGCAACACTTCAATGGGGAACAGCTAACAATGTGTATCTATTTTGCCAGTGGGGAGTAGCTCAGCAAGAATATACACATTTATTTGGTTTGGGAGAATTAGCTAAGTATTCATGGCTAAGCTAACACACATACATGACATACATACAAGAAGGAGCAAGGATACAGGGTGTAAGAGGAGGAGTGAGAAACTGGAGGGATAGGTCCAAGCAGTGAAAGAAAGGTGTGCTCGGCAATGTTTGAAGGGGTGCACTAACCTGCTCTTTTTCTCTGGGCCCACTTGTCAGAGCAGGCCTCAGTAATGCATTATTGGGCAGGGAGTACCAGGAGGTGGCTTCTAAAACAGTCACACACAGCACTAAAGATAGGAAGAGGGAGCAAATGTGGAGGCTACATTTTGTAGAGGAAAGACCTCCAGATTATAGTATATGTAGCAAGAAATAAATTTCCCAGCCTTGGTAGACAAGAAGCGCAAGTGTATTTAATTGGGTTTAATGCCAGGTCCATGTGCACATAGGATTGTAGTACAGGTGAAACTCGAAAAATTAGAATATCGTCGAAAAGTTCATTTATTTCAGTAATTCAAATTAAAAGATGAAACCAATATAGAAGTTGAATTACTGAAATAAATGAACTTTTCGACGACATTCTAATTTTTTGAGTTTCACCTGTAACTCCTGGATTGGGTAGGAAATAAAGGGACAAACAGGCAAGCCAGAACCCTGAAAAGGGACTTCTGAGAAGCTGGCACCGAATCTCTACTTCAGCAAGCAGGAATCCAGAGAAGCAGGAACCAGGAGAGACTTAAAAAGCATTGAGCAGCTGCACCAAATAGGGAACCTGGGAGGCAGCAAAGGAAAAGCATGGGGAGATAACAGTCAGACCCTGGGTTCTGTGCAGGCAGCAAGAGCGATTTCAGCAAGTCAAGGTGACCGTGTAGTACCAGAAGTATCTGTGAAGCCTAGAGTTTATATATCCTCAAAAATGAGAGTTCCAAAGCAACTGCAATTCATGGATTTTGTTTTGCAGAGACAAGTGGTCATACTCACTCTTCAGCTAGTTTTAATTAGTGATCACATTTCCAGAGGGGCCCCCTATTGTAATGATAGCTGATGGTATTGTATTGCCCAAACCCATGTACTGTGCATATGACTTGCAGCATCACCTCTATTGAGGTGTCCAATTTAACTCTTAAAGGTACTTTTCTCTTTAGGCAAAGGGTTCAGTGGCACCACTGCTTAAATAGGTTACAGCTTGGGATGGATGTTGTGGTGGGGAGCATTGTTCTTAGGGCTGACCTCCCTTCTCTTCTTCCAGCTGCTCTCCGCAGATCTGCCTTTCGTTGGTACCTGAGGATACTAAAGCCTTTATGTATCCCCCTGCATGACTGCTTGGGCTGCACAGCACGTAGCTGCAAGCTCAGTAAGCAGCCACTGGTGCATCTGCAATGCTGCCCTCCTTCCATGTTCCCTGCATCACATCTCCGCCGCTCTTCGCGCAGGAAGATCAGCCACTTTGAGACCCAGCAAACCTCCTTCTACACAAGGACATACAATAGACCTGAGAGCCCGAGCTTGCACAGAGAAGCGGTGCATGGGATTGGTGAGAGAGAACCACATAGCAGCAATGGGGAGCTTAGCCAGGGGGCTGAGGAGCATCACACAGGAGATGTGAAGAACCCCGCTGAGATCACGGGGTCTCATGGATCAGGATCTGGGGGACTATACTCAGGGGACCAAGAGATCCTTGGCTCTTCACGCTCTTCCTCCTCCAGCCAGGTCCTATGCAGAACAAGGAGCATGACCCGACGCCAAACTTGGGTTTTGCCCAAACCCCAAGTCTCATTATCAGCAATAGACCCCAAACTTTCCCAGTATGCTCATGTCCGTTTGGAGAGCCCCCTCTTTAGAGGCAGGCAGTGCTGGCAGCAGCACCCTCCAGACAAGGGGAAGGAGGAGCCGACAGAGGAGCAGCATCCTCCAAAGCAAATTGTTTCCTTTCCCCCTTTTGTGCCACCCAAGCGGTTTCGACTGGTCGTAAGCCACGGCTCCATCAACCTTGAAGTGGCCTCCAGCTCCTGTGAGGAGTTATCTTGATCTGGCTGGTCTCCAGGTCCTGCAAAGAGACCCTCAGGTGCTTGTGGAAGCTTGATCCTTGATAAGCCAGGGCAAAACCCACCAACCAGAATTTGCCTGAAATCATCTGTTGACTTTTTGGTCTTTGTCCCAATCACCTTGTATGGGGTGAGAAACCATCGCTTTTGTTCTGTTGAGATGCTCACAAAGGGCTGGAGGATATATCTGTGCTAACACCACCACCCTGTGTTCCATTTCCTCTTGTTCTAAAGCAGATTTACTTTCCGTTTTTCCTCCTTCCAGGGTGCTCCCTCCATCACACTTGTACTCTTCTTTTCCTTTTTAGAAGCACCCTCCACAACCAGGCCAAACCTTGATCCATTACCCCTGAAACTTAAGCCATATAGCAGGCTGCATGGATGTCTGGGATTGACTCTCCCTGTCATCTTACCATTGAACTCCGCTTGCTTTCTCCCAGGCTCCTTTCACCTTTTGACTCCAGGTATCCCAATGCTCTAGTTTGTAGCAGTTCAGCCATGGAACTACAGACACACATGGTGCTTTCGCTGTTTGTTGCCCCTAAGGAGGTTGTGAGGCTGGTGAGAATGAAATGACTGGCAGGTAAAGAAAGCCTACCTCTAATCAGGGAAGCCTCTTTAATTCTTTGTAAGAAAACCAGCAACCAGAAGTGCACATGCGCATGCAACCCATGCCTATTCAGCCCATTTAGCCTGATGACTGCTGTTTGCTTCAACAAGTTTATCTAGGGAATTACTCTTTCTTCTCTCCTCTTTCTCACTTTCTATCCCTTCCCCCGAACTGCTTTTTAGGTGCCTACTGTTACAAGACATCCAATTTTCTAGTTTTTAAGCTACCGTACTTTTGTATTAGTCAGGTCTGTCTTGTCTCTTCTCCCTGCTGGGGCTTTTCAATGAATGTGTACTGGGGCTTTTTACACTGTTACTGACCTTTAAGGTGTTCGTGTTTTTATACTTAGATATGGCTGAGGTTAAATGGTTTTTTTAAATTTTAGAATACCAGTGAGTTTGATAATTTTATGCAAATATTCCACACTGTAGTCACGTGGCAGAGAATGAAATAATTGAACTTTCCTAGCTCTGATCAGAGGATTCCTTGGCTCAGGGGCATTGTGATAAAGGACCTTCCTTCTGTGTGGTGTTGGCTTAGACTGGATAAATAGTTCTTACTCATCTAGTAGTGGTTGGGTTCAGTTCAAATGTCATTGCAATACAGTAAATAGATCGTCTGTATTTTTGACCTGTGGTCCTGTCTGGCAGTTGGGATTTCCAGCCTCTTTCTGAGCTGTGTTCAGTGGAGTACTTAGAAATCTAGTTGAAGATTAGCTGAAGATGAGAAGCCAACAGGTGGGCTGTATTGTAGCCAGCCTTCTTTGGAGAATGCTTGCTTCATTTTGCAGCCGTTTTCATGGTGAGCTTTGTGGTGTTGACTTTGGAAAATCCATAGCCAGGAATCAGCAGGACCTGCTTTAACTTTAACTTTCTCTTTTCTCCCTTCTTTGTTAGTTTTGTTTCCAACTTGGTGCATTTCAGTCTTAATGCCTTCTCCATATAGCTTCTGAAAGAGACAGGTGTGCATCTGTGAGTCACTGCTGTTTAAGGCTGCAATTCTATGCACACTTGCAAGTATCCTTTTAATTTGGTGAGACTTCCTTCTAACTGTGGATAGGATCTGTCCTCTGGATGAGTTTTTGAACTCTGAAACAGAGAAATCTGTTTTTAGAGCTGCTTCTAGAGTTTTGCTTGGTATCCGTGTTGGATATGTATTCTGAGTTAGATTTATATTATAATCCAGACCTTCTGTTTTTAATAGTTCTGCCAAGTACCAGTGCTGATTCCTAGAAATTTTTTTTAAAGTGGTATTTAGGCATTAATAGGTGAGAGTTTCAAAAGCACAACTGCAGCTAGAAGGAGCTGTAGCTGCAGCTGCTCATTCTATCACAATAAGGAAATTGTATTTATAGTGCAGGGATAAAATTTTGAACTCGTGAGTGTGAGTGAGGACTTAGCTGTGGAGAAGGGCATTTTCCTTCACAATGAAAAGGCTGAAAATCCACAGACCTCCAGTCATGAGCATTTCATTAATGGATCTGAGAGGGAGTCCATTATCTGTGTTGTAGAGAATGTTGGTAGTTTCCTTCAACTGCATATTCATGTGAAGGCACTATAATTTTGTTAAATAAATAAAAACATAAGAGAAACTTGCACAACTAGGTAACATAAACAACACTCTCTTTCATATACCCTGTTTCTGCTGGCAATTTGAGCTGTTTCCACCATCATTCAAATTAATCTGCAAAGTTGCCTTTGTGCACATTCTCTATTCCACTCAACTTGAACTTCACATATGTATATACAAAGTACAGCTGAAAAATGTTGGTCTGTCAAAGCACTGATAGTGTGTTGCTCATTAAAACAGTTGATATACAGCTGAAATTGCACATCTTTTCCTGCTTTCTCCAGTTCACTTTATATATGTTAATACATATTTCAGACATCCCCCCCAATAACTTATCTAGTTGTTTAATACCAGTTTTGTTTGTTGTGGACAAACAATTCCAGTAACTACCTGACTTCTCAGTAGTCACACCCACCCTGTAGAACGCCCTCCTGTCACATGTCAAGGAAATAAACAACTATCTGACTTTTAGGAGACACCTGAAGGCAACTCAGTCAGATGGGCAGCTAATAAATTATTATTATTATTATCATTATCATCATCATCATTATCCTTATCCTTAATTGTTTAGGTACCATGACTTGTGCAAGTTATTTGGTTTATGGTGCTCATTTTGTGCTGATTCTGTGCCAATAGTCTTGACTCAAATTTTCACGTTAATATGAGATAGTAATCCTCTTGTTTGGAGAAAGAGTATGCTTCATCAGAACAAACTACCAAACATTTACAGTAATAATATTGATGAATATTATGAGGTGTGCATTTTCACTTGTATATCACTGTTTGTGCTAAAAGGTGATTTTTCTTCCTTCCCCCTGCAGCTGATTTTGGGCCCTTGCTGCTGGGAGCGCCCATGCTTTCTTCCCTGTCTGCTACTCTTGTCAGTTTGTGTTGTTCCATGTTTGTTAATAGTAGTGGATTAGTGCACAGCCTTTAGGTAGTACTGCTGGGGTGGGGTGGGATGGGATGGGGAAAGAGAACGCAAGGGATGAGATGATTAAGGTCTTTGTTAGTTAGGGAAAGGTTTGGGGTGGGAAGGGTGGATGTTGCTAGCCAGGATATTGAATGCTCCTGTTGAAGGACAGGCTGGGGCTCAGTTTCTACCTGTTGGTGCCTCGTGTTTAACCATCTTTTAGGTGGATTTACTCTTTAAGCTACCTCGCTTTGAGAGGGGGAGCATCAAGTCATCCCTTTAGACGCTGTCTCTGACCTTCTTTGCTTTCAGCCCTGTGTCTGTTGAGTCCTGTTGGTCTTTCTCCATGGCTTTCCCATGGGTGGAGGGTTGCTTGCCTTTAAACCTCAGAGTGGTGAACCCAGCAGCGGCGTAGGAAGCTGCTTGAACCCCCAGAGTGGCAACCTGCTATGGAGCGCGCATGCGCAGCGTCACTCTGTAGTGACGCTGTGCATGCACGCTACGGAGCAGGTTGCTGGCAAGCCGCAAGCAAGCCGCGGAGCGAGGTTTTATACCGGGTGGCGGGGCTCAGTTTGGGAGTCGCGGGGTGTGTGTTCCGAGTGTCACCCCCCCTCCAGGGTGGCACCCGGGGCGGCCCGCCCCCTACGCCCCCCTTACTACAGCCCTGGAATTCAGTTTTATTTGACTTGCATCCCATCTTAAACAACTTCTCTGTCTCATTCCCATAAAAAACTTTGTCATAGCCAGCCCTTGTCATTCTGCCTCTGCATACTCCACTCTCCATCCCCCCCCCCTCCCGACACACCCTTGTATGTTAGCATTGCTTCTTCCATCCTCTGTAAGGTTTATAAAGCATGCTTTTGGCCTGGAGCCAATCTGTCATCTTTTCAGAAGAAGACCCCACCTCCCCTAAAATTGTGCTCAGGGAGGTGTCAAGGCACCTTGACCCTTGCCAGGGGTGGAGGATGAATAAACTGTGTGAACTGCCCTGAAATCTTTTGACGAAGGGCGGGATATAAATTTAATAAATAAACAAGCTAGGCACTGGGAAAGGGTCTCTGGATGGCCGGGTTCCTCAGGGAGTAGTGGGGTGGAGGGCTTAAGAATATCACCATCTGTTCCAATATTTGCAGTTTTGAACTGCAGTGTGTCATTTATAGAACTTGCCTCTTGTCCAAGTTAGCTGCTAACTCCAGCTCAAAATCTCCTTTATAAGGGAATGGATTGCTCATGCCATAGTATACAGCAACTAAAGTGAAGGGTATGTCGCTGCTCTTCCTGCCTCCTCCTAATTTCCCCAATGCTTTTTAGGGCTTTTCAAGCACGTGTTTGTTCACTTTAGGATTAGGGGTTTTTTATAATGAATTTGGGCAAGTCTGGTGTTTTTTTCCTGCAGGAAAGAAGATGCTGGAGTGTATTCAACAGGGCTAGGTGTACTCTGCAATAAAACAAATATCTAGGCCAACGTAAACCAAACTCTGAACCTGTATAAATTGCGAAGATCCAGTTTTCCTACTGTTATTTTGTTTCTGTTTTGTTGGTCTGGACTGTGTACAGTCACTGGAAATTTTGAATATGCTCCCTCCCACCCACTCCATCTTTCTGGCTTTTGATACTTCACATACTGTACTTTCAAACCTGTCATCACAGCCTTAAGGGCTAGAAACTTGCATGGAAGAGTTCAGCTTGGCTTGCACCCAGTCTCAGATTTGGCATGTGCAGGATGATGTTGGAACATGTACTGTACAGTCCTGGCTTAGGAATCGGGAGTGGGTGGGGGGGGGGAGGAAGGGGGCCTTTTTAATAGTGCTATATTGGAGAGGGTGGCTGGAGGGTGCTCTTGACTCCAGGAGTGGGAAGCTTGAGGCCTCAGGGTAGTTCCTATCCCCGTGATCAGGCCGGTATCCTGTAGGGGCGTGAAGGCAGAAACTTGTGGTTTTGTATTTTTCATGGTGTGTGTGTATGTGTGTATTAGGGGAGCGTAATACTTTTTAAAATACTTGATTGGAATAAAGTCTTTTAAAGCTATTCCTCTGTCTTGGTGATGTGGCACTTATTGCATGAGCAGGGGAATTGCAAGATGAGATTGTAGTTGCATTTGCTGTTAACAGTTGTTTGCAGAGTATTGGATCATTTCAGAAAGCATGGCTCCTTTGTCTTAAGCCTGGCATTCTCAGAGGATAAAAATAATAATAATGCTTTTCTTAAAAAATGGACTGGTTGATCAATAGAAGATCAATGAATGCTTTAAAAAAACAAGAAAATGGACCAGTAAACTGAGTTTGAATTATAGCTGCCAAGTCTCCCGTTTTTCACCGTAAACCCCCGGAATATTCTATTTTAACATTCTATTCGGAATGTTATCTCTAATAGAAAAAAATCCCAGAAATCCCCCGGATTTCCTACCTGCCAGGGAGGCTCCATTTCGGGTGCCGCTCTGCCCATGCCTGGGCACCGGAAATCGGGCAGTGCAGCACCGAAAGTTGCTTCTACACATGTCTGGACATGCGTAGAAGCGACTTCCGGTGCCGCTCTGCCCATGTCTGGGCACTGGAAATCGGGCAGCACCGGCACCGAAAGTTGCTTCTATGCATGTCCAGACATGCGTAGAAGCGACTTCCGCTGCCGCGCCGCTGCTGATCCTGCATTTTTCAGTGGGAGACTTGGCAGCTATGGTTTGAATGGCAAGAACTAGCAGACTTGGTGTATTACTTCCCTACTTCCAGAAAACCCTGTAACTCTTAAGCACCTTTCAGTTTGTGGGCAACGGTACACTGGTTACAAGCCCAACAACACCAGTCTCTTCTGCATTCAAATGAAAGAGGGGGAAAAGATAAAAATGGAAATGAGAAAAGCAAGACTGTATCTTAAAATAAAATACCAATCATCTTACCACTTGCATCATTACTCTGTAAAATTCTAAAAAGTTTGGACTCTTAAAAGCTTGCACTTTTTCCTAGTTTATAGATATATGGTTGTTCTATGTGCAGCCAAAGAAGTATCTTCACCTGCCTAGCTCCCTTGTGAGCAACAGTTTCTTTTGGCAACTTAGGCTGCTATATGAAGCAGTCCTTGATGACTTCTTAGCCCCAGGTCATAAAAACTGTCATTTCAAGTTAGGGATAGCAGAGTGGGGAGAGGTAGTTGTCTGCTGCATCTGAACTGTCGCCTCCATTTGGCTATTTACTGCTAACTCTCCTGAAGCAAGAAGGGGAGGACAATGTCAGATGCTGCTTCTGCACTGGTTGGGCTAGTTCTGTTTTTTAAATGCTTGGTTTGCAACCACCATATTTACATTTGATATGAGCTGCTTTGAGCGCTACAGTTGAAAAGTGAAACATAAATCTTTGACATAGGTAAGTAAGTAAGTAAGTAAGTAAGTAAGTAAGTAAGTAAGTAAATAGAAACCTAAAGGTAAAGGGTAAAGGGACCCCTGACCATTAGGTCCAGTCGTGACCGACTCTGGGGTTGCGTGCTCATCTCGCATTATTGGCCGAGGGAGCCGGCGTATAGCTTCCAGGTCATGTGGCCAGCATGACAAAGCCAAATAGAAACCTAGTCCACTCCTAAAAGGTAAAGGGACCCCTAACCATTAGGTCCAGTCGCGGATGACTGGGGTTGCGGCGCTCATCTCGCTTTACTGGTTGAGGGAGCAGACGTTTGTCCGCAGACAGCTTCCGGGTCATGTAGCTAGCATGACTAAGCCACTTCAAGCGAACCAGAGCAGCGCACGGAAACACCGTTTACCTTCCCGCCGGAGTGGTTCCTATTTATCTACTTGCACTTTGACATGCTCTCAAACTGCTAGGTTGGCAGGAGCTGAGACCGAACAACAGGAGCTCATCCCATCGCTGGGATTCAAACCGCCGACCCTCTGATGGGCAAGCCCTAGGCCAGGGGTGTCAAACTCAAATTCATCGGGGGCCGCATCAGCAGTTTGGTCACCCTCAAAGGGCCGGTTGTATCTGTAGGACTATGTGTCCACTCTTTATTATCATAAATTATTGTCACTGCATTCAATTATTACTGTTTTTTGTAATAATGCAAGTAATAACTAGCTCTGAAAGCGGAAACATAGTCAGAATAATGGCAAGTAGATATTCAAATGTTCAATTATTGTACAATTTATTGAAAAATGATTTTTGGTAACTGCACTGGGTGGTGGAGGCTCGCTAGGGTTTCATGCAGGACCTTTGCAGAGCTACTAGTACCTGGAGATGCTGGGGTCCTTCTGCATGCAGGACAGATGTTCTGCCAGTGAGCCACCACCCTTCACCAAAGGGACTGGCTGAGGTTCACTCACTGAAGCTGCTCTCCTGGTTCCAGGGTTTAAGGGCCAGAAGTATAAAGCAGCATCCTATGTTTCTGAGGAGAGGGAGAGGGAGAGGGAGAGGGAGAGGGAGAGGGAGAGAGGAAGGAAGGAAGGAAGGAAGGAAGGAAGGAAGGAAGGAAGGAAGGAAGGAAGAAAAGAGGGAGTGGGAGGGAGAGAGGAAGGAAGGAAGGAAAGAGGGGAGAGAAAGAAGAGTTGGAAATAAGGAAAGAGAAAAAAGAAGGAAAGAAAAAGAAAGAGGGAGAGAAGACGGAAAGGGAGAAAGAAGAAAGTAGAGGGAAAGAAAGAATAAGAATGAGGGAGAGGAAGAAAGTTGGGAAGGACGGAAGGAAGGAAGGAAGAAAGAAAGAAAAGAGGGAGCAGGAGGGAGAGAGGAAGGAAAGAGGTGAGAGAAAGAAGAGTAGGAAAGAAGGAATAAAGAAGGAAAGAAAAAGAAAGAGGGAGAGAAGACAGAGATAAAGAAGGAAGGAAGGAGAGGGAAAGAAAGAATAAGAACGAGAGAGAGGAAGAAAGAAAGGGAAGGGGGGTCGCCGCCTTGATTCAGCGCCAGAAAAGAGCGCGAAGGGACCCAGGGGCATAAAGCATTTCCCCAGCCCCAGCTGTTTGTCGGCGCTTTGTTGGCACGGCGCTTCAGCAGCAAGGTCCCACTGCTGGGTCCCGCTGGCTGGGGCGCTTGGCGGGCCACATGACAAGGTCTGGCGGGCCGGATTTGGCCCCCGGGCCTTGTGTTTGACACCCGTGCCCTAGGCTCTGTGGTTTAACCCACAACGCCACCTGCATCCCATAGTCCACTCCTAGCATGGCTTATATTTTAACACTTGCTGGATCCAGGAGTTCAGGAGGCTTGATTAAATTCTAACACTTGCTGGATCCAGAGATTATAGGTGTCTGGCACTCTCAAACTCATAACAATGCAAATATTTCTGTTGGCTTCTCGGCTTTCAAGTTATAAATAAGATGGGCACCCGAATACAAACAGCCCTGTTATCCCGGAGTAGTCCATTAGAGGGTGCCATTGGACCATTTGAAAAGCTGTTTAGCTTTTCTTTGTTTTGTGTCCAAAGGTGCATCTGCTGCCAGAGAAGAGGTGTTTCTTCTGCACCAAAGCATCTTGTGAATTTTTTGTTGTTGTTGACAATTGAAATTGGTAACCACACAATAAAATGCCTGCCACAATAAGGCAGGCATTTTATATTGGACGCTACCTAAAGTACAACAAAAGCACACTCTAAATTAAAGCACTGTTTTATATGTATAAGAAAGAAAAATTCCATACCTATGAGATCCAATGACTACCATGTATCTTGTGGCTCTAATTCAGTCTGGATAAGCGGCATTCCATTTTTGTGCGTTAATTTGGCTATGAAAAAGGTGGGTGTTCACTTTAAATGGAATTTGTGGGGAACTGGAATGGAATCCAGCTGCTGTAGGCTCTTTCTCTCAGCCCAACACCCATATGTGGATCTTTATCTGCTTTTAAATAACATAGACACATGTAATACAGTCTACTCTCAACTTACACATGGGTTTAATTCCAGGGATAGAGCATAAAGTCAAAATTGCAGAGTGAAAAAACTCTCTGACCACTGTAACAGATGCCACAGCTTTTGACCACTGGCTAGCTCCCCATGACACCTGACATTCACACTTGTGATTGTGTGGATAAAATAAACAGCGCTTATACACATGAAGCAGCCTTAAAATGTTTGACCCCAGAACTCGGGGCATATGCAGCATCTCCATAAAGTCTTGCCTACCGGCCCTCCCTGACATTATCATGGGCCAGGGTTGCATAGACACAAGGTTGGGGTATTATGGCAGGAGCAGCTGCTCGCTTGGTCCTCAGTGAGTTGTGTTTCAATACAGCATAGGAGACTTCAGCAGGGTCTGCTTCTCGGTAAGGTTCTGGGGCCTACAGACAGGGTAAAAAAAAGAGAATAATAATAATAATAATAATAATAATAATAATAATAATAATAATAATAAATAAGCAAGCCTGCAATCCACGGGTAGCTTATCTGCCCCTTCACATGCCGGACTACAACTCCCATCATCTTGACTATTGTTCATAGTGCTTAGGGTTGTCAGAGGTTGGAGTCAGGCAGCATCAAAAAAGGGACACATTGCATATCCATAATGGAATCGTAGACTAAGTTACAAGAGACTTAGTGCCACTGACCATTATTTATTTACTAGGGGGAAAGTGTCTGGCGTTGCCAGGGAATTCTTAGAAACAAACCAACCAAAGATTTTTAAATGGACAATATAATTTAGTTAGTTTTAAGGCTGTGTGGAGGCCCCAGCGTGATCCAGGAAACGTGATTCGGATCTAGCCCTGAATCAATATGTAGGAGGGGTGAATGTTTAGGTTTTTAAGAAGGGGTAATGAAACACTGCACCTCCTTTCCTCCTTCCACCCACCCACATTGGAACAAGAGGGTTCAGTCCTGCTGGGTGCCTGGTATCTCAGTGTTGATGAAAACTAATTTCTCTGGCTGAGAACTGTCATGCCCAGTTTCGCAGTGATACCTCAAAGGGTGTCTGAATGCACAGAGCACAGGCAGACAGACTACTTTCCAAAATGCATAGTAGATTGAGCACAGTCACAAAGGCAGCTTTGAAATCTAATATTAGAAATCAGGCTGGGTGAGACCCGAGTCCAGCCTCCTACAGCCTGTCCTCCAAATGCTTTGAACTACTTCTTTGGTGATCACTCGTAGCCGAGTAAGATTGTCTTCCATAAACACAGTTTTAACAATGGGTCCGTAAGTGACTGTGGAGGCCAATTCTGGATCCACACGTCCTTCCACAGTGGGGACATTGGTTTCCAGGCGGGAGTTGATCACGGTGTGGATTTGCCAAGCGTGCCTTCCTCTTAGCACATTTCTCCCTTGCGTCCTGAGATCGAGTTTCTTCAAAGCCCATGACACCTTTGGTAAAGGCTGTTCTCCAACTGGAGCGCTCGCAGGCCAGTGTTTCCCAGTTGTCAGTGTTTATACTACATTTTAAAAGATTTGCCTTGAGACAGTCTTTAAACCTTTTTTGTTGACCACCAGCATTACGCTTTCCATTTTTAAGTTTGGAATAGAGTAGTTGCTTTGGAAGACAATCATCAGGCATCCGCCCAACATGACCAGTCCAACGAAGTTGATGTTGAAGATCTTTGGTGATCTTTGCTTCTTCCAGTACACTGTATTCCCAAGTGATGCGTAAAGTTTTTCGGAGACACCGTTGATGGAATCTTTCAAGGAGTTGGAGATGGCGTTTATAAATGGTCCATGTTTCACAAGCATGCAGTAAGGTTGGTAGTACAATAGCTTTGTAAACAAGCACTTTAAACCAGATATTGGCTATGTTTACTGGAGTCTCTGGGAGTTGTAGTTCCAAATAACTGGAAGGCTAGAGGCTGCAGAACCATGTCTATTTCATCCCCAGTAAGAAGGATGCGTTGGCGCTGATTAAGAATGTGACAGTTCTGCTGAATCAGACCAAAAGCCCATCTAGTCTAGCATCCTGCTTCCACCAGTTGCTTGTCAAATGCCCACAAGCAGAATGAGCACAATAGCCCTTTCCCACATAGGATACTGATGTTTTTACTGTACCCTGGCATTGCTTGGCCACGAAACATGGGCTATTAAAATATTTCTAAATATAGAAAAAATGGAGACGTATGCTTTTCTAATAATAGAGTTGGGATTTAGCAGGAAGTTCACAATCATGATAAAGGTGTTCGTTCATAGGAATTTTTCTTACCGTGTTCATTGTCTGAGGCATTTCATTGGCCATGGAACCTGTAGATCAGATACAGATAATTATGAAATCATTTGCCTTGTCGATTTCAAATTAGAACTAGCAATACTGATCATTCCCTGCCCTGCCCCCCAAAATGTTAAACTTCCTCTTAGTGGAGGGAGCTTCTTGGGCAATGAATACTCTCCAAGATTACCAGTGAGGTATGCTTAAAAAAATTGTGAAATGGAAGGTCCACACAAACACACACACAAATAAAAAAATAAAAATCCACAGCTATATTTCTCTGCAGAAATTTTTCCATTTCTAGAAATGAATTTGTTCCATAATTTTCTTTAAAAAATAAATCAATAAAAACCAAGTCATATAATGCATGGATACAATACAAATCTATTTGGGCAACAGGAATGGATTCAATGCCAGTCAAATGTTAAAATCAAAGTTTGCAATTAAACTTTCTTCAGGTGACTATACCCAGGAATCACTTATCATTAAACATTCAGATCTAATCATGCTGAAATCTAACTTGAATCTCAACAATGTGAGGGAAGTGTATGCTATTGAGTTACATAAACCTGAACAAAATTATGTGCCAATAAAATAACTTAGGGAAGGACTGTTGCTTAGTAGAAAAACACACAGTTACATATTGCAGTTTAGCCTCCACACATTCACACTTTCTGTCTTTCAGCCTTCCAGGCACTAGGGGGCAGTGGCCTGTCTCCCTGCTTTCATTTGGCTTAGCGAGAAGGATGTCACAGAATTGGCAAGAGAAAAGAGAGGGCAAGTTTTACATTTATGAGGAAACATGCATAGGATTAGTTTTTGCAACTGGTTGGCTTCATTTCAAATGAGTAAACCTTTAGAATTAACTATTTCTAGTAATGACCGAATGGTTACTTAGTTTTGTTTAAGTTTAAACGTGCGCAGGATTACACCTTGCACTGTAAGGCAAGTGCTGCAAAAGCTCTACAATTAAAATTTTACATTTAAACTTTATTTGCAGGTATAGCGACCCCCCCCTTTAAAGAAGACTTTTCTTTCTTTTATATAGGGCCAAAAACAGACAACACTGATGTGCAACTCAAGGTAGTAAAACATTTCCACTGCATTCAGAGGTCCGCTCACCTTTTCTTCTTTTCCTGTACAGTACAAATATAAACAGGAGGAGGAGGAGGAAGAGGAGGAGGCCTGCTGCAATGCTTGCCCATATTATTGTCTGGGATTCCTCAGGCATATCTGCAAAATAATTCATGTCTTGTGTGCCAGTCCTGCATATGTTTTAACATAGCACCTGCAGGCAGTGTCAGAAGCTGATAGGAAACAAATCTGCTGTCAACAGAATCAAAGAATTGCAGAGTTGGAAGGGGCCCTGAGGGACATCTAGTCCAACCCATGCAGGGGTCACCAACCTTTTTGTGCACATGCACAAATCAGAGAAACTGGCACAGGCCGCTCACAACCAAGCACACACTGCAACCTATTCTACTGGACACGTCAGAATGCTTTTTCAAGCCTAATTTAAATGGAGGGTGGGAAGGGATACTGCAGGCGCCGTGTTGCCGACCCCTCATCTACGGCCACAAGCATCCCCAACTTGATGCGTTTGATTCCAGCTCCCATCATCCCTGGCCATGCTGGTCAACAGTCCTGAGCCAAAAGGACCAGTAATCTGGCAATCAACTTTGTTTGGCTATCTCTTTCCAATTTCTCAGGCAGAGCAAGGCCCTGAGAGTCTTTCTCCTGGTCAAGCCGGGTCACTGTGCGACTAACATGGGATGCAAATGATAAATAATAGGCCCTTTCGAACCCATTCCCGTTTCATTTCTGATCCTGCTTTTAGAGAAGTGGCACCTACGGAGGCTAAGAAGCTGGTTCCCCTCCTCCCTGCAGTGGGAGTCTCAGGCCCCCTGAAGCTCCTGCCTCCTACACAACAGGGAGCGAGACGGAAGGCAGGCGAAAGACAAGTACCAAACCAATCTTCTCACCTCTTACAACCAGCTCCGTGGCATTACTTGTCTCTGACCAGGCAAAGGGATTTCCCCAGCGGTGATATTGGCAGGTGTAGTTTCCTTCATCTTCCGACTCCACGTTGAGGAAAGGGAACTCGGCTCTGTTTCCCTCTGACTCCACCACCTGCGATGTTATCAGTTCCCCGGATTTGTATAGGGAGAAGTTCAGACCCTTTTCTGGCCCCTGGCACTCGATGGTGATATTCTGTCCTGGGGAAATATGTTTGTTGGGCAGCACTTTGATGGAGGGTTTGGACAGGCTGGGATCTGGGTGCAAAGAAAACACTGTGAGAATGGTATGGAGGTAAGTGCCTTGATATTCTTCGCCTGCACTCTGCTACTTTTGATGAGATCAGCAGAAATATCTGCTGCACATCGCAAACTAGAACGATACTGCACATCGCAAACTAGACTTTTTTTGGGGTGGGTATTTGGTTTATTGTTTTTATTTTTATTTTATATATTGTGATCTTTTCTGTGAACCACCCTGAGACCTCTGGGTATAGGGCAGTATATAAATTCAACAAACAAACAAACAGACTTTTAATACATAATTTTAAAAATGCTTAGAATGGCTCTTTGCTTATGAAAAAATGGTTGTACGTAGGGATTGCTACTGTTTTGTCTTTAGTTAATGATGTCTGGAACAGTTGAAGAGAAGTGATGGCCCTCCAGATGTTGCAGACCTACATGCCATTGGCTACACTTGCTAGGACCCAGCAACATCTGGAAGGACTAAGGTCTGCATCTATCTATCTATCATCTATCTATCTATCTATCTATCTATCTATCTATCTATCTATCTATCATCTATCTGTCTATCTTTCTATCTTTCTATCTTTCTATCTTTCTATCTTTCTATCTTTCTATCTTTCTATCTAATCTATATCTATCCAAAGTAATAATCATAAATAAATAAGAATAAAATGTGCACCCCACCACCGAGACCATTCCATTGTAACTCTCCAACCTCCCAAAATTTCAACACCTCTTGCGATGGTTTGACCCCTTTCCGTTTTAACATTAAAAACAAACTCTACAAACACTTTCCTTCCCACCTTCAGAAGTTTCCAAGAGCCATGCACACGACACTCCCTTCTTCAATCCCAGCCAATCCGGAATATTTTATTCTATGCAAATTCTCCACCGGATGTACAGATGTTGAAAATGCAGAACATTCCCATTTTTTACCCTTTTGTGTCAATAGGAGGATGTATTTTGAACCTTACTTATTCTGTTGATGCGTCGGCTGTCACTGAAACCTGAGCACAGTTCAGCGAAGGCTGTTATGAAGCAATATCTACATTGGTAGAGACCCCCTTGGAATTCTTGGGCATTGTTAAAGGCAAATACAGCCTCCTTGGTTGCTATTTTCTCTGTCAGTTTTTTCTGCTGCCTATTTGCACCCATTTGTATATACAAAAAGAAGAGCCATTGTGGTAGTAAGTTGTTTTCTGCCTTGCAGCTGATTTTGACATTCCCCTCCTCGGCAAGCATTTCAGCTGAATTCACTGCGATGGAAGGCTTGGGATACAGCTGTCCTGCAAAAGGACGAGAACAAGAGTGAGATTTCAAAGCTGTAGTTCAGCCTTCTCAAATCAGTCCCAGGCAAAAGTCTGTCATATGGGAGAGGTTTGCATGTTCTGGAAGAATGCAAAACCCCGAGGATGGAGCGGAGGGTAAATGTTCATAAGAACTTGATGCTTCTAAGTTTTTTGTTTACAACTTCAGTTTAGAGATTGGACACGGGTGGTGCTGTGGGTTAAACCACAGAGCCTAGGGCTTGCTGATCAGAAGGTCGGCGGTTCAAATCCCCGCAATGGGGTGAGCTCCCGTTGCTCAGTCCCTGCTCCTGCCAACCTAGCAGTCTGAAAGCACATCAAAGAGCAAGTAGATAAATAGGGACCGCTCCGGCGGGAAGGTAAACGGCATTTCTGTGTACTGCTCTGGTTTGCCAGAAGCAGCTTTGTCATGCTGGCCACATGACCCAGAAGCTGTACACTGGCTCCCTCGGCCAGTAAAGCAAGATGAGCGCCGCAACCCCAGAGTCGTTCACAACTGGACCTAACGGTCAGGGGTCCCTTTACCTTTAACCTGGTACCTTCCATATGGCCACAACACCCATCATTGGCCAGGCTAGGGGGGAGATGGGTTCCTGAGAAGAGTTACTGTTTGCTGCAGTTCAATATGGCAGATCCAGGAAATCTTATAAGCTGAGTTACATTTCTGTTGCCTATTTCAGTGAACACTGTAGAAAGAATTAAGAACCAAGTATTTGGGTTCATTGGTCTTATCTGCATCTACACTGAATATCATGTGTATCCAACTATGTGATTGTAATTTTTATTTAAGACTCACAGTGGTTTTCCCCAGAAGTACTTAAGGGCACACAGTACTGGCACCTTCCCCCCCCCCCCAAAAAAGCACTGGTTAAGAGATTTTATTGAATTTCTGGCGTTCAGAAAACCAGAATCAACAAAGATCACGTAATTTTTGCAATATCTAGTACTAGTGGAGAACTGACAAAACAACAACAACAAAAACCAAAACTCAAAACAAAAACATTTTTTTTTATATCCTGCCCATCTGGCTGGGTTTCCCCAGCCACTCTGGGTAGCTCCCAACAGAATATTAAAAACACAATAAAACATCAAACATTAAAAACTTCTCTAAACAGGGCTGCCTTCAGATATCTTCTAAACGTCAGATAGCTGTTTAAGTCAGATAGTTCTCTCTTCCCAGCTGCTTCTGCTGTTCTTAAAGTCATGATCTGGAAAAGGGTGCTAGGGCTGGAGGGAGGGACGAGGCAGGTGGAAAAAGCCACTGCCGTATGGCCAGCATAATGTCTCTCTCCCCCCCCCCCCGCTTTACATGCCAGTTGTGAAAATAGCATAAAAAGGCTAAGCCAGGCTCTCACCTTTTATGTAGACTTGGACAGGATCACTACGATATGAGCACCGTTGATCATAACCTGATTGGAAGCAATAGCTACACGTATATGTTCCGCCATCTGAAATTCTGGCATTGGCAATCTGAAATACAGCTGCACGCCTCTTGCTCACTGAATAATGACTTGGTGAACCACTTTCTTTGTGCAGATAGTAGATTGCAATTTCTTGGTAATTACTTGCACACTGTAAGATGATATTTTCCCCCAGGCTGAACACATTTGTGGGAACTGCTGAGATGGAAGGTTTAGGGTAAGCTTGTCCTGGACCGAAAAGGAGAACAAATGTGAGATTTGGAAGATGGTTCGCCCAGGAGGAAGACAACATAAGGCCCTGACTTTACCACATGCTAATTTATATGGGAAGATCCACATTTATAAATACAGTCGTACCTTGGTTCTTGACTGCCCTGCGAGCGACTCAAACGTTTTGGCTCCCGAAGGCCGCAAACCCAGAAGTGAATATTCTTTTTGCGAACGTTTTTTGGAAGCTGAATCTCCAACTCAGCTTCCGATTGAGCACAGGAAGCTCTTGCAGCCAATCAGAAGCCGTACCTCGTTTTTTGAACATTTTCAGAAGTCAAATGGACTTCCAGAATGGATTCCATTCGAGAACCAAGGTAAGACTGTAATTACTTTTTTTTTTTTAATGAATGTGCATTATTTTCACCCTAGTGGGGAAGACTGTGGTCAGGTGAGCTGTGTGTGCTCATTCCACTGTTCAGCTGCTAATGGTGGGTGAAACAAACACTAAAATAATGGGCTAATGCTGCCAATTTCTTCAAAAATCCAATACAATACAAGCAGCACACAAAGGCACAAGATTCAATCAAGTTTCAATCAAGTATTATTAGTACAAAAAGAAAACTAAGAGAACCATATACAAATGCTGACACAGAAGCCAAAAACCAAAAGTCAAGCAGATAGCATATACAAATCAATATAGTGGCAGCAGGTTGAATGAAGTATCAATGATAGACAGGCTGCCGGCGTTTTTCACCTGTTTCGCCCATATGACGGGCTTCCTTCAGTAGTTTCTCCTTCTGCTTTCTGTTATGTTTGATACAATCACTGGTGGTATAAACCAGGTCTTATTAGTATTCAGACTAAATTACTAATATACATCTAAACAAACAAATATCAAAGGCATTACTTCGTATGAAGTAATTCGTATGAAACCACTTATCTTGGCTTAGGCCACAATGCTCAAGTTCTTATTTCAAAAGGTTGTCTCATACAGCTTTTGATACATTTACATATTCACTGGTGATATAAATCAAATTCTAATTATTATTTGGACTAATACAGTAGTACAATTTCTAAAATATATGTCCATATAAAGAAATACTTACAATTCTTATGTTCAGAGTTTTCTTAGTTTGAGCATGTATTGACTAAGCAAAAATCCTGTGTTTGGAGCACACTTATATACAAAAGGTTGGTTCACAGGTGATAGTGATTAGGGATGACAATTAGGGGGGGCCAGAAGAATGTGAATACTAATAACACTTACAGTATCTCTATAATTTCTGTGTGTTATACTGCTGGTGTGTTAGTTTAAATGAATACAGAAAGGTCAAGATCTGAATTTAAATCGTCCGGTTGTAATGTCTTAAACATAAAAATCAATTTAGTTTCTTGTTGTCTCAATATTTTTTTAAAATGTCCTGCTTGTGGTATTTCTTGGGTGTATACTGCCAAATGCCAAAAACATTAGATCAGAGTCACTGTGCTTCATTTGTAAAACAATGAGGTGTAAGAGGAGCTTCCATCACTTTATTGCGGATGCGTGATCTATGTTCCCCTATACGTACCTTTAGTGATCGTGTAGTGATTCCTACATAAAATTTGTTGCAAGGGCACCGTATGCAATAAACTACGTTCTTAGACTTGCATGTGGTCATAGAGTTGACTTTAAAAGTGAACTGCATGTGTTCACTTTTTATTTCTTTTACTTGTAAACTGTAGGGGCACATATTGCATGAGCCGCATCTATAGTGGCCTTTAGTGACAGTGGATGATGATTCCAAACAATCAGCTTTGACCAATTGATTGTGCAAAGTTCCTTTCTTCCTCAACCCTAAAAGGGGGGATCTTTACAGCCAGGTATGTCTTCCACAATATGCCAATGTTTGTATATAATATTTCTAATGTGGCTGGCCAGGGGTGTGAAATCCATCCCCATGACTAGGTGGCTGGGTTTTCTGTTTTTGATACTATCAGACCGTGTTTCAAGTAATTTTTTTCGGTTACGACTGTCTACAGGTCTATATGTGTCCTGTATGATACAATTAGGGTAACCCCGGTTAATGAGAGCTTTTCCTAGCTGATAAGCTGCATTTCTGTAGTCTCTTTTGTCAGTAGCATTCCTTTTCAATCTAATTAACTGTCCGTATGGTAAATTTCTTTTTAAATTTGAAGGGTGACTTGAAGAGTAATGGAGTAGGGAGTAGCAATCTGTTAGTTTCTTATATGGTTTGAATGCCAAAGTGTTTCTATTTGAAATGTAAACCACCATATCCAAAAATGGAATTTCTTTTTTGGGATACTGGCAAGTAAATTTTAAATGGGGGTCCAATGTGTTCACCCATTCTTGGAATGCAATACACGTTGCTTCAGATTTAAAAATTATAAGCAAATCATCAATGTATCTCTTAATCAAAATGATGTCATTTGTAAAGGGGTTGGATTCAGAAAAAAATGTTTGTTTTCAAAGTCAATCATGTGAATGTTCGCTACCGATGGGGCCAATGCCGCACCCATGGCAACCCCCTTGGTTTGGATGTAAAAGTCATTTTTGTACCTAAAGAAATTGTTTTCAAAAACAATATCCAATAGTAGGATTAAAAAATGATAAGGAGGGGTTTGTTCTTGTCTGGAACGTAATAAATTTTCAATGGTCCCTCTTATGGTCTCCAATGGGATATTAGTGTAAAGAGAGCCTACTTCGAGTGTTGCCAGGATCGCTCCTCTAGGTATGGGGAAATCTTCCAGTTTAGCAATGAGATCTTTAGTGTCTCGAATATATGCATAGCTGCCAAGTTTTCCCTTTTGTCGCGAGGAAGCCTATTCAGCATAAGGGAAAATCCCTTTAAAAAAGGGATAACTTGGCAGCTATGAATATATGTGGTGGTGGCAGTAGAGTATTCAAATATGAATGAGTCTAAGTACTTGGATAAAGGTTCGGTAAGTGAACCAACAGCTGAAACAATAGGACGGCCAGGGGGTGGTGTGATATTTTTATGGATCTTAGGGAGAATGTGGATTTTTGCAAAGTAGAAACTCGGCAGTTTGTATAGAAATATAGTCTAGCACTAGAGCCTCATTGACCATGATACGAATAAGGTTAGAGACTTTCTGAGTAGGATCATGACTAAGAGGTAAATAATATTTTCTATCGGCCAATTGCCTGATTATTTCCTGTTCATAAGTGACTGTGTCCATTAAGACAATTGCCCCTCCTTTGTCCGCAGGTTTGATTGTGATCGAACGGTCATTCGCCAAGTTATGAATTAGCTCTTGTTGTTCTCTAGTTATATTATGTCAGTGGGGATATGACGTTTTTCCAATCTGTCTAAATCTTTTATAATTTCATGATGAAAAGCTTCTATCCTAAAATCCTGGTTGTGGGGGATGAAGGTTGATTTAGTTTTAAAAGGAGTACTAGTGTCCAAGGTATCAGTATTGGACTGAAATAATAATTTTAATTTCAGTTGACGGATCATTTTATACACATCAATGCGAGTACTTAGAGCTGAATATTTTTGAGTGGGAGCGAAAATTAAGCCTAAACTGAGCACTGTCAACTCATCCGAGGAGAGTGTCCGGCTTGACAGATTAACAACAGTTATCTGTTCTTCCCTCTGCCCCTGCACCTGTGAGGGTCATACTGTGTATATTGTCTGGGTCTTAATTGTCTGAACTCGGATGTTGATTCTGATGATCCTCTACTGGAAATGCTGCTACTGTTCTAATCTGGGATAGTAGTGGGATAGTAGTGTCGTTTCTTGTTTGTGGATATCTAGTTTTTCTGTCAAAAAACCTGTTGTTTCTATTTTCATATTTAGACCAATTGTATACTCTATTGTTCACATAATCATCTTTATCTCTGTTGAATTTTTTCCTTTTATATAATTTTAACTCCTTATTGAATTCATTAATGGAATCTTCAAAAAAAAATTATTTCTCTATCAAATGTGGTTTTGTCACTTTCGTTCTTGAAGTCTTTTTTAATCCTCTCTATTTCATGGTCAAATTTATTCATTTCGGACTTAGATTTTTCAAAGATTAGTAACATTAAATCAATGGCGCATCTATTGAGTTACCAGTCCATTTCATGACAAATTCTTCATCTCCTTTGTAAAGACTGGGTTGTTTAAGAACCCTTAATCCCCTTGGAATCCTATTGGATCTAACATATTCCGAGAGCGTAGATGCATGTGAATATGCTCTAGTTCTTTTCCTCCCCAAGTCCATTAAATCCTCTAAAACATTCACCATGTCCCTCCCTTCTTCCTCATCTAAGGGAAAATCCCCTACAATGCGGGATTGTTCTTCTTCAGTGTAACCAAACACAGGGGTGCCAGAAGCCATAGGTACAACAAAAACAGAGATAATGGGCTAATGCTGCCAATTTCTTCAAAAGTCCAAAACAATACAAGCAGTCCAAATACCTGGTTTATACCACCAGTGATTGTATCAAACATAACAGAAAGCAGAAGGAGAAACTACTGAAGAAGCCCGTCATATGGGCGAAACAGGTGAAAAACGCCGGCAGCCTGTCTATCATTGACACTTCGTTCGACCTGCTGCCACTTTGCTGACCGCTACATAGCCTCAAAGACCATAAAGACTGGTTTGCCTTTCGGTATTGATTTGTATATGCTCTCTGCTTGACTTTTGGTTTTGGCTTCTGTGTCAGCGTTTGTATATGGTTCTCTTAGTTTTCTTTTTGTACTAATAATACTTGATTGAAACTTGATTGAATCTTGTGCCTTTGTGTGCTGCTTGTATTGTATTGGATTTTTGAAGAAATTGGCAGCATTAGCCCATTATTTTAGTGTTTGTTTCACCCACCATTAGCAGCTGAACAGTGGAATGAGCACACACAGCTCACCTGACCACAGTCTTCCCCACTAGGGTGAAAATAATGCACATTCATTAAAAAAAATTAGTAATTACAGTCTTACCTTGGTTCTCGAATGGAATCCATTCTGGAAGTCCATTTGACTTCTGAAAACGTTCAAAAAATGAGGTACGGCTTCTGATTGGCTGCAAGAGCTTCCTGTGCTCAATCGGAAGCTGAGTTGGAGATTCAGCTTCCAAAAAACGTTCGCAAACAGAATACTCACTTCTGGGTTTGCGGCCTTCGGGAGCCAAAACGTTTGAGTCGCAAGGCAGTCTGTCTATAATTGACACTTCGTTCGACCTGCTGCCACTTTGCTGACCACTACATAGCCTCAAAGACCATAAAGACTGGTTTGCCTTTCGGTATTGATTTGTATATGCTCTCTGCTTGACTTTTGGTTTTGGCTTCTGTGTCAGTGTTTGTATATGGTTCTCTTATTGTTTTCTTTTTGTACTAATAATACTTGATTGAAACTTGATTGAATCTTGTGCCTTTGCGTGTTGCTTGTATTGTATTGGGCTATTGGTGGGTGGGCAACTTCAAGACCCCCTCCTGCTTTCCCTTCTTATGGTTTTTAAAACTGAACTTGGACAGCTTTTCAAACAGAGGACTGCTCTCTGTAATGCAGAACATAAGGCCACCTCACTGGCCTATCAGAATGAGTTGGTAGAAGGCACTCTCTGTTCTACTGCAGCTACTCAAGCTTTGTCATGCAAGTTCCCCCAGGGGCCAACCAGATGTCTGTGGGAAGCCCAAGAGCAGGACTGAGAGCAGCAGAGCATTCTCCCCACTTGTGATTCTCAGCAACTGCTATTCAGAAGTTTACTGCCTCTGGCAGTGCAGGTAGGATGTAGCCATCATGTCTAGTTGCTCAATCTAAGGCAGGCATCCCCAAACTGCGGCCCTGCAGATGTTTTGGCCTACAACTCCCATGATCCCTAGCTAACAGGACCAGTGGTCAGGGATGATGGGAATTGTAGTCCCAAACATCTGGAGGGCCAAAGTTTGGGGATGCCTGATCTAAGGTTACACTGGGGGAATTGCATTTTTGTGTGTAGATTGCCTAAAGCAGGCATGTCCAACAGTTAGATCGTGATCTACCGGTAGATCACTGGACGTCTGTGGTAGTTCACTGGCAGATCACTGTGTCCCCCCAAAGAGGCTCAACAACTTTGGCTCCCCTAAAAAAAGCTCAACATTTTTGCCCTGCACCCCCTAAAATGTGGCTTTCCTCCTCTCTGAAAGAAGCTCAACAACTGTGACCTGAACCCCTAAAAAACAGGGCTTTTCTTCAAAAAAAAAAGCTCAACAACTTTGACCTGAACCCCCCAAAAGGGGGTAGATCACCACCAGTTTTTAACTCTGTGAGTAGATCTCAGTCTCTTGGGAGTTGGCCACCCCTGGCCTAAAGGCAAATAAATAGGGATGGGCTTCATACCATGGATAATATGGATTGATATAAAATATAGATTATGAAATAATATGCAGTTGTAAATGTTGGCAATAGGACTCATGGAGGGTGTGGGGGGAAGTCCTGAGATTCAGAATAATCTCTATACAGTGGAACCTCAGTTGTCAAACATAATCCATTCCAGAAGAACGTTCGACTTCCGAAATGTTTGACAACCGAGGCGCAATTGCCAGTCGGCAAAATCCATTGAAAAAATGGAGAAATGCGCCCTGGAAGCCATTCGACTTCTGAGGCATGTTCGACAACGGAAGCTTTCACTTCCAGGTTATTTGAAAGCCGAAATGTTCAACTTCCAAAGCGACAACCGAGGTTCCGCTGTCTAGCAATTTGCATTTGGATTATTACAATTTTATTTTTTGTATAATCAAATAAAAATGATTTTTTAAAAAAATCTAATCAAAACATCAATAAATGTACACTTTGACCCAAAAAGAGAAAGAAAGAAATAGGGATGGGATATTCCTGTATCTTTAAGATTTACATAGATCAGAGAACATTTGGTAGGCCTCCATTGTTAGTGTGCAGACGTAAGAAAAACAGATTTGGTTGGGGGAAACTGTTACAGTTAGTTCCCACTCCGCCCCATCTATCTTCCCCTGGCCCCATGTTCATATTTATCACCCGAGGAGACTCACCTCCAGAGATCTGCCACTGTCCAGCCAGCAGGAATCCTGGAAAGGAGATGGTTGCATTAGCGGCAATATAGCTGAGCAGCAGGAACCACAACTGGGTCACTAGTCTTTCCACCAGGCAATTGCACAACCCTCAGTCCCTTCACCCTTTCAGCTGAGATACCAACCGATAAAGAGGATGTTGAAAGAGAGCCTCATGATGAAGGAGCACCTAGCCCTGTAGTCCAGTGTCCTGTGTCCCCCAAGATGTGTGCTGTCCCCGGAATGAAGATCTCGGAGGGAGGCTGCAACATGGCTCTGCAACACAGTTCTTCCCTTTGATGTACACATACTCTGTGATGCACAGTTGAGCAGCACTGGAAGTGCCTCGCAAGCCACTTCCCTTTTTTTACTACTATGCTGCAGTCATATTCTGCAAAATCATCTTGGAGTAGATCATGTGCTTTCATATATAATTCAAAATTGGGTCATCTAGTCCAACCCCCTGCAATGTAGGTGGGTTTAGTTTTTTTTCGCCCAAGGTGGGGCTTGAACCCACAAGCCTGAGAAAAAGAGTCTTGTGCTCTGCTGACTGAGCTATCCCAGAGCTGCATTCTCCCATGGATGGTCCAGGAATCAGCATGTTTTTACATGAGTAGAATGTGTCCTTTTATTTAAAATGCATCTCTGGGTTATTTGTGGGGCCTGCCTGGTGTTTTTACATGAGTAGAATTTGCCCTTTTATTTAAAATGCATCTCTGGGTTATTTGTGGGGCATAGGAATTGGTTTTGTTTTCTTTTCCAAAATATAGTCTGCCCCCCCCCCACAAGGTCTGAGGGACAGTGGACCGGCCCCCTGCTGAAAAAGTTTGCTGACCCCTGCTTTAAGCCCTAACCCTAATGTCACAACTCCTTCAAGCAACAATCAAATGCTACATGTGGTTGTCTGCAGAGAATCCACTGCATGGACACACATGTAAGGACTCTGGGTGATTGTGAACCCTGGTTGCATATGCCTAGGTGCCTGCAGGTGGAATGTGTTAGAGTTAGACTATACTGAAATGGCCAAAGTGACCAGAAAACTCAGAGACCAAGAAGACAAGAAATTCAAGAAAGAATGGGGGAAGTTTATAATTTATTTAGGAGACCAGTGTAAGCAGATGAAAACATTAGCAGGATTTTAATCTCACTTGTAATGTAACAAATACAATGGATGATATGGATAGATACAAAACATAGACTATGAAATAATATGCAGTTGGAAATGGTGACAATAGGACCCATGCTGGGGATGGGGGAGGGGAAGTCTTGAGATTCGGAGGAATCTCTTTTATGGATATGTATTTGGTATTTGTAATTAATTTACATTTGCAAAATCAAATAAAAATGATTTCAAAAAAAGAAAAAAAACTATCACTTTTGGCATTCGTTGGGTTCAGTAATGCTCTTTGCTGGGTTCAGAAAAGGACAACCCAAAAGATCGGGGGTGGTGGTGGTGGTGGAGACGCTTCAGGTTACAGACTCCGCTAACCCAGAAATAGTACCTCGGGTTAAGAACTTTACTTCAGGATGAGAACAGACATGGCGCTGTGGCAGCGGGAGGCCCTATTAGCTTAAGTGGTACCTCAGGTTAAGAACAGTTTCAGGTTAAGAACGGACCTCTGGAACGAATTAAGTTCTTAACCCGAGGTACCACTGTATTTGGAAAGGTTGCAACATTTGGGACTGTTTAAAGGGAGAGGTGACATAATGGAAGTCTATAAAATCACACATGGCATTGAGAAAGTGAGTAGACACCCCTCTCACACACTAGAGCCCATCGACATCCAAGGAATGCAGAGCGGATAAACTGCTCCACGCAGTGCATGTTAGCTAAACTATGGAACTCACTGGCACAGGAGGCAATGATAGCCACCAACTTGGATGACTTTAAATGAGGACTGGACACACCCATGAAGGACAAGGCTTTCAATGGCTATTAGCCCTTATGGCTATGCTGTACCTCTACTGTCAGAGGCATTATGCAGGCGGCTCACTACAGGATCCAAGCCAGCTTTCTTTGGAAAGAGGTGGAATGGGGGTATGCCTCTGAATACCAATTGTTGCCAATAGCAAATGGGAAAGTGCTGCTCCGCTCATTTCTGGCTTACGGGCTTCCCACTGGCGTCTAGTTGGCTAAGGTAAGAGCAGGATACTGGGCTTGATCCAGCAGGCTTGTCTTATGTAGTTCTGTGGCAAGACTAAGAGAGCGGGAGAGCCAGGATTCTCAAGTCAAATATTGCCTCAGAAAATAAAAACCAGAGTATGAGTGGCTGCCAGAGTGGGGAAGGAGCCTGGAGCTGACAATGTTTCCCTCTGGAGTTTGCACATTCTCATTTGACTCATCCAGGGCCTGTAGTTACAGGAAGACAAATGACTGCATATGTCGCCTTTCATCTGCCACAGACTTCATTACCTAATCTTACAGAAAGAGGATCTCTTCATAGGACTGCCGTTCGTGTTCCCCCTGCTACTCCTCTTCCTGAGGCAACTTCCTTAATATTTGACTTTCCCGAACATGACACAGTATTGGAGATGTGACTTTTCCCCTTTGTTAAAAAATTGTATTTTACTGATTTTCAGTTACAAATGAATTGGCTCTGAAAAGGGAGGAAAGAAAAATTGATATCAATGATGACAACAGCTTGGAGTACAGAGCCATTGCAGAAATGGGGAAAGTATAGCAGGAGCAATCACAGCTGTGGTTCACTTGATATACATTAGTGGGATGGAGGTGACATTCTCTAATGTTCGGTGTCTTGCTGGTGGCTGGAAGCCATGCTTGATGGTTTGTGCATATGCAATAAAAGTTTGCAAGGCTGTTAGTTTGTCCTTAAGTGTAGAGTTCCATATCTGTGACATCCAAGCTTCAAAGAGATTTACATTGAGAGTCCTCCAGTACGTGACCATTCTTAATCTGGCAGCAGTTAGCACCTGGGTAATAATATAGTACACATTCCTTGGGCATCTAAAGGAAAATAAAATATGGGGTCTGATTCCATAATCTGGTTTATGGTTTGGAAAACCTTTTCCCCAAAGGGAACAATCTTTGGACAGCACTGCCACATGGTGTACAGTAATTCCAGGAAGTTTGCAATCTCACCGGCATAATGGAATGAGATTTCTCCATTGTTCTGCCCAAACACTGAGGTGCAGCGCCGAGGGCCTTCTGGAGGTTCCCTCACTGCAAGAAGCAAAGCTACAGGGAACCAGGCAGAGGGCCTTCTTGGTAGTAGCGCCCGCCCTGTGGAATGCCCTCCCATCAGAGGTCAAAGAGATAAACAACTACTTGACATTTAGAAGACATATGAAGGTAGCCCTGTTTAGGGAAGTTTTTAATGTGTGACAACTATATATATATAAATGTAAACTGGGCATGTGGGTGTGTGTCCACTTTTCTCCGAAACCGCTTGACCAATTGCGTTCAAATTTGGACACAACATCCCAAGCGAATATGAGAGTGACCATATACAGGTTGCGTAGACAGATGTCACACCTGGGCCACGTAAATCCCCCAAAACCCTGTCTTCCAGAACTCACAAATCACCCTCAAGTGCATGCTGGGAGCACAGGAGATGTTGCAAAACAGTGCCCTCTAGTGACTGCTACACTGGTACTGCAACTAGGAAAGCTTCCTTCTCCACAGCATCTCGCCTCAGCTTCGTAGACTGGGCTGAGGGGCCGGGATAGTTCACGGGTCGGGACAGGGTGGGGCCACTCACAGGGATGAGCTGGGGGGGGGGAGGAAACAGAATACCTCGTGGGTCGGAACAGGAGGGAGGCATTCACAGGGATGAGCCTCAGCAACGTGTGGCCGGGCCAGCTAGTTTTAATGTATTTTTAATCTTTGTTGGAAGTTGCCCAGAGTGGCTGGGGAAACCCAGCCAGATGGGCGGGGTACAAATAATAATAAGTATTTGCAACTATGTTTGGAATAGAATCAGAAATGTATCTTAATTTTCAAACTACAGTAAAAGTCACTGTAACAGATGCAAATCACAAATGTACATTTATTTGCCAAGCTGATAGACATTGTAAACCTTTCAGGGAAACATTGAAACATATATTCCTCTTGCTCAACCTCCAGAAACATGAACTGCTAGACTTCTAATCTGCCTTCAGAAAACTGGTCTTTCATTTATAGGCTCAGCTCACTAGTACGGCTAAAGAACACTTCAGATTTTGTTGTTTTGAGTTTCTTTAGCTCATCTTGTTGATATTCCAGCTGAACTATTTAAAATTTTAAAAGGTGATGCTGTTAAGGTGCTACACCCAATATGCCAGCAAGTTTGGAAAACTCAGCAATGGCCAGAGGATTGGAGAAGATCAGTCTACATCCCAATTCCAAAGAAGGGCAGTGCCAAAGAATGCTCCAACTACCGCACAATTGCGCTCATTTCACACGCTAGCAAGGTTATGCTTAAAATTCTACAAGGCAGGCTTAGGCAGTATGTGGACTGAGAACTCACAGAAGTGCAAGCTGGATTTTGAAGGGGCAGAGGAACCAGAGACCAAATAGCAAACATGTGCTGGATTATGGAGAAAGCTAGAGAGTTCCAGAAAAGCGTCTACTTCTGCTTCATTGACTATGCAAAAGCCTTTGACTGTGTCGACCACAGCAAACTATGGCAAGTTCTTAAAGAAATGGGAGTGCCTGATCACCTCATCTGTCTCCTGAGAAATCTCTATGTGGGACAAGAAGCTACAGTTAGAACTGGATATGGAACAACTGAGTGGTTCAAAATTGGGAAAGGAGTATGACAAGGTTGTATATTGTCTCCCTGCTTATTTAACTTATATGCAGAATTCATCATGCGAAAGGCTGGACTAGATGAATCCCAAGCCGGAAGTAAGATTTCCGGAAGAAATATCAACAACCTCAGATATGCAGATGACACAACCTTGATGGCAGAAAATGAGGAGGAATTAAAGAACCTTTTAATGAGGGTGAAAGAGGAGAGTGCAAAATATGGTCTGAAGCTCAACATCAAAAAAACCAAGATCATGGCTACTGGTCCCATCACCTCCTGGTAAATAGAAGGGGAAGAAATGGAGGCAGTGAGAGATTTTACTTTCTTGAGCTCCTTGATCACTGCAGATGGTGACAGCAGTCACGAAATTAAAAGACGCCTGCTTCTTGGGAGAAAAGCAATGACAAACCTAGACAACATCTTAAAAAGCAGAGGCATCAACTTGCCTACAAAGGTCCGTATGGTTAAAGCTATGGTTTTCCCAGTAGTGATGTATGGAAGTGAGAGCTGGACCATCAATCGCCGAAGAATTGATGCTTTTGAATTATGGTGCTGGAGGAGACTCTTGAGAGTCCCATGGACTGCAAGAAGATCAAACCTATCCATTCTGAAGGAAATCAGCCCTGAGTGCTCACTGGAAGGACAGATCCTGAAGCGGAGGCTCCAATACTTTGGCCACCTCATGAGAAGAGAAGACTCCCTGGAAAAGACCCTGATATTGGGAAAGATTGAGGGCACTAGGAGAAGGGGACAACAGAGGACGAGATGGTTGGACAGTGTTCTCGAAGCTACGAACATGAGTTTGACCAAACTGCAGGAGGCAGTGCAAGACAGGAGTGCCTGGCGTGCTATGGTCCATGGGGTCACGAAGAGTCAGACACGACTAAACGACTAAACAACAACAAAGCTCATCTTGGCCTGGAATCTTAGCAAGTCACAGTTTGACATAATATATTGGGTGCTTTGCATCTGCAGGGATGCAACTTTCTTCTTGAGTTTCAATTCCACCCTTCGCTGTGGGGCGAGCACTGAACAAGTCAGCAGGAAGAGTAGAAGTATTGCGGCAGCAGCAATAGAAGAGGCAGCTCCTTTTCTATTTGTTTGAAAGTGAAAGTGCAGCAGCAGCAGCTGCAACCACAGCAAGGCTCTGGTCTCGGGCCACAATGTTTAGCCTCAGCATCCTGCTCTGAGGACATCCCCAATATTCCAGTGTGGTCTGGCTTACATCTTCTTAGATGTGCAACTCTCTCTTCCTCTGTCCTGGTTTAAGAAATAGCTTTCCCCCACCTCTCTCTCCGTTTCATTTCTGCCCTTTCTGTTCTTTTTGGTTTCCTTAATTCTTGTGCTATTCTTAGGTTAATTACTGTCAGTGCTCAAAGGGGAAGAAAAACAGGAAGCAGTCAGCCTCGGGAAATACCATCCTACCTCATTCTGCTTTGAGCTCTGATTAATACTTTCTTTGAATATTTTACTCTCCAACCTAGTGGGCCATTTCCCTCCCATTCTTCCTTCCTGCACCTCATATTTTCAGAGAGCAAACCTGCAGGAAAGGTCCTTTTCATTTGACTTGTGTACTGTAGCCTGTCTCTGCCAGCAGTTTCTGGGGGTTCTTTTTAAGCATCTCACATGCCCCAGGCACCAAAAAGCCTTCAGAGGCCTTATGAGAAGACAGGGGAGTGGCAACAGCCAAACCTGGTCCCTCACCACCATCTGTTCAGTTGTTTGCCACCTGCCCTCAAGATTGTGCCCCAAAGTGGCTCATATAATATCCAGCAAACACTAAGTATAAACATTCAAAACATATTAGAAAATAGAAATGAGAACGTAAAAATCAGTCCATAAAACCATAGTGTAAAGCCATGCAAAAAAAGCAACCCTCATTTAAGGGTCTAAATTAAACATTATATAAAACAATATTAATAAGCCAATGTAATTAAATAACTGAACAGATGAGAAAATGATATCAACACAAAAATGGAAGAACACCATAGAAATCACCCCCCTGTTCCAGATCCTGTTCCTGTATCCAACCGTTTGGTTACTGGACTCAATCGATTCTACACCATCCAAGGATCTCACCCCCATCTCCCAGCTGCAGCTCCCTGGCTCTTACCCGAGGGGGGGGGTCCTTTGTCCAGTGTTATCATGGACTTTCTTAGCCAAATGGCAACCAATAACTTTCCTTCCACACTCCCCCACCAAACTACGTATTGGTAAGAATCCTCCCTCGTGCTGGAAGATGGAATGTTTCTCTGCAACCACAAAGACTTGAATCGGTTGCGGGGGGGAATGATAGTAGAGATTTGTCACATTTCAAGTACACCTCAACACCAACATGCAAAACATCAAACTGTAGACTACAGTTGTACCCTGGAAGTTGAACGGAATCTGTTCTGGAACTCAGTTCGATTTCCAAAATGTTTGGAAACCAAAGCGCAGTTTCTGCTTGGCTGCAGGAAGCTTCTGCAGCCAATCAGAAACTGCGGAAGCCCCGTCGGACATTCAGGTTCCAAAGAACTTCTGCAAACCGGAACAATCACTTCTGGGTTCGCGGCGATCGGGAGCCCAAACGTCCGAGTACCAAGGCGTTCGGGATCCAAGGTACGACTGTATATACAAATATCTAGGTTTCATATTGGCAGATTATCGCAGCTATCAAGAAAGATGTTTGTTTGGTGGAATCCCTCGGGCTGTTCTGCTTAGGTTCATTTAACTTTAGCCCCATTGGGGAAATGACAGCAAGGTGGTCTTTAAACACACACACACACAAACACACACACACAACACACACACAGAGGCAACTGTTGTTCAGATAAATCTGTAGACTGTGAGGCTTCAGCTACAGATGTTTTCAATGCCATTTTGTCTAGTCAGGCTGTGGAGCCTCTGGCAAAGGAGAACTAGGGCTCTGATTATGAGTGTGGTTGTGTAGAAGAGGAAAGTTCAGCAGCTGCAGCATTTTTTTGGTGTGTGTTTACCAAAGTTCTCTTTTTTATTTTTTGATGTGTGTTTACCAAAGTTCTCATGTTTTTCTCAGCTGTGACCGTTATGGTAGTCACAACTTCCTTGGCCACTCTAGTTGTGGGGGGGGGGGGGAGCCACATCTTGAAAGATCAAAATGTGAGCAGTTCATAATGATCGTGGTCCTCATGCCATGTATCCCATGGAGACCTCCTGGGGGACAAGCCAATTGCGTTACTGAAGCGCTATTTACCGTGCCTTAAAGTTACGCTAATTTCCTTAAAGTTTAATGCGAATATCTCTGGGATTGGCTTTTACCCGCTTCTGTTATCTTTGCAGTATTTATTGCTGTTTTTCCCTTTCAAGCTCTTTTGCTTCAATTAAATCTAGTCTCCGGCCCAGTATCAGGCTTCAGGACAGGCCCAGAGACCGGAAGTAATAGCCGTTAATTATATTCAGTTATTTACTCCAAAATTTCCAAATATTTTACTGTCTTGGATATTAGTCCTTTCATTTTTCCTTCCGTTGTTTAAATGGAAGAGGTCCAATCATTTCTGATTGTCCATTTTTGTATTCTCAAGCCCTTTGCTTTGAATTCTTTTCAAGCCAATAAGTTTGGTGCTCGGCCCAGGGCTGGCGTCTAGCCCAAAATTAAACAGTAGTGTTTATTATTTCACCACTCCAGATTACATTCCTGCTTGGAAAGTTTCTTAAGGACTGGTCTTTATTCTTTGCTTCATAAAACTTGTTCTTCAGAGTGAGAAATCCACCTTTTAAAATATTTTCTCCGGGAGCTCTCAGTTTCTGCTGCTCACTCCATGGCCAGCAGGGCCTGCCCCCAACCATCTTTCTTTTTGCAAAGCAGCAGAAACAGGTTCATTTCATTAGTGGGAAAGAGCAGGCTTGAACAAGCTTAAAGGTTTTTGTTTTTGTTTTACTAATCATAGAATCATAGAGTTGGAAGAGACCACAAGGGCCATCCAGTCCAACCCCCTGCCGAGCAGGAAACACCATCAAAGCATTCCTGACAGATGGCTGTCAAGCCTCTGCTTAAAGACCTCCAAAGAAGGAGACTCCTCCACACTCCTTGGCAGCAAATTCCACTGCAGAACAGCTCTTCCTGTCAGGAAGTTCTACCTAATGTTTAGGTGGAATCTTCTTTCTTGTAGTTTGAATCCATTGCACTTACGACCCCAGAATAATACTTCATACTAGGAGGCATAGCCTGTAGCTGGTTAGAAATTCATCAACTCATACATTTTCTCAACCAACCAAAAACAACACACTCTTTAACCACTTTGGAGCAAATAGTTGACACCATTAACCAACTGGGAAAAGGAATAATGCCCCAATTGCGCAAGGTACCAGTTCATTTGGCTTTCGCCCTGCTTACTACATTGAATACTACATTGGAAAAGGACTTTGGGGGAACTCTAGATGAGCAACACTGGAATAACATTCTGAATAGTGTCTTCTTTAGAACTCTCTTGATAAAACGTGAACAGGGAATTTCTGTAACCTGAAGCACCTGTAACCCGAGGTACCACTGTAGGGGAGTCACCCCCCCATCTTTTGGGTTGTCCTTTTCTGAACCCAGCAAATAGCATTACCGAACCCAACGAAATCCAAAAGTGATAGTTTTCTTTTTTGAAATCATTTTTATTTGATTTTTGTTGTTGTTTAGTCATTTAGTCGTGTCCAACTCTTCGTGACCCCATGGACCATAGCATGCCAGACACTCCTGTCTTCCACTGCCTCCCGCAGTTTGGTCAAACTCATGTTCGTAGCTTCGAGAACACTGTCCAACCATCTCGTCCTCTGTCGTCCCCTTCTCCTAGTGCCCTCCATCTTTCCCAACATCAGGGTCTTTTCCAGGGAGTCTTCTCTTCTCATGAGGTGGCCAAAGTATTGGAGCCTCAGCTTCAGGATCTGTCCTTCCAGGGAGCACTCAGGGCTGATTTCCTTAAGAATGGATAGGTTTGATCTTCTTGCAGTCCATGGGACTCTCAAGAGTCTCCTACAAATGTAAATTAATCACAATATCAAATACATATCAATAAAATGAGATTTTTCTGAATATTCAAACTCCCCCCATCCCCTCCTTGGGTCCTATTGTCACCATTTAGAACTGCATATTATATCATAGTCTATGTTTTGTATCTATCCATATTGTCCATAGTATTTGTTACATTACAAGTGAGATTAAAATCCTGTTAATGTTTTCACCTGCTTATAGTGGTCTCCTAAATAAATTATAAACTTTCCCCATTCTTTCTTGAATTTCTTGTCTTCTTGGTCTCTCAGTTTTCCGGCCAGTTTTGGCATTTCAGTGTAGGCCAAGAGCTTAGTTTGCCATTTTTCTCTGGGGGACGGGGGACGGGGACGGGGGGGACTCTTACTTTCTTCTTTCCATCTCTGAGCTAGTAGCATCCGTGCTGCTGTAGTTGCATACATGAAGAGTCTTTTCTTCCTGTTGGTACCTATAATTCGTAATACAAAGGTGATATAGTTAACCTCTGAGGGGTATGCAGCTCTGGGACTGTCAGGCTCTGGGACTCTCAGACTCTTATTCTTAGGGTTGTGAGTTCAAGCCCCACCTTGAGCAAAAGAACCCAACTCGTACATTGCAGGGAGTTGGACTAGATGACCCATGTGGTCCCTTCCAATTTTGAATTATATATGGAAGCACATGATCTACTCCAAGCTGATCTTGCAGAATATGACTGCAGTGTGGTAGGGAAAAAAAGGAAGTGGCTTGCGAGGCACTTCCAGTGGTGCTCAACTGTGCATCACAGAGTTTGTGTACATCAAAGGGAAGAACTGCGTTGCAGAGCCATGTTGCAGCCTCCCTCCAAGATCTTCATTCCGGGGACAGCACACATCTTGGGGGAAACAGGACACTGGACTACAGGGCTAGGTGTTCCTTCATCATGAGGCTCTCTTTCAACATCCTCTTTATCGGTTGGTATCTCAGATGAAAGGGTGAAGGGACTGAGGGGTGGAAGGACCAGAGACTCAGTTGTGGTTCCTGCTGCTCAGCTATATTGCCGCTAATGCAATCATCTCCTTTCCAGGATTTCTGCTGGCTGGACAGTGGCAGATCTCTGGAGGTGAGTCTCCTCGGGTGATAAATATGAACATGGGGCAAGGGGAAGATGGAATGGGGGCAGAGTGGGAACTAACTGTAACAGTTTCCCCCAACCAAATCTGTTTTTCTTACTTGTGCACGCTAACAATGGAGGTCTACCAAATGTTCTCTGATCTACGTAAATCTTAAAGATAGAAGAACATCCCATCCCTATTTCTTTCTCTCTCTTTTTTGGTCAAAATGTATATTTATTGATTTTTTCAATATTTCAATATTTCAAATCATTTTTATTTGATTATACAAAAAATGAAATTGTAATAATCCAAATGCATATTGATAGACAGTGGAACCTCGGTTGTTGAACGCTTTGGAAGTTGAACGTTTCAGCTCTCAAACGACAACCTGGAAGTGAATGCTTCCATTTCCGAATGTGTCTCAGAAGTCGAATAGCTTCCAGGGCGTGTTTCTCCATTTTTTCAATGGATTTTGCTGACCGGCAATTGCGCCTCGGTTGTTGAATGTTTCAGAAGTTGAACAGTCTTCTGGAATGGATTATGTTTGACAATTGAGGTTCCACTGTATAGAGATTATTCTGAATATCAGGACTTAACCCTACACCCTCCGTGGGTCCTATTGTCAACATTTACAACTGCATATTATTTCATAATCTATATTTTATATCAATCCATATTATCCATGGTATGAACCCCTTCCCTATTTCTTTGCCTTTAGGCAATCTACACACAAAATGCAATTCCCCCAGTGTAACCTTACATTGAGCCAGTAGACATGATGGCTACACCTACCTGCACTGCCAAAAGCAGTAAACTTCTGAATACCAGTTGCTGAGAATCACAAGTGGGGAGAATGCTCTGCTGCTCTCAGTCCTGCTCTTGGGCCTCCCGCAGACATCTGGTTGGCCCCTGGGGGAACTTGCATGACAAAGCTTGAGTAGCTACAGTAGAACAGAGTGCCTTCTACCAACTCATTCTGATAAGCCAATGAGGTGGCCTTATGTTCTGCATTACAGAGGGCAGTCCTCTAATTGAAAAGCTGTCCAAGTTCAGTTTTAAAAACCATAAGAAGGGAAAGCAGGAGGGGGTCTTGAAGTTGCCCACCCACCGTTAGCAGCTGAACAGTGGAATGAGCACACACAGCTCACCGGACCACAGTCTTCCACAGTAGAGTGAAAATAATGCATATTCATTTAAAAATTAGTAATTACAGTCGTACCTTGGTTCTTGAATGTAAGTCCATTTGACTTCTGAAAACGTTCAAAAATGGAGGTGCGGCTTCTGATTGGCTGCAAGAGCTTCCTGTGCTCAATCGGAAGCTGAGTTGGAGATTCAGCTTCCAAAAAATGTTCGCAAACAGAATACTCACTTCTGGGTTTGCAGCCTTCGGGAGCCAAAACGTTTGAGTCACAAGGCAGTCAAGAACCAAGGTATGACTGTATTTATAAATGTGGATCTTCCCATATAAATTAGCATGTGGTAAAGTCAGGGCCTTATTTTGTCTTCCTCTTTGGCGATCCATCTTCCAAATCTCACATTTGTTCTCCTTTTCGGTCCAGGACAAATTTACCCTGAACCTTCCATCAGAGCGTTTCCCAAAAATGTGTTCAGCCTGGGGGAAAATATCAACTTACAGTGTGCAAGTAATTACCAACAAATTGCAATCTACTATCTGCACAAAGAAAGTGGTTCACCAAGTCATTATTCAATGAACGAGAGGCGTGCAGCTGTATTTCAGATTGCCAATGCCAGAATTTCAGATGGCGGAACATATACGTGTAGCTATTGCTTCCAATCACGTTATGATCGACGGTGCTCATATCGTAGTGATCCTGTCCAAGTCTACATAAAAGGTGAGAGCCTGGCTTAGCTTTTTTATGCTATTTTCACAACTGGCATCTAAAGGGAGGGGGGAGAGAGAGACATTATGCTGGCCATAAGGCAGTGGCTTTTTCCACCTGCCTCGTCCCTCCCTCCAGCCCTAGCACCCTTTTCCAGATCATGACTTTAAGAACAGCAGAAGCAGCTGGGAAGAGAGAACTATCTGACTTAAACAGCTATCTGACGTTTAGAAGATATCTGAAGGCAGCCCTGTTTAGAGAAGTTTTTAATGTTTGATGTTTTATTGTGTTTTTAATATTCTGTTGGGAGCTACCCAGAGTGGCTGGGGAAACCCAGCCAGATGGGCAGGGTATAAATAATAAAAAAGTTTGTTTTTGTTTTGAGTTTTGGTTTTTGGGTTTTGTTGTTCTTTTGTCAGTTCTCCACTAGTACTAGATATTGCAGAAATTACGTGATCTTTGTTGATTCTGGTTTTCTGAACGCCATAAATTCAACAGAATCTCTTAACCAGTGCTTTTCTTTTACAGGGAAAAAGGTGCCAGTACTGTGTGCCCTTAAGTACTTCCGGGGAAAAGCACTGTGTGTCTTAAATAAAAATTGCAATCACATAGTTGGATACACATGATATTCAGTGTAGATGCAGATAAGACCAATGACCCCAAATACTTGGTTCTTAAGTCTTTCTACAGTGTTCACTGAAATAGGCAACAGAAATGTAACTCAGCTTATAAGATTTCCTGGATCTGCCATATTGAACTGCAGCAAACAGTAACTCTTCTCAGGAACCCATCTCCCCCCTAGCCTGGCCAATGATGGGTGTTGTAGGCATGTGGAAGGTACCAGGTTAAAGGTAAAGGAACCCCTGACCATTAGGTCCAGTCGCGAACGACTCTGGGGTTGCAGCGCTCATCATGCTTTACTGGCCGAGGGAGCAAGTGTACAGCTTCTGGGTCATGTGGCCAGCATGACTAAGCTGCTTCTGGTGAACCAGAGCAGCACACGGAAATGCCGTTTACCTTCCCGTTGGAGCAGTACCTATTTATCTTCTTGCACTTGGTGTGCTTTTGAACTGCTAGGTTGGCAGGAGCAGGGACCGACCAATGGGAGCTCACCCCATTGTGGGGATTCGAACCGCTGACCTTCTGATCGGCAAGCCCTAGGCTCTGTGGTTCAACCCACAGCGCCACCCGCGTCCAATCTCTAAACTGCAGTTGTAAACAAAAAACTTAGAAGCATCAAGTTCTTATGAAGCATTAAGTTCTTATGCTCCATCCTTGGGGTTTTGCATTCTCCCAGAACATGCAAACCTCTCCCATATGACAGACTGTTGCCTGGGACTCATTTGAGAAGGCTGAACTGCAGCTTTGAAATCTCACTCTTGTTCTTGTCCATGTGCAGGACAGCTGTATCCCAAGCCTTCCATCGTAGTGAATTCAGCTGATATGCTTGTCGAGGAGGGGAATGTCAAAATCAGCTGCAAGGCAGAAAACAACTTACTACCACAATGGCTCTTCTCTTTGCATATACAAGTGGGTGCAAAGAGGCAGCAGAAAAAACTGACAGAGAAAATCGCAATCAAGGAGGCTGTATTTGCCTTTGACAATGCCCAAGAATTCCAAGGGGGTCTCTACCAATGTAGATATTGCTTCACAACAGCCTTCGCTGATCTGTGCTCAGGTTTCAGTGACAGCCGATGCATCAACAGAATAAGTAAGGTTCAAAATAAATCCTCCTATTGTCACAAAAGGGTCTAAAATGGGAGTGTTCTGCATTTTCAACATGTGTACATCCGGTGGAGAATTTGCATAGAATAAAATATTCCGGATTGGCTGGGATTGTTTTTTCTTAAAAAATTTTTTATTGGTTTTTTTATATAAAAACAAACAAAACATAAAATACAACAATATATCTATTTTCTGTCCCTCCATCCTCCCTTCCCCCACCGGTCCACTTCTGCCACCAGTAGGACCAGTAGGCGTTGAGAGCCGAAGGGGTCCACTTTAAGGCTAAGTTCGTCCTCCACCCCTCCTCCACCCCCGGCCCCCCCTGCCACCAGGAGGTTAGGTGCGGAAGAGTGGCATGGTTTGGATTTCCCCCAGCTGTTCCTTAAACACACACTAAAACAAACAAACAAATAAGTTTACCAATTCATATATCTTAACATTATACTTATGGGTTCCTCAGATCTCTTCTTCCTGGTCTTCCTAGTTTCTTAACATAATTATGGCGGATTTTCTATTCATAACTAAAATCTTTTCCTTTAAATATTCACCTTATCCTCCTCCTTTTTCGTGCCCCCTCCCCACGGATCCCCTCCTGCAACGAGGTGAATCCATGAGGTGCGGCCTTCCAAAGGAGATCCATTTTTGTGTCTGGGTTTCCCTCCCCCCCTCCTCCCCCCTCAGAGCACCCCCTGCCACCAGGTGCTTCCAAGTGAAGAGAGGAAGAAAGGTGGCTCTCTGCCCAGACACCTATCAAACCATAAGCATTTAATACAAGTCTAAGATTCCTTTCCCCAGCCATTCTTCTCTTCCTCCAGAAAACCCCATTTTTCTATCTACTCCTTTTTCTAATCTACGTCTTAACCTTTTACTTTTACTTACCCCCCTTCCCTCCCCTGGTGCCTTTCCCCCAATCGGATCAGCATTTCCTTTAACAAGCCAAGATTTCAGAAACCGTTGTTCATTCAACCTGAATATCTCTTAACTAAAATTTTTCATCCCACCCCACATCTTTCCCATTTGCCTGTCCAGGCCTCTGTCTCCCCCTCTTTCTGCCTTTCCTTTCCCTCTGTTACACATCCCCAGATTTCAGTCTTTCCAGGGTTCTTCTTTTCTTGAAACTTTATTTCATTTTGTTTCTCCTTGATGGCGTCTTTTCTCTTTCCAAGTCCTTGTTGTGCTTCCTCCAGGTCCTGTTGTTTATAATCCAACTCAAATTTGGCAATATCAACTTCTTGTTCTTTACTCTCAAGCTGGCTTTCAGCATTATCCTCTAAGTCCTGATCTTGAACCAAAGTCTCTGTACATGATAGACTGGAGTATTGCAGTGTCCTGTGAATGTCCTTCAAAATTTCCAAATAGTTCAACACAGCCTCCTGGAAGCTTGGTGAATACATTGTTTTCATTCCTTCTTTTGACCACAAGCAGGCAGGAGATTAGGGGGCAGAGCACACTGGAAATTTCCATTCACCGAACGCTCCCCTACATCTTGGCTGCTCCTTCCATTGTCTTTAACTTTTCCACAACAAATCATCTCATAAGTCAAAATGCTTCTCCTTTAATATAATCCTGTAGCCAATTAAACTTTCAATGAATTTTTATAAATTTTTCTTATCTTTTGACAGCTTTGACAGCTGTCAAAAAATTTCCCCCCTTTGCACTCTTGCTGTTCCTCAAGAGGTGCCGGCTCCGGGGCTTGGGAAGGGGTAGAAAGTCATTCTTTCTTTTGGGTACAAAAACAAAAGTATTCCTTTCGGCTTTGGAATATTTAATGCGCCTCTTAATTAACCATTAGGAAGAGATTGACTTCCGTTTTTTTGAATCTCTCCTATTTTCCGGATTAATATTTTTAAAGTCCAAAAGTCCAAATGGCGATTTCACTTACTTTGTAGAAATCTTTTGTTTTCTTGGAAGAATCCGCCGCTTGCCGGGTAAGGACTCGGAGCTTCGCTTCAAGGAGGTAAGATGGATCCCAAAATGGCTCCCGCGACTCCACTCCACTGGCTCTCGATCGCTCTACTGAGCTCTCGGGCAGCGGAGGAATCGCGATCGGAGCGGCCGCTGGGTTCTTGAGTCACCGGGACGCTCTTCCCGATGCTTTTGTGGGGAGTCCGCTCGCTCTGCGGACTTCCCCCCCCCTCCGCGAGGCCAGGGACTTCGGAGCTCGAAGTCCCTGCGTCCTTCTTCGCCAGCGCGACGGACCGGAAGCCCGGATTGGCTGGGATTGAAGGAGGGAGTGTGGTGTGCATGGGTCTTGGAAACTTCCGGTTGTGGGAAGGAAGGTGTTTGTAGAGTTTGTTTTTAGTGTTAAAGCGGAAAGGGGTCAAACCATCGCAAGAGGTGTTGAAATTTTGGGAGGTTGGATAGTTACAATGGAATCGTCTCGGTGGTGGGGTGCACATTTTATTCTTATTTATTTATGATTATTACTTTGGATAGATATAGATTAGATAGATAGATAGATAGATAGATAGATAGATAGATAGATAGATAGATAGAGATATAGATATAGATATAGATATAGATATAGATAGATAGATGATAGATACATAGATAGATAGATAGATAGATAGATAGATGATAGATAGATAGATAGATGATAGATAGATAGATAGATGCAGACCTTAGTCCTTCCAGATGTTGCTGGGTCCTAGCAAGAGTAGCCAATGGCATGCAGGTCTGCAACATCTGGAGGGCAATTCTCTACAACTGTTCCAGACATCTTAAACTAAAGACAAAACAGTAGCAATCCCTACGTACAACCATTTTTCATAAGCAAAGAACCATTCTAAGCATTTTTTAAATTATGTATTAAAAGTCTGTTTGTTTGTTTGTTGAATTTATACACTGCCCTATACCCAGAGGTCTCAGGGTGGTTCACAGAAAAGATCACAATATATAAAATCAAAATAAAAACAATAAACCAAACACCCCCCAAAAGAGTCATATTTTTAAAGGGTATAGTTCTAGTTTGCGATGTGCAGCAGATATTTTGCTGATCTGATCAAAAGTAGCAGAGTGCAGGGGAAGAATATCAAGGCACTTACCTCCATACCATTCTCACGGTGTTTTCTTTGCACCCAGATCCCAGCCTGTCCAAACCCTCCATCAAAGTGCTGCCTGACAAACATATTTCCCCAGGACAGAATATCACCATCGAGTGCCAGGGGCCAGAAAAGGGTCTGAACTTCTCCCTATACAAATCTGGGGAACTGATAACATCGCAGGTGGCGGAGTCAGAGGGAAACAGAGCTGAGTTCCTTTTCCTCAACGTGGAGTCGGAAGATGAAGGAAACTACACCTGCCAATATCACCGCTGGGGAAATCCCTTTGCCTGGTCAGAGACAAGTAATGCCACGGAGCTGGTTGTAAGAGGTGAGAAGATTGATTTGGTACTTGTCTTTCGCCTGCCTTCCGTCTCACTCCCTGTTGTGTAGGAGGCAGGAGCTTCAGGGGGCCTGAGACTCCCACTGCAGGGAGGAGGGGAACCAGCTTCTTAGCCTCCGTAGGCGCCACTTCTCTAAAAGCAGGATCAGAAATGAAATGGGGAATGGGTTCGAAAGGGCCTATTATTTATCATTTGCATCCCATGTTAGTCGCACAGTGTCCCAGCTTGACCAGGAGAGAGACTCTCAGGGCCTTGCTCTGCCTGAGAAATTGGAAAGAGATAGCCAAAAAAGGTGATTGCCAGATTACTGGTCCTTTTGGCTCAGGATGCTGACCAGCATGGCCAGGGATAATGGGAGCTGGAGTCAAACGCATCAAGTTGGGGGAGGCTTGTGGCAGGAGATGAGGGGTCGGCAACACGGTGCCTGCAGTATCCCTTCCCACCCTCCATTTAAATTAGGCTTCAAAAAGCATTCTGCTCTGTCCAGTATAATTGGTTGCAGTGTGTGCTTGGTTGTGAGCGGCCTGTGCCAGTTTCTCTGATTTGTGCATGTGCACGAAAAGGTGCTTTCATTTGGATAAGTGAGAAGGATGTCACAGAATGGCATGTTGGCTAACAGCTGCTTTCACCATGAGTTGAAAGTGCACAGTTTGGCAAGAGAAAAGAGAGGGCAAGTTTTACATTTATGAGGAAACATGCATAGGATTAGTCTTTGCAACCGGTTGGCTTCATTTCAACTGAGTAAACCTTTAGACTTAACTATACTAGTAATGGTGACACAGGTGGTGCTGTGGGGGTAAACCACAGAGCCTAGGGCTTGCCAATCAGAAGGTCGGCGGTTTGAATCCCCGTGACGGGGTGAGCTCCCGTTGCTTGGTCCCAGCTCCTGCCAACCTAGCAGTTCGAAAGCACGTCAAAGTGCAAGTAGATAAATAGGAACCGCTACAGCAGGAAAGTAAACGGTGTTTCCGTGTGGTGAAAGGTAGCAAACATTTCCACTGCATTCAGAGGTCCGTTCACCTTTTCTTCTTTTCCTGTACAGTTCAAAGATAGACAGGAGGAGGAGGAGGAGGAAAAGGAGGAGGCCTGCTGCAATGCTTGCCCATATTATTGTCTGGGATTCCTCAGGCATATCTGCAAAATAATTCATGTCTTGTGTGCTAGCCCTGCATATGTTTTAACTTAGCACCTGCAGGCAGTGTCAGAAGCTGATAGGAAACAAACCTGCTGTCAACAGAATCATAGAATTGCAGAGTTGGAAGGGGCCCTAAGGGACATCTAGTCCAACCCATGCAGGGGTCACCAACCTCCCCACCTGCCTTCACAGCCAGCAACTGAGTAACTCTTCTCTGTCTCACTCTGCAGCAGACACTTTTCCATCCATGGAGAGCAACATCCGCCTGGGAGTTGCTGGCTTGGTCCTGCTTTCCTTGGTGCTGATCGTGGCTGAGTTCATGTGGAGCCAGCAAGGCTGAGAAGCTCTGACTCGACTCAGTTCCACAAGTCAAGACCCTTCCCTTGAGGCATCTGAGACAAGCAAAGCCACAGGAATCCCATAGAGACTGGTTTCATTTCTTGTTCATCTGAAGGCCAAATTTCTATTCTGTGATAACACCAAGGAATCTTTTCGGAAGGGGGTGGGGTGGGGTGAGAATCCTGGAGGCTTCTGTTTCCTGTGCCTTTTTTGAGCTTTTTTAAAAAAAGTTAGTTCTGGATGTTGCAGAATTCTTACCATAAGATTTTAGTTTCACTTTATAGCAGGGGCAGGGTTAGCCACTGATGAAAACTCAATTTCAGTATACTGGGGGAAATGGCACTTGAGGAATGGGGTCCCTGAGACTACAAGGAAAGACTGGCTAGAAAAGATTATGGGGGTGATACTGGCAGACAAGGTTGAGGCTGAGGGCTCGCCCTCACTTCTGCAATCCCACACCTAGAAAGTGTGTGGGTTCAAGCAGTTTTCTGCATGTTTTGTGCTTTCTAGGCACGGGTCGGAGTGGTTCTGCTCTTTTCCTGCCACTTTCCCCAGAAACCCCCCTCCCCCCCATTTTGGGGCTGAATTTGAGCAAATATCAGTCCATGGAAAACCCAATTGACATTTGCTCTAATTCGCTACTTAAGATTGGGTTTTCCACTTGGATAAGCAGAAGCCTAGATGAGTCCTGAGAGATTGTCTCCAATCACACAGTGACACGCACACACACACACACACACACACCTTATCAAGAAACTTCCAGGACTATGTACATAGTAATTCGTATGAGGGACAAAAGGGTGTCTCTAGCAACCCCCCCAATAGTCCAGGGTCATTTAGAATTTAACATTGCACTAACAACAACAACAACAACACAGAAAAGGAGATGATTTATTTAAAATGTTTCTAGACCACTTTTCATTCTCATGAATACAAAATAGTCATGAATAAAATGCAACAAAGTAATACATTATAGTAAAACAATTTGAGACATCTTAAAAGCATTATGTGATTATATTGGGGCAAATGTATTTACAAGGGTAGGCTATTCCTAACGTTACTGTTCCTTTAAGGCAGCTGGTTATTGGTTATTCCTTCCTTCCTTCCTTCCTTCCTTCCTTCCTTCCTTCCTTCCTTCCTTCCTTCCTTCCTTCCTTCCTTCCTTCCGAGTCTTTGGCTCTCAATGAGTCTCCATTAGGGAGGGAAGATGTACAGGCAGGGTTAGGGACTCCTTTCTCAGTCTGAGGGCTGCATTCCTTTGTGACGTCTTGCCTATTGGCCCTCCTTGGTTCTGCCTTTGGCCACTGTTGCATAAGTACAGGACTCAGGCATCCCATCCGCATCGGGTGCTGGTTTGGTTTTCAATGAACTGTGGCTCAGTACAGCATAGGAAACTCCATCAGCGTCTTCTTCAGGCTCAGACTGCAAGGGCTATGGAGGGAAAAAGAAGGAGATGCAATCTCTGCTGGAAGTTACAATACAAACAAAGGAGAGTGCTGTCAAGCAGGAATAGGGAACGTGTGGCCCTCCAGACATCATTGGACTACAACTCCCATCATCCCTGACCACTGGCAATGCTGGCTAGGGCTGATGCGAGATGGAGCTCAAAAAGACATCTGGTACCCCATCCCTCTTCCAGAGAAACTTCGGGAATTTGGGAGATTTCAAGACATCCAAGGATACCAACCAATGATCTGGAGGTTGGTATCTGCCCCTCTACCCCACCCCCTATCAAATTACACCTGTAATCTATATATATATAAAAATATAAACTGGCCATGTCCATTAGTATCCAAGTTTCACCAAAACCGCTTGACCGATTGCGTTCAAATTTTGACACAATGCCACGTGAGAATATGAGAGTGACCCCGTACTGTTTTCAAAGGCAGATGTCACACCTGTGCCATGTAAAAAAAAAACCAAACCCCATGTTTCAAAACACACCACCCAGATGAAAATGCATGCTGGGAAAAGAACCAGGTTGCAAACCAGCGCCCTCTAGCGGCGGCTACACTGGTACTGCACCTATAAAACCTTCCCTCTCAACAGCACCTCGGCTCCTGTTTACATACTAGGCCGAAGCCTTTACAGACTAGGCAGAATGGAGGTACTGAGTCATCTGGATGGGGGTTGGGGGAATGAGGGGACAGGATAGGTCAGGACATGGTGGGACCAGTCACAGGGATGAGCCGGGGGTGGGGGGGAGGAGGGGGAATGATATGTCATGGGTCGGGACAGGGTGGGGGGAATCACATGGATGAGCCACAGCAACGCATGGCAGGGCCAGCTAGTTCCCTATAAATTGGACAGGTAGAGGATGTTGCATTGATATTATGTTCTGTCTCCCTCCCACCATGTTTGAGTGTCAGGACTGTAAAGCGTTAGCCGGAAGTTTACAGTTGTAAATGCTTTGTTTCATAGGAATGTTTCTTACTATGTTCACTTGTTGAGCTTGCTCATTGGCTGTGGAACCTGTAGAGCAGAGACATATTGTGAGATTCTTCACCCAGTTAATTTCAGATTGAAGTTATGAATGCTGCTACCTGCCCCCCTCTCACTGCCCCGTATAGTACAACCTCCAAGACCATTGTCTTAATAAAAGAAGCCACCCAATTCATCTCTGTTACTTGGCACTGAAAACATTCACTACTAAGGAAGCTGAAATAAAGATTTTCTTCAGTGGCATGAAGACTTTTTCTTTTTCTTTAAATGTGCTGAAACATATCACACAGATAATGGGATATTGACTGTCAAAAGGCTTTGTTGTTGTTCTGAATCATGTGAATACAACTGGTAAGAAATATAATAAGACAAATCCTTTACAGTATAGAATGAAGTCACAATGACAAAAATCAACAGCACACCTACCATGTTCTGCTGTAAATTGACATAAAATGCAGGAAGAGATAGGCAAATCATATGTAACAAATATAAGAAATGCACTCCTATTTTTCACCACAAAGATTGCTGTCCTAATTCTTGATCTGGTGGTGGTTAGAAGCCACTGGCTTTCTCTGCAAATGTGGTGGAAGCAATATTATTGCTGAAGGAAGCCCTGAAAGTGGGCTGTTTTGAGGGTAGGGAGAGCTGAGCCGATCAGGCAGTCACTGAGAGGAAGTTGGATGATAAAGCTACCCACAGATTGACTCCCAACCACCCAAGATTGAAGATGAATGAAGAGGCAGTGGGGGAAATGGGGTGGGGAAAGAGTACTACTACTACTACAGGATTCTACTCTTACATTGGTGGTAGTAATAATAATAGTGTGTGGTTGGTTTACATGGAAATCAACAGTAAAAGGACCACCATAAAACAATCCTAAAAGATCATCCAATAAAGGGGTAGAAACAGCAGTAGAACTACGTGGTGGTATTTGCATTCTGTGACCCACAAGCAAGGAAGCGCTGCAAAATCACACAAATGTGGAATGGATCTTACTTAAAATGGATTTTGGTTGGCTATTGCTTAAAGAATGATATCCACCATGTGAATTTATAACTCTTCTGTTAGATCACTATATTAATTTGTGAGTCCTCCAACTGATAAATCCATTGGACTGGCACATGGAGTGTGTGCTGTCAATTTTGTGCTATTATTTATCACATGCATCTTACTTTTGTTTGTTCATTGGTTAACAAATATTATGCAAATGAATACATAAGAAGAAGAAGAAATTTTGCTTCGCTCATGCCCACCCACCAGCATTTGAGATTTCACCAGACAGTACCCCAAAATCTTCAAACCTATTTGTTCAACTATAAGGAATAAAAGTCTATGTTGTTGTTGTTGTTTGTTTGTTTGTTTGTTTGTTTGTTGTTAGAAGCCTTCTTCTATGCCACATGAGAATATATCTTATCATGTGGGACTTTAAGTGGCATAGGATGTAAAAATTTAGTACCTCACTTATGCTTGCTTTTAACCTCAGCTGTTGTGAAGCAACTCATCCAGAAGCTCACTCACCCTTTTCCCTTTTCTTGGACAATGTGAAGGCAAGTAACAGCAGGAGGAGGACCAGAAGGGAAACGCCAGCAGCAATGCCTGCCCACATGGCTATTGAATGTCCACCTGTAAAACCATGAATAGGACACCTTGAGTTGTAATGCGGCTGGTGCTTACCAAACCACACACAGACATGTCCAGAGGCTATCCAGAATGATCGTTCTGTTATTTCATCTATCTCTCCAGCCTCCATGTAGCCCACCCACCCTCCTTTGCCAGCATTTCCATATCCCTTTTGGCAAAGCCCTTCCATTCATTCTACCATACACCATGACTCTCTTCTCTTCTCTGTCTCCCTTTCTGCCTCTCATACACCTTCCCCTATATGCTAGCCTCATTTGACCAGTAACCGATCCATAGTGGGGTGGCAGGGTTCACCTGTCACTGCTGCCAGGTGCGCCACCTTGCCCCAGTGGCAGTGGGTGCCCGGGGTGTGCCGACGTCACCGCAGTGTGTGTGCATGGGCCATCAGCATGCCTGGTTGTTTCAAGAGGAGGTTGTCCCACACAGCAGTGCATGGAATCTAAGGCATCTCTCTCTGCCAGCCTTCAGCCAGCCTGCCCAAGATGGATCCCAGTCTTTACTTTCCTCCTTCTTCCCAGCATCCCTTGCTCAAGACCCCCTTTGCCTGTCACCTCACACCCAGTTACCCTGTCAGCCTTCCAGACTCCCAGTCGCTGTTCACATTTCAGGGCCAGTGGGGGGGGAGTTCTCTTGCATTGCCAATGCAATGGCTCTCAATGGCCCTGTATTGTTTCTTAATGGCCCTAGCTTGGCCGGGTCATTTTTGCATAGGCTAGCCCAGGAATTCCTCTGCAGATTGTATTCTCCATTCATATCCCAAGTAATCAAAATCCTACCATTTATTAATTTCTAGGGTTTGAGGGGGTCTCCCCCAAATCTATAATAATATAATTGGTGTAGGTGGTGTGCATTTGTTTGTCAATAAAAACTATACACAGCCCTGGAGATTTCCATTGCCAGTGTGCACAATCATATGTACAAGAATGGCAAAGGCCATTACCGTACCGTATATACTGCACATGTCCCAAGTATATTTGAGAAAACATTGAAACGGGCTTCCTTCCATCTCTGGGTACCTACATCTCCTGCTTACCTGAGCTCAGCTGCAAGCATGTTCAGTTCTTTAATAAACTCTTGCTGGTGCAGACTAAGCATTTTGTTCATACCAAGATTTATTTTAAGCTCCTCGCTCCCACTGCAAAAGCAGCGGGCACTCCTCCCCCAGATGTTGTGTAACCAAAATAAACAGAACAAGGCGGAGGAAAAGGGAAGCAGAACAAGAGAGGAAGCGACAGACAGGAAGGGAGGCAATGAATATAGATAATGACGGAGAGAAAGCAGTGGGAGGCAGGCAGTGGCAGAGAAAGGGGGTGCGGCCCGCCCCAGGTATCATCACTGAGGGGGGAGGGACAAAATGAGTTTTAAAAAATAATAATTCGGCTCATGGAACTTTTTAGGAGTGATGTGGTAGCTTAGGAACCTGCAGGCTCCGCACTGACTGAAATGGCAGCGTGGGACTTGCCTCTGCCTACTGCCTCTCCCTCAGCCGCCCTACAGTTGAGGGGGAGGCGACAGAGAGGATCTACACGGCAGAGAGGTTCGCCCCGGCCCCACGGGCGCGGATCGCCCCGCCCCATGAGCAGCTTGCCCCACCCCCGGCTGCAGGACACGCCCCCGCCCCAGGCAACTGAGCAGCTACCCTGTTTCCCCTATTTTAAGACGTAGTCATAAAATAAGCCATAGCAGGGTTTTTAAGCATTCAAGGAATATAAGCCATACCCCGAAAATAAGACATAGTGATAGGTGCAGCAGCAATGCCGGCCGCGGCAGGAGGAGGGGAAAAAATAAGAGACCCCCTGAAAATAAGCCATAGTGTGTGGTTTTTTTGAGGAAAAATAAATATAAGGCGGTGTCTTATTTTCGGAGAAACACGGTAGCTGGAGGCAGGGGAAATGAGAGAATGACAGAAATGCAGCAAAAATATTGAGGTGCCTTGAAAATAACGGGGAAGCAAAGAGACACTGTCACAGATTGTTTGATGATGAAATTATCTTCCCAATAGTTGAGTGCCGAGGCTTCCTCTTACCCAAAACATAACTAAGGCGTTAGACCTTGCGGGGGCAGGGGGGGCGGGGAGAAAAAAGTTTCCTACTGCTGTTCTCCCATTTTTATTTTACCACCTACGATGCTGCTTGTAATGTGGGGGTGACAAACCTGATGGTTTCATATTCTCTCCCTTTTCCCAAAAGTTATTTTGTGCTATTTCTGCATCAGTTGGGCTCACCGAGATGGAAGGCTTGGGATAAGCTGTCCCTAGAGGAAAAGAGATGGAAAGCAATGTTTAATCCTTTGATTTCTACGCAGTAGTCTGGCTCTGTGAAATGGGAATGATTTGCAAGCTACGGGGGAAGAGAAAAGATGGAGCACAGATTCCGTTTTGACCTTTACCATGTATTTTTGTAACATACGAGTAGATTCTGCTTGACTTGCTTTGCTACTTTCTGCTTCTATCGAGCCTGAAGCTTTATGTAAGTAAACACAGGCTTCTCTGTATTTATTTTGTGTAGAGGGATAAAAAGGGGAAGACCCAATCCGCTGACACATCCTGGGTAATTACTAATAAGGTTAAGCGACCGTGTCCCAGAGGTTTCCACAGTTCATGCTGCAAAAGGTAAATTTAAACTCTGCTAACTAGGTGTTTGTGGGACGCAGGTGGCGCTGTGGGTTAATCCACAGAGCCTAGGGCTTGCAGATCAGAAGGTCGGCGGTTCGAATCCCCGCGACGGGGTGAGCTCCCGTTGCTCAGTCCCAGCTCCTGCCAACCTAGCAGTTCAAAAGCACGTCAAAGGGCAAGTAGATAAATAGGGACCGCTCCAGTGGGAAGGTAAACGGCGTTTCCGTGCGCTGCTCTGGTTCGCCAGAAGCAGCTTTGTCATGCTGGCCACATGACCTGGAAGCTGTACGCTGGCTCCCTCGGCCAATAACGCGAGATGAGCGCCGCAACCCCAGAGTTGGTCATGACTGGACCTAATGGTCAGGGGTCCCTTTACCTTTTTAACTAGGTGTTTAACTCAAACAATTGAGCAAGAGGACAGATAATTAATAAAATAGTATCATATCCTGCCCTCCATATCCACCCAACACCCTGTCTCCAAAATCATGAACTTTCAGGAAGAATTCGAAAACATTTGGTGGTTGAAGAGCACTGTTACAGGGCAATCTTTAGATGAAATAATTGTGCTTAACTGTAAATGCCTTTTTAAAGAATGTTTTGTTATGGTAACACTTTTTCAAAGGCATGCATCCAAGACTGCTCCTGCTAAAACCAGCCACCCAGAATTGCCTCCATTCATGAAAATTGCCAAGACATGTAAGTGGGATGCAAAGCAGGAGAGAGACCATAAAGTCCACTGTATAGTTTAGTCAGCCTTTGCCAACCTGGTGCCCTCCAGAAGTTTTGGACTACAACTCCAAGCAGGCTATGCTGACTAAGGCTGATGGGAGTTTGTCTTGCCAAATGCAAGGTGGTTCTTTTAAATGAGATTCAGAGGCAATGCAAACACAAGTGAGGGAGAAGATTAAAGATTTTATTCTAAACAGCAAGCAATATATACAGTACATATCAAGTAAGCACTTCGATCTGCTGCTTGGAAGCCCTAAAGAAGTGGCCTTCAGTCTGTGCATGAGCTTCTCCCTAACAACAGGGGTCAGCAAACTTTTTCAGCAGGGGGCCAGTCCACTGTCCCTCAGACCTTGTGGGGGGCCAGACTATATTTTGAGAGAAAAAAATGAACAAATTCCTATGCCCCACAAATAACCCAGAGATGCATTTTATATAAAAGGACACATTCTACTCATGTAAAAACATGCTGATTCCCGGACCGTCCGCAGGCCGGATTTAGAAGGTGATTGGGCTGCATCTGGCCCCCAGGCCTTAGTTTGGGGCCCCTGCCCTAACACTATGCCCACAAACATCCGATTTATAGATAGCTAACCTGTGTGGTTTGCTTGACCGCCTACATGCTACTCGCTACGTACAGATTGTTCATTAGTCACCTCTCCCAATGCCTCACTTTCTTAAAGCAATGTCCAACATCAAAAGAAGGTAGCCAGCAATATCACTTCCTTCCAACAGATTAGGACTAGGAAATTAAAGGCTGTTCTTCAGCCATCAAAGAGTTTAGAGAGGGGGAAGCAAACAGAGGCAGGAAACCCTACTAGAGCACTATCTCCTCAAAATACAAATATCTTCCGGATAAATGGCCCATACAGAGTTGTAGACCAAACCACACGGAGGGCACTAGGTTGGCAAAGGTTGGTTTAGTAAAAGCAGTCCCCCCCATGATTTATACATTTTATGTATAATTTTATGTGTCATTTGGGCAAAAGGCCTATCAGGATTCAGCCGTCTCTCACCTTTTATGTTGACTTGGACACCATCACTGAGATTTGAGCACTTTAAATTTGCATTTGCCTCGTGGCAATATTTACATCGGTAGATTCCGCCATCTGATTCTATGGCATTGGAAATGTGAAATAAAACTGCATCAGCCTCTGTTTTCTGAGTTGCTGAAGCAGAACGGTCTGAATCTCCTTTGTACAGAAAGTGTCGTGCAGATTGAAGGTAGTCACTTTTGCACTCCAAGAAGATATCTTCCCCCTGGTTGACATTTATGGGGCCTTTTGAGATGGAAGGTTTTGAGTTATATTGTCCTAGATCAAAGAAGGAGAATAAGGCTGAGATTTGGAAGGTGGAACATCTACAAGGGAGGGAGACATTTGCATGCTCTGGGGAAAACGAAGCTTTGATCAGAGGTTCAAGGTCCACAGAACACCAGTTTTTGTTGAATAAATTGATTAACAACAACAACATTTATACCTCACCCATCTCTGGCTGGGTTCCCCCAGCCACTCTGGGCGTCTCCCAACAGAATTAAAAGCACAATAAAACATAAAACATTAAAAAATTTCCCTAAACAAGGCTGCCTTCAGATGTCTTCTGAAAGTCAGATACCGGTAGTTGTTTATTTCCTTGACATGGAATCATAGAATCATAGAGTTGGAAGAGACCACAAGGGCCATCCAGTCCAACCCCCTGCCAAGCCTGTCAAGCCTCTGCGTAAAGACCTCCAAAGAAGGAGACTCCACCACACTCCTTGGTAGCAAATTCCACTGCCAAACAGCTCTTACTGTCAGGAAGTTCTTCCTAATGTTTAGGTGGAATCTTCTTTCTTGTAGTTTGAATCCATTGCTCCATGTCCGCTTCTCTGGAGCAGCAGAAAACAACCTTTCTCCCTCCTCTATATGACATCCTTTTATATATTTGAACATGGCTATCATATCACCCCTTAACCATCTCTTCTCTAGGAAGGCCCTCTGCCTGGTTCCTTGTTACCTCACTTTTCACAGGGAGGGAACCGCCAGAAGGCCCTCAGAGCTGGACCTCAGTTTCTGGGCTGAACATAATTCAAAGTGTTGGTGTTGACTTTTAAAGCCCTATACTGGACAGAGGCTGTTTAGGGCTTTAAAGGTCAACACCAACACTTTGAATTGTGCTTAGAAATGTACTGGGAAAATTTATATGTCTCTCTCCAGGGTGACTTGCAGAAAACAAGAAACAAACACCAGCAGTCTATATTAACACAATGCTTTAAAAATGGCAGGAATATATCCTCCTCCTCCTCCATTCTAATCTCAAATGGCAAGGGCACCTGGAAAAGAGTAGCAGCAGGAGGGGACCTCAGTCCTCAGTCCTCAGATACGTCCGCATGGCAGGAAGCATTCCTTCAGGTCCTCAGTCTCAAGCCACTGAGGGCTTTATTCCTACAAGTTAACCTTGAAATCAATTTGGATTGGATGTGCCTGTACCTTTAATATTTGTATAGCTCAGAGAACGTTTGGTAGGCCTCTGTGGTTATCATGCAGATGTTAGGAAATCAGATTTGGTTGGGGGAAACTGTTACAGTTAGTTCTCACTCTGCCCCCATTCCATCTTCCCCTGGCCCCACGTTCATATTTATCACCCGAGGAGACTCACCTCCAGAGATTTGCCACTGTTCAGCCAGCAGGAATCCTGGAAAGGAGATGTTGCATTAGCGGCGATATAGCTGAGCAGCAGGAACCACAATTGGGTCTCCAGCCATTGCACAACCCTCAGTCCCTTCACCCTTTCAGCTGAGATACCAACCGATAAAGAGGATGTTGAAAGACAGCCTCATGACGAAGGAGCACCTAGCCCTGTAGTCCAGTGTCCTGTGTCCCCCAAGATGTGCGTTGTCCCCGGAATGAAGATCTTGGAGGGAGGCTGCAGGGTCTGAAATGCAACACGGCTCTGCAACACAGTTCTTTCCCATGAAGTGCAAGTACTCTATAATGCACAACTTAGCAGATCTGGAAGTGCCTTGCAAACCACTTCCCTTTCCCCCCCCACCATGCTGCAGTCATATTATGCAAAATCAGCATATATTGTTGTTGTTTACCGTAGTCGTTTAGTCATGTCCGACTCCTCGTGACCCTATGGATCATAGCACGCCAGGCACTCCTGTCTTCCACTGCCTCCTGCAGTTTGGTCAAACTCATGTTCGTAGCTTTGAGAACACTGTCCAACCATCTCGTCCTCTGTCATCCCCTTCTCCTTGTGCCCCCAATCTTTCCCAACATCAAGGTCTTTTCCAAGGATTCTTCTCTTCTCATGAGGTGGCCAAAGTATTGGAGCCTCAGCTTCACGATCTGTCCTTCCAGTGAGCACTCAGGGCTGATTTCCTTAAGAATGGATAGGTTTGATCTTCTAGCAGTCCATGGGACTCTCAAGAGTCTCCTCCAGCACGATAATTCAAAAGCATTGATTCTTCGGTGATCAGCCTTCTTTATGGTCCAGCTCTCACTTCCATACATCACTGCTGGGAAAACCATAGCTTTAACTATACGGACCTTTGTTGGCAAGGTGATGTCACTGCTTTTTAAGATGCTGTCTAGGTTTGTCATTGCTTTTCTCCCAAGAAGCAGGCGTCTTTTAATTTCGTGACTGCTGTCACCATCTGCAGTGATCAAAGGGCCCAAGAAAGTAAAATCTCTCACTTCCTCCATTTCTTCCCCTTCTATTTGCCAGGAGGTGATGGCACCAGTGGCCATGATCTTGGTTTTTTTTGATGTTGAGCTTCATACCACATTTTGCGCTCTCCTCTTTCACCCTCATTAAAAGGTTCTTTAATTCCTCCTCGCTTTCTGCCATCAAGGTTGTGTCATCTGCATATCTGAGGTTGTTGATATTTCTTCCAGCAATCTTAATTCCGGCTTGGGATTCATCTAGTCCAGCCTTTCGCATGATGAATTCTGCATATAAGTTAAATAAGCAGGGAGACAATATACAACCTTGTCGTACTACTTTCCCAATTTTGAACCAATCAGTTGTTCCATATCCAGTTCTAACTGTAGCTTCTTGTCCCACATAGAGATTTCTATATTAGTTCATATAGCATTTCTATATTTCTATATTAGATTTCTATATTAGTTCATATAGCATATATTATTTCATGTGTTTTCTGATATGCCCAGGGAGGTAGGCAGAAGGATCTTTCACAAGTTCTGTTAACACCAGGCAGACACCCTGGCCACACTGTTTTAGACACTTGGTATAATAATATAATAATAATTTATTATTTATACCCCGCCCATCTGGCTGGGCTTCCCCAGGCATTCTGGGCAGCTTCCAACTGAATATTAAAAACAGTACAGCATCAAACATTAAAAACTTCCCTAAACAGGGCTGCCTTCAGTTGTCTTCTAAAAGTAAAATAATTGCATATTGTCTTGACATCTGCTGGGAGGGCATTCCACAGGCGGGTGCCACTACTGAGAAGGCCCTCTGTCTGGTTCCCTGCAACCTCACCTCTCGCAATGAGGGAACCGTCAGAAGGCCGTCGGTGCTGGATCTCAGTGTCCGGGCTGAATGATGGGGGTGGAGACGCTCCTTCAGGTATACAGGACCGAGGCCGTTTAGGGCTTTAAAGGTCAGTACCAACACTTTGAACTGTGCTCGGAAACGTACTGGGAGCCAGTGTAGATCTCTCAGGACCGGTGTTATGTGGTCCCGGCGGCCACTCCCAGTCACTAGTCTAGCTGCCGAATTCTGGATTAATTGCAGTTTCCGAGTCACCTTCAAAGGTAGCCCCACGTAGAGCGCATTGCAGTAGTCCAAGCGGGAGATAACCAGAGCATGCACCACTCTGGCAAGACAGTCCGCGGGCAGGTAGGTCTCATCCTGCGTACCAAATGGAGCTGATAGACAGCCGCCCTGAACACAGAATTAACCTGTGCCTCCATGGACAGCTGTGAGTCCAAAATGACTCCCAGGCTGTGCACCTGGTCCTTCAGGGGCACAGTTACCCCATTCAGGACCAGGGAATCCTCCACACCTGCCCGCCTCCTGTCCCCCACGAACAGTACTTCTGTCTTGTCAGGATTCAACCTCAATCCGTTAGCTGCCATCCATCCTCCAACCGCCTCCAGGCACTCACACAGGACCTTCACCGCCTTCACTGGTTCTGATTTGAAAGAGAGGTAGAGCTGGGTATCATCCGCATACTGATGAACACCCAGCCCAAACTCCCTGATGATCTCTCCTAGCGGCTTCATATAGATATTAAAAAGCATGGGGGAGAGAACGGAACCTTGAGGCACCCCACAAGTGAGTGCCCAGGGGTCTGAACACTCATCCCCCAGCACCACTTTCTGAACATGGCCCAGGAGGAAGGAGCGGAACCACTGCATGACAGTGCCCCCAGCTCCCAGCCCCTCTAGATGGTCCAGAAGGATGTTATGGTCGATGGTGTCAAAGGCCGCTGAGATCCAGCAGAACTAGGAAACAGCTCTCACCTTTGTCCCTAGCTTGCCGGAGATCATCAACCAGCGCGATGGTAAAAATAACTTCTCTATTATATCCGTATACTCATTTTAAAAATATGTTGATTTTATCCGTATATCACTGATAATTATACTGTTTAATGTAAACTGCTGAGGGATTGGTTATACATTCACAGAGTTCACAAATTTTTCCAAATAAATAAATCAGCGAAAGACTACAACCTCAGCCCTGTATACTTGAAGGAGCTCCCCCACCCTTTGGCAGTAGATAAGCAGAAAAAAGAGAAAGTTCTTTCTCTTTCCAGTTCGAAATTTTAATTATCACAGTGAGAGAACAAGGAGTCCATTCCTCAGAATGAAGGTGCTCCCAATTAAGGGTTTTCCTCCACTGCCTCCCTAGTCCTCCACGTCACTACCACATCTTGTAACCTGATCTCGTAACTACTGTGTTTTCTGTGCTTCCACCTTATCTGCTCTTCTTGACCTTGGGCTGAGCAGATGAACACTTTCTAGAGAAATTGAGCCTGTTAACTCTCTCTCTCTCCCAGCACTTCTCCTCCTAGCTGTTCTCCATTCGGTACTTCCCAGCTTCTGCCTTCTGAACTATGTCCCTCTGCAAACCACTGTTCCAAATCTATACTGTCCTCGTGCTCCTGGGCAGTGGCGGAGCTTCATGCTCTGGCACTGGGGGCGGAGAGCAGGTGGGGGCCAGGCTGGCACGCACCCTGGGGGCATGGCACGTCGCCCACAGAGGCATGACATGCATCCCGGGGGTGTGACGTGCTGACTGCATGGCTGTGGCATGCATCCTGGGGCCGTGGCACACATCCTGGGGTGTGGCATTCTGCCTGCGGGGGCATGGCACCCAGCACGGGGGGAGGCAGCTACGATGCCACCCCACCAGGATCGTGGTGCCAGGGGCAGTGCACTCCCCCCGCCCCCTCTTCCTCCGCCAGTGCTCCTGGGAAGAGTCAGGATCCTGATCACTAGCAGGGGGAAGGGCAGGCTCCCACCATTTCTCCTCAGTGCAGCCCTCTTCAACACGGTCCCTAACAACACCCCACTTCTCTAGCCCTGATTCTGGCAAGCAGGAGGCAATATTACATCAAGACACAAAAGCCCTCAAGATGGTGCAGAGGGTCATTGCCTGTGGAGAGCCCCAAGGGCCACACCCAGTCCCCGGAAGTGAGGTCCCCTCCCCTATTTTGGCCTGTTTCCATATTACCAACAGTAAGGAAGAATCTGCAGAAAGGATGTGGTCTCCCAACACAGCCGTAAAAGCAGCTGCCCAATTCTCTTTTTGTATAATAAATTTTTATTAGTTTCTTTTTACACACAATTTGACGTTGTTCAATTCACTTTCAATATAACAATTTCTTACATTTTGACCGGCCTCCCCCCCTATTGTATTATAACATATTACAACCATTTATTTATTCACCTCCCCTTGCCTATTATCCAAATCCTGCTCGTGATTTCATTGGGCTATAGCTTTTTCTCAGATAGTCCGAAAAGAACCTCCGCTCTCCGACAAAAAGTTCCCATCTTTTTGATCTCTTACTTTTGCCATCAACTTTGCCATCTCTGCATAGTCCATTAACTTTAAAATCCACTCTTCTTTCATTGGAACTTCTTCTTTACACTTCTGCGCATAGAGGATTCTGGCTGCGGTAGTGCCGTGTTTCTCCGAAAATAAGCCATACCCCAAAAATAAGACATCCCCTGAAAATAAGCCACCATGGTTTTTTTGAGGGAAATAAATATAAGATGGGGTCACGAAGAGTCGGACATGACTAAATGACTAAACAACAACAACAACAACAACAACAAAAAAAATATAAGACGGTGTCTTATTTTTGGAGAAACACGGTAGCTTACACAAACAACTTAGCCATCTCCTTTGGAACCTCTGCCCATATAATCCCTTGGCGGGGGGAGGGGAATGCTTCTGGCCTCTTGGGAATACCTATTTTAAACGTCTTTTTAAATTCATTATGTATGGACTGCCCAGTTTGTAGCTGGGGGCCAACAGTTTCTTTCCATGAATAAGTCTACCTTATGAAACTCATCTCCCATGTCATGGAAGCTAGAAAAAAGCTAAATTTCCACAACACTCAGGGATAAGCCAAGGTCCCAGAAGTCTCTGCATTGTAAGAGGTCCTGCTTATTGGCGCTCCTTGGCTCTGTGTTGGGCCACTGTTGCATAATCACAGGTCTCAGGGATCCCGTCAGCATCGGGTGCTGGTTTGGTTTTCGATGAACTGTGGCTCAGTACAGCGTAGGAAACTCCATCAGGGTCTTCTTCAGGCTCAGACTGCAAGGGCTATGGAGGGGGAAAAGGAGATGTAGCAGGCAGTCCTGCCATTCAGTCTGCTAGAGTTATATACAATGGAAACAAAGCAGGAATGGAGAAACTGTTGCTCTCCAGATCTTACCGGATTACAACTCCCATCATCCATGGCCTCTGGCTATGGCTGATGGGGGATGTAGTCCAACAACATCTGCCACAGTTCCTCCATCCCTGGTGCAGAGCAATTCCAGGAATTTGGAAGTGCTAGTTCAAAAAATGGACATACCTGGAGATGTGCACCAACCATACGGAGGATGGTACCTGGCCCTCTACCCCACCCCAAATCAAATCAGCCATGCCTGTCAGTCATTTTGGACTCACAGCTGTCCATGGAGGCACAGGTTAATTCTGTGTCCAGGGCGGCTGTCTATCAGCTCCATTTGGTACGCAGGCTGAGACCCTACCTGCCCACGGACTGTCTCGCTAGAGTGGTGCATGCTCTAGTTATCTCCCGCTTGGACTACTGCAATGCGTGGGGCTACCTTTGAAGGTAACCCGGAAACTGCAATTAATCCAGAATGCGGCAGCTAGACTGGTGACTGGGAGCGGCTGCCGAGACCACATAACACTGGTCCTAAGAGACCTACATTGGCTCCCAGTACGTTTCCAAGCACAATTCAAAGGGTTGGTGCTGACCTTTAAAGCCCTAAACGGCCTATATACCCGAAGGAGCGTCTCTACCCCCATTGTTCAGCCTGGACACTGAGATCCAGTGCCGAGGGCCTTCTGGCGGTTCCCTCACTGCGAGAAGCAAAGCTACAGGGAACCAGGCAGAGGGCCTTCTCAGTAGTGGCGCCCGCCCTGTGGAACGCCCTTCCATCAGAGGTCAAGGAGATAAACAACTACCTGACATTTAGAAAACACCTAAAGGCAGCCCTGTTTAGGGAAGTTTTTAATGTGTGACATTTTAATGTATTTTGGTATTTGTTGGAAGCCGCCCAGAGTGGCGGGGGAAACCCAGCCAGATGGGCAGGGCATAAATAATAAAATAAAAATAATAAAATAATAATCCCCTGTTACTTGCATAGGTAGAGGCTGTTGCATTGAATTAGAGCCCCCTCTCCCCCCCCCCGGTTGGAATGTCAGGACTATGAAGGGTTGGCAGGACGTTCACAGTCATAAGAGTTTTTGTTCATTGGAATATCTCTTACTATGTTTGCTGGCCGGGTTCTTTCATTGGCCACGGAACCTGCAGAGCAGAGATACACACTGTGAGATTTTTCACCCAATAGGCTTCTGAGTAAAGTTATGGGTGGTGTTTCTCCCTCCCCACTGGCCCATATACAGTGGTACCTTGGTTGTCAAGCTAAATCCATTCTGGGAGTGGTTCAGCTCCTAGCACCATTCAAAAACCAAGGTGTGGCTTCTGATTGGCTGCACTGCTGGTTTACATGCAAATCAACAGTGAAAGGACGCCACAAGAGGTAAACAACAAAAACATGAAACAAGCCTGGAAAAACCTTCAACTAAAGTGATGGGAGTGGTGGAATAACTCCATGGTGGTAATGGCATTGTGTGACTCACAAGCGAGGAAGTAGCAGTAGCACCACTAATGTGGAATGGATCATAGCTGAAATGGATGGTCAACTATCCCTTGAACAATTATATCCACCATGTGAGTTTATAACTACAGTGGTACCTTGGTTCTCAAATGCCTTGATACTCAAACAGCTTGGAACCCAAACAGTGTAAACCTGGAAGTAAGTGTTCCGGTTTGCGAACTTTTTTCGGAAGCCGAATGTGCTCCGTTTTGAGTGCCACACTTCCATTTTGAGTGATACACTTCTGTTTTGAGAGTTACACTGAGGTCTGTCTGTTTTTGCTATTTATTTTGCGTTTTTGTTTTTGTGGCTCTTTTTTGTGACTGTGTGGAACTCAGTTCAGCTACTGATAGATAGATAGATAGATAGATAGATAGATAGATAGATAGATAGATAGATACGTAGATAGATGGAATGTGTGACTGCAGTACATTGTTTATTGCTTTCATTTTATGGATCAATGGTCTCCTTAGATAGTAAAATTCATGTTAAATTGCTGTTTTAGGGGTGGTTTTTAAAAGTCTGGAACAGATGAATCCATTTTGCATTACTTTCTATGGGAAAGCACGCCTTGGTTTTGGAATGGACTTCCGGAACGGATTAAGTTTGAGAACCAAGGTACCACTGTATTCTGTTAGATCACTGTATTAACTTGTGAGTATTTTAACTGATAAATTCATTTCTACTGGCACATGGTGTGCGCACTGCTGGCTATTATTTATCACATATATATTGCATAAATAAATAAATACACTTTCCCCCCCACTCAGGCCCAGCACCAGCTTTAGCGATTTCACCAGGCACTACCCCAATATCATCCAGTCTGCCTGCCTAACGATATGAACTTCAACCCTATTTTGTTTTTAAAAGAACAACGTTCTCTCTCTGAGATTGTAACCTTTCTTGACACCTGGGGTTTTAATCTTCTCGTGTGGAACTTGAAGTGGTACAGCTCCCACAAAGTGAGCATTTACAACCTCTCTTATGCATGCTTTCATCTCAGCCTTTGCAGAACAACTGATCCAGAAGCCTACTCACCCTTTTTCCTTTTCCTGGACAATACAAAAGCAAGGATCAGCAGGAGGAGGACCGAAAGGAAAAGGCCGGCAGCAATGCCCGCCCACATGGCTATTGAATGTCCGGTTATTGAATGTCCACCTGTAAAACCATGAAAAGGTCACCTGGAGTTGGAATGCTGCCAATGTTCACCAAATCCCACACAGGCAGTGCCCAGAAGCTCCCTAGAAAGACCCTTCTATCAGTTCATGGATCTTTCTATTCACCCTCTGCATTACCATCTCCCAGTGCTGTGAATATAGCACATCTTGATTCCAGTAAGGCTTTTGGGAAAGTTCCCCATAATATTATTGTGAGATGCTGGTAAAATGTGGGTAGAGGATGCTACTGTCAGGTGGATTTGTAGCTGGTTGACTGACCAAATCCAAAGAGTGCTCACCAATGGGGGGGGGGAACCTGAGAAGTGAGGTGCTGTAGGGCCCAGTCCCAGGCCCAGTGTTGTTCAATCTATCTATATATATATAAATGTAAAAAGGGCAGGCATGTTTGTGTCCATGTTTTTCCGAAACCGCTTGACCAATTACGTTCAACTTTTGACACGTCACATGCGAATATGAGAGGAAGCAAAAACCGTTTGCGTAGACCAGGCATCCCCAAACTTCGGCCCTCCAGATGTTTTGGACTACAATTCCCATCTTCCCTGACCACTGGTCCTGTTAGCTAGAGATCATGGGAGTTGTAGGCCAAAACATCTGGAGGGCCACAGTTTGGGGATGCCTGGCGTAGACAGATGTCAGACCTGGGCCACGTAGAAACCCCAAAACACTGTGTTTCAGAACATAAAACTCACCCAAAAGTGCATGCTGGGAAAGAGAAACCAGAAGAGGTTGCAAAACAGCATCCTCTGGAGGCGGCTACACTGGTGCTGCAGCTAGAAAACCTTCCCTCTCCACACCAGCTCAGCTCGCCTTTACAGACTAGGCCAAATGGAGGTGGGGACTCTCCTGGGTGGGTGTTGGGGGGAGGAGGAGACAGAATAGGTCATGGGTCGGGAAAGGGTGGGGGAAATCACAGGGATGAGCCGGGGGTGGGGGGGAGGAGACGGGATATGTTATGGATCGGGACAGGGTGGGGGAAAACACAGGGAAGAGCCACAGCAACGCGTTGCTGGGCCAGCTAGTATCTTTATAAAGACTCATGGACTGTCTGGATGCAGAGGAGAGGAGGGAGGCACCAGCATTCCCCAAGGGAGCCCCCATGGGAAGATGGCTCAGAGCCAGGGGATTGGTGGTGGGTCAATGATGAGTGGTCAGAGGGAGAAAAGGAAGGAAGAGAAGACGGTAAGTAGGAAGGGTCATATGCAGAGGAGGTAACAGGGTATAGTGAGCAGGAAGAGTCTGGGGCAGAGGGAAGTTCAGAATTTGAGGCAGAAGAGGGAGTTGGAGAAGTGCGGGGCCAGGAGACAGAGAGGCAGGATGCTGTAGAAGTCAGGGAATCCATCATTTACAAGTGTTGAAATGATACCCAACTGTGACATGAAGAGGGAGAGATTCCTCCTTTTAAAACTAAGGAATGGTGGCGCCAGTACACTTCCAATTTCATTTACAATTGCAGCAAATTAAAACCTGTATTAGTGCAATTTGTAAAAGATGCATACAAGGATTAAGACAGGATCTTACCTGTTACTTTGATGTGTACTTCATCACTGTAGTTTGAGCATGCTTGAGTGTTCTCGAACTTTAAGCAATAGTTACAGCGATAGGTGCCCCCATCTGATTCTTTGGCATTGATAATGGGAAATAGAACTTCACCCGATCCCATCTTCTTGCTTTCATAAGTATTTGAAGAATTTTCTATGTGTAGAGTAAATTCTACTTCTTGCTCTTCTTCGGTCTTACAGTGGATGCTGGCATTTCCTTGCAGAGAAATCACCTCACCTGGGCTCACTGAGATGGAAGGTTTGGGAGAAGCTTATCCAGAGGGAGAAAGAGAAAAAGAGGGATGCTTAATCCTTTGATCTTACACAATAGTCTGGCTTTGTAAAATGCTATTGGGGAACATAGAAAACCATATGCTGTTCAGAGTGTGAATATTGTTGCATTTATGCCATTACTCAGGAGATTAGTTGGCAGAGAACACAGGTGGGGATGTGACCCTTGTCAGGGAAAGGCAAGCTGCACGGCAGAGATGCCCTATGGGGGGGGGGAGACAGAACCTAGTGGGATAGGATTGCTGTAGACCCTCCATTGTAGGCTTCAGGTTGTATAGTAACGTTCATTGCCTTGTCCGTTGACTAGGACCTGGGTGTGTGACAAATGGAGTACAGTGCAGGGGATTGTGTAGTGTGCTACACAATCTGCATTCCATTACGACTTTGGTTACAGAGAATGCATTTTAATCCAGAACAAAAAACTAATGATTAAATAGAAATGGGGATAAAGAATCCCTTCTGATGGGTATATATTTCGATCAGTGCAGTTATATTTTATTCTGTTGGAAGCTGCCCAGAGTGGCTGGGGAGACCCGGCCATTATTATTATTATTATTATTATTATTATTATTATTTCAGTTATATAGTTCAATCAGTGCACTCCCCCCCATTTGATTGCCAGATGGGTTAAACCCAACACCCATTTCAGCGTCATTTGTAAAACTGTCACACAGAGACTAAGCTAAGCCCTCACCTGTTACGTTGATGTAAAGTCTGTCACTTAGATGCGAGCATATGCGATCGATGCAATACCTACACTGATAAATTCCTCCATGTTCTAGTTTGGCCTTAGAAATGTGAAAATCCACTGCATAATACGGAGTTGTCTCAGATTGCACATACACTGCAGGATCTCCCTTGAAGAGCTCAAAGGTGGCTCCGTAATGTTGGCTCCCACATCGGATGTAGAAATTCCCTCCAAGGACAACATTAGGACTGGGAATCACTAAAATCGAGGGCTTGTGATATTGTCCTGATCAAGAAAGAGAATGGGAATGTGGTTTGGAGGGTGGAACACTTGCAACAGCCTCCTTCTGTCAAATAGGAGGCTTTCAGCTGCAGCTCGAGAATCGAATAGGCAGGCATCCCCAAACTGCAGCCCTCCAGATGTTTTGGCCTACAACTCCCATGATCCCCAGCTAACAGGACCAATGGTTGGAGAAGATGGGACGTGTAGCCCAAAACATCTGGAGGGCCGAAGTTTGGGGATGCCTGGAATAGAGTGACTTTGTACAAAAATTCAAATGACAGTGCTGGATGAATCTGTTTTGACATTATCCAACAGAGCAGGGGTTATCAAGCTGTGGTCCCTGAGCAGCTGGCTGCCCATGAACTTCATTTAGGGGGTCTGTGGCCTGTCTGAGAAAAGCACACACACCTACAAATCTTGCGGCATCCGGCACAGTGTATTACAACAGCTACAACAGGCATAAAATGAATTAAGTCATCCTCCAAAACTCTCAGCAATTTTCATCTGATCCATGGCCAGAGGAGGAGAGTTTGGGAACCACTACAACAGAGCCCATATCCATCAGTCTGTGTAAATTCCTGATCAGCAAGGTTTTTTGTTTTAAAAAGCAGCTCTATCATCACTCAGAGATGCAGCAGCTTGAGGAAGAGTCAAAAGAGAACCAAGTCCAAAAGGTAGGAGGTAACATCCTTGGAACTGTGGGATGTAGACATAGAGCAGTCAAGTCCAACATTCCTTGTTTCCTAGAATGGACACATAGAGGAAGGTGGCTCCAAACAGGGAGGACTTCCTGTAATACCTTTTGGAAGCCACCCCCCCCCCCTGAGTGTTACCAGGTAGATAGGCGTGACCCAAATAAAGCCAAATAAAAAGGCTGGGCACACAGCCATCTTCCTCTTTGGCATCTCTCTTTTGGATCTCTTTTGACCTACTCTTCATCCTGCTGTTCCAATGCTGCCTCGTCCATAACGAAGGATGTAGGCCACATGTTGTAAGTCTGAGACTTAGCTCAGACTTCATTTCTCTTGTCTACATTTTCCTGCCAATGAAACCAAAACTGCAGCTAAAGCCTGCCTTCAGATTGCTACTGAATGTGAGTAAACTTTATTCTTATTTTAAGAAGACTGCTTTGTGTTGTTATTGTTTTAAGAGGGAAATAAAGGGGAAATTACCAGGAAGAATCCCGTCTGCACAAAGGGAATTCTGGATTGCTTAGTACAAAGGCTGAAACCAGCCATCAACAAGCTTCACTAGGCAGAGGGCCTTTTTGGTAATGGCGCCCACCCTGTAGAATGCACTCCCATCAGATGTCAACGAAATAAATAACTATCAGACTTTTAGAAGACATCTGAAGGCAGCCCTGTTTAGGGATGTTTTTGATGTCTGACGTTTTATTCTGTTTTTAATATTCTGATGGACAGGGCAGTCTCGAGCAGGTCAGGCGCCCTGGCGCTGAGGGGCAGAGATCGCTCCGGCGCTCCCGCCCTCGCAGGGCACAGCATGGTTTCCGCGTGGCTTCGCGGCCCGGCACCCTGGCACACCGCGCCACCGGGGCTCTACCTAGAGCTGGCCCTGCTGATGGAAGCCTCCCAGAGTGGCTGGGGATACCCAGGCAGACGGGCGGGGTAATAATACAGTCATACCTTGGTTTAAGTATGCCTCGGTTTGAGTATTTTCAGTTTAAGTACTCCGCGGACCTGTCTGGAACTGATTAATCCACTTTCCATTACTTTCAATGGGAAAGTTCGCTTCAGGTTAAGAACGCTTCAGGTTAAGTACGGACTTCCGGAACCAATTACACTCATACCTCGGGTTAAGTACGCTTCAGATTGAGTACTCCGTGGACCCGTCTGGAACAGATTAATCCACTTTCCATTATTTTCAATGGGAAAGTTTGCTTCAGGTTAAGTACACTTCAGTTTAAGTACTCCACGGACCGTCTGGAACGGATTAATCCACTTTCCATTACTTTCAATGGGAAAGTTCACTTCAGGTTAAGTACGCTTCAGGTTAAGTATAGACTTCCAGAACCAATTGGGTTTGTAAACCGAGGTACCACTGTAATAATAATAATAATAATAATAATAATAATAATAATAATAATAATAATAATAATTGCATTCCTTGAAGTAAATAATTATAGTTGTTGTTGTTGTTTACTGCAAGGAATGTGATCTGCTCTATGCTCACTAGCATGAGGGAGGAAGGAGCTGATCTAATAAAGTTACCCTCTCCTACCTTCCTTAACATTCCTACAGAAACTTTAGAGTTACACATGGGCAGCCGAGATGGACACAGGTTGTCTAAAGACAAAGGAGGCTGGGGCACCAGCACCTGTCATCCTTGCACACTACAGGGAATGTGTAGGAACTACCAATTCAGCAGTAGTGAGAAAAGCAAGTTTGATTGTGGGAGGCCCTGGCATTGAACCCCCATTCTGAAGAAGAAGAGTTTAGTTTTGATATCCCGCTTTATCACTACCCGAAGGAGTCTCAAAGCAGCTAACAATCTCCTTTCCCTTCCTCCCCCACAACAAACACTCTGTGAGGTGAGTGGGGCTGAGAGACTTCAGAGAAGTGTGACTAGCCCAAGGTCACCCAGCAGCTGCATGTGGAGGAGCGGAGACTCGCACCCGGTTCCCCAGATTACGAGTCTACCGCTCTTAACCACTACACCACACTGGCCCACATATTTTAGTCTAGCTTAAGGTGGAGTTTGAGCTACAGCTCAGACTTCTGCCCTATGCCTCTCTCCCACTCTTGGGATAATTTCGTTGACCCAAACTCACCTCTGGACATTTGCCACTGCCTGGTCAGCCAACACCCTGGAAAGGAGAGGATTTTGTTAGAGGCAAGTTATCTGGGCAAAAGGATCTGGATCTGGGCCTCTGAGCTCCCCACTGTGCCTTTGCCACTTGCTCTGCCCCCACCATCCTGCAAGGTGGGATACTAACCAAGAAAAAGGATGCTGGAAGGCAGCTTCATGGCGTGGGTTCTGCCGCTAGCAGGGTGCCCTGTTTGCTCCAATCTTTGCTGTGTCCTGAACGACGGTCTTGGTTGGCAGCTCTTGCTGCTGAAATCCGGCAGTGTTCTTCTGTTGCACAGCAGACCCTCAGCACAAATCGCTTCTCTCTGATTTGATATTCTGATCCTAGTCCCCTCCCTAGCCTGCCTGACTAACCACATCTCCTTTTATGTCACAGCTGTGGATTGCAGAATGGAAGGAACGGAAGTGAACAGATGAAACTTCTGCATTTTTTTGGAAAAAAACAGTTTAGCATAGATTGTATCCCCTGTGCTTTTTTATGGCTGATGTCCTGAGACACAGGCAGTGGTGTAGCATTGGCGGGGGGGCCACAGGGGTGATTGCCCCAGGCACAAAATTGTGAGGGGCACAAAATTCCAACACCTAGGTCCTGCCTTGATGCAGTTGTGCATTTCCGTCGCTGGGCTCTATTGAAAATAGCTTCTGCATCCAAACCAGGAAGTGACCTCTCCAGACAATGGAACAATTCTTTTCTTATCTCTGCAGCTGCAATCTCCCAGGTGACATGGATGACGTTAAGCAGTTGAATGTGCATTTTTCCTCTGTCCGTTTCCCTCCTACCCACCCACTCTGTGTGGCTCCGGGCACTGGCAACCCATGCTATGCCACTGGACCATACCCTCCAACTCCCGGATTGAAAAATCCGGGATCAGCGGCAGCGCGGCACCGGAAGTCACTTCTACGCATGTCCAGACATGCGTAGAAGTGACTTCTGGTGCCGGGCTGCCCGTGTCTGCATGTCTGGGCACCAGAAATCGCTTCTGCACATGTCCAGACATGCACAGACAGCCGGGAGCTGGGACATGGCCGCCGGCAGGAGCTTTACGGGAATATAATCAATTTGGGATAACCGTGGGAAAAGGTAACAAAATATGGGGGTTTCCCATGTAAAACGGGAGACTTGGCAGCTATGCACTGGACAGAGGGATTCTCAGTAGTACTGTGAGGGCGAAAGGAATCTAGTACTGCCAGTCACAAGTCATTGCAAAGTCAAGTCCTGGGCAGCTGTCAGGAGTATGGGCAGCATAGCTGCCAAGTTATCCCTTTTTTAAAGGGATTTTCCCTTATGCTGAATAGGCTTCCTCACGAGAAAAGGGAAAACTTGGCAGCTATGATGGGCAGGAGTCAGGCTCTGGGGCCTGTAGTGCCTTGCAGGACTGGGGCCTGCCTCAGCTTGTGCTGGAGAAGCAAGGCGTGGCCACACAGGTGAAGACCTCAGCTTGTGCTGGAGAGGCAAGGAGTAGTCACCCAGGTGAGGCCACTTGAGATCTCACTGCACCTGGTGGCAGGAGCTGGGAGGGATAAAAGCCCAGCATTTCCCTTCAGCTCTTTGCCACAGCAACGCTATCCCTGCTTGGTTGCATCTGGCCTCCTGCTCCTTGGACCCTCGCCTTATCGACGCCTTGCTCCTCAACCTTTGGACCTTCGCCTTGATTCTTGCTCCGTGGACCCTTGCCTTGCCAATGCCTTGATCCTCGACCTTTGGACCTTCGCCTTGCTTCTTGTTCCTTGATCCTTCGCCTTGCTTCTTGTTCCTTGGACCTTCGCCTTGCTTCTTGTTCCTTGAGCCTTCGCCTTGCATCTTGCCCTGTGGACCTTCGTCTCTGCCTTGCTCCTTGACCCTGCAACTGCCTGCTGCTGGACACTCAGCCCTGTTCCTGTTCCTGCTTCTTCACCACCATCTTGCCTCTGGTCCTGACGCCCACCGACCGGACCGTGACAGCAGCCCATTGGGACTTGAGAACTTGCCTCTGTTCAGCTTTTAGGTGTGGGATATTTACAATGCAGTCAAACCAACAATTCATGTTTGCTAGATGGGCACATGATAGGAACTGAAGCTCACAGAGTTTTCCTGCAGGTTTGCTAGACAGGACTTTGCGAGTGGCAATTCCACTGTGGCCTGAGAGGGGGAGGGTGTAGCCATATTCTCCTTACCTGGGCACCTTCTCTTTTGCCCCTCTTCACTCTTACTCTTCATCTCATCTCCAAGCCAGAAATGAGAACTGCTAAGTCTGAGCTGTAGCTCAAACTCCATCTTAAGCTAGACTAAAATATGTCTGTGTAACTGAATTACCATTTTAAGCCCGCCTGAACAAAACTCCTGTATCTCTTATTCTGCAACAGATACTCTGAGTGAGTAAATGTTATTTTTTTACCTTTTGCAAGACTGTTTGTGTGATTATTGTTTTAAGGGAGAGAAAAGGGGGAAATAGCAGGAGAATCCAGAAGCAACCTGCATTACTTAAACTAAAAGGCTAAAACTAGCCTAGCTAAGCTTCCCTTTTAAGCTGCAAAGGGATGCACTCTGTTGAACTCACAAACATGAGAAAAGAAGAATATCTAATGAATCTATCCTCTCCCAGCATCTATAGGCATAGCTGCCAAGTCTCCCATTTTTCGTGGGAAACACCCGGATTTTAATCCGTTTCCCGCTGTTATCCCGAATAGAAAAATATCCCGAAAATCGCCCGGATTTCCTACCTGCCAAGGAGGCTCCATTTCAGGTGCCGCTCTGTCCATGTCTGGGCACCGAAAATCGGGCAGCGCCGGCAGCGTCCAGACATGCGTAGAAGTGACTTCTGGTGCTGCGCCGCTGCTGATACCACATTTTTCAGCGGGAGACTTGGCAGCTACTGTATGTCTATAGGCATCCCTACATAAGGTAGCCCAAGTCCCATCTTCTCATGAAACAAACAGCCTCTACCCAACCACCCCCTGATTCTTGTCTGCTGTTTCTTGGAAGTGTGTTCTTCAGAGGCACAGTTCTCAGTAGAGTACAGAACTGGTTGGGGTCAGGAAAGTCAAACGTGTGTGTGTGTGTGTGTGTGTGTGTGTGTGTGTGTGTGTTAGGGTTGCCATATTTTGAAGAGCACAAAAGAGGACTTCTACTTTTAACTATGAATCGCTATGATGACTCTCATTTTACATACCCATGAAAAAGAGGAAATTGCCCTTATAGCTCAGTATGTTATCTCTGACTATCAAAATGAAGTAGGAGTAGGGGGGGAGCTGGCTCATGTGGAAACCAAGAGGGCAAGAACAGGGCAAAAAATAAAAAAGCTGTCACAAGCTGAGTCTGAAAAGACTTAAAGGGAAGAAGTAGTGGCATCATTTGTCATCCGACTCGTGAGTCGGCAAGAGGCAGCAACCAAGAAGCATTGTGCAAAATAATGCTACTGTGGATTGGATCCTGGGAATCTGTTCAAAACAAAAAACCGTACATTGAATCCGTACATTCAACCGCCACTGTGGCACTGACTCTTGCACTGAAATTTTTCAATCTTTGTTCTTTATAACAAACTTTTTTTAAAAAATGTGCACACATATATGTGTAAATAGATACATGAATGGCTCTGCAATATAAATTGTTTAGGTATTCATTGATATATACTGTTACTCCCCCCCCCCCGCTTTTTTCTGGTGTATTTTGTTGTCAAAGGCATCCTATATCCATTGGGCAGAACAAAAGAGGTTTAAAGACTGTCTCAAGGCAAATCTTTAAAAATGTAGTATAAACACCAATAACTGGGAAACACTGGCCTGCGAGCGCTCCAGTTGGAGAAAACCACTTCCGCATTTCACGGAGGTGGTGTTGTGGGCGTGGCCCGTCTCGACCCTCGCGAGGGGGCTGTAGCTCAGCCCTCTCGCGAGAGCGGTGTTCCCGCCTCCGTCACACCCTGGCCGACCAATAGGGCCGGCCGGGAGGCGGGGCCTTCCCCCTGTTTAAATCTGGATGGAGGCAGGAACACTGCCTCTCTCTTTGCACAGCACCGCAAGCGTTCGGATCAGCCTTTGAGCTCCCGATTCCTTGCCGTGCTACTTAGCTGGATCGTTTGCCCCTTTTCCTGCTCCTTCTCTTTTTTCTTTGCAGGTTTTCGTTGCCGCGCTCCCCGTGCTCCCGCGCTGCCTTTTGGCCTCGCGCGGGTGAACACCTCCGCCGATCAGCTGTTGGGCGGTGCGTGCGCAGCCCAGACCGCAAGCAGGAAGTCGGCTCGGGGGCTTGGTCCTCTGCTTGGCCCCGCTGTTGCCTCTTCAGGGACGCGTGTGCATCTAGGGCGGGGATCGCCCAGCCAGTTCACCATCGGACGGTCGCAAGAGCAGGAGCACCCCCGGTGGGAGCCAGGTTTTCATCGCCGCGCCTCTTAGCTTTCGCCCGCGTTCCCAGGGCTCTGCAGTGGAGCCGGTCTCGGGCGGAGGCGCCTGGGCTTCCTTTAGCTGGCTCCCTCGCCGCGTGCTTGAGTAAGCTCCGGGGCCGTACCAGTATCGTCGACGTCGGCTGGGGCTGAGGCGGCTGCCTCCTCACGACCTTCCAGCCAGCGGCGCCAGCCTTCGGGGGAGCTTCCGAACGAGGTGGTGAGCTCGCTGCGTGCGCGGCCTTTCACATTTGAGACTAGTGCCTCTCTCCGATAACAATTCCTGTTCCCTGGTGCTTTCTGTGCATGGTTATTGTTCCCTGTTCCCTGTTCCTTGTTCCCTGGTGCTTTCTGTGCATGGTTATTGTCCCCTGATCCCTGTTCCGTGTTCTCAGTGGCCATCTTGGGAGTGGACACGTGGGCCAGCTGCGGCGGCCATTTTGGGAAGGTCCACATGTGCCGGCTGAGCCAGCCTTATTGAGTGCCCCTCCACAGTTGTGATTCTTTTACTGCCGCAATTGGGTTTGCCTGCACGCTGCTGCATTAACTTTGACCTAAAGTCTAGACTCTGGGGATCAGCGGCTGGGCTACATCGTTTTCATATTGGATCTTGGGGGGGGGATTGTTTAGCCCCTATTGAATCCTGTTTGGGTTTAGTTAGCAGTTTGTGTGCGTTTGGTGATTATTATTGTCGTTATTGCTTAGCATTATTGGTGTTAGGCTGACTTTATTCCCCTTGTAATTTGATTGGTTCCTCTTGCATCAATTTCTAGTATTGCTTAACATCTTGCTTTTTAAAGGACGCTGGTTCGATTTTTATTGGCTCAAGTTAATTTCATTTTAATTGCCGCTAACTCATTCTGCTGGTAATTGGATTTGTTTCCTATTGCAGCAATGTCTAGTATTTGAAGTGTTTCATCTTGCATCAGTTTCTAGTATTGCTTAACATCTTGCGTTTTAAGGGACGCTGGTTCAATTTTAATTGGTTCAAGTTAATTTCATTTTAATTGTTGCTAACTCACTCTGCTGGTAATTTGATTTGTTTCCTATTGCAGCAATTTCTAGGATTGCTTAGCATCCTGCGTTTTAAGGGACCCTGGCTCAACCAGCATAATTTGTTCATAGGGAGAATTAGTGTAGTTGATTTATTCGGATATTTAATTGTACTTTTGGAATAAACTCAATCAGGACTAGCTAGATTGGTTGCTTAGCAAGGGACCACTTAGCCTTAGTACGTCAGGCCTCGAGTAAGTTCGCTTTGTAAATAAATTCCTTAAAGCGTGCTGATAACTAGGCAAGAACATGTCTTCGGGTCGCAGTATGCGCAGCAAATCCTCTAAGGGTGCTGCCCCAGCAGCGAATGCTGGCACCGCCTCATCAGGCCCCCCCTCCTTTAGCCCAGAGGCTCTGGCCCAAGTGGCTTCCAACTTACAGAACATTTGTAATCAGTTAGGACCACTGTGCTCCACGCTTGCTCCTCTATGCGTTTCGCTTGCATCCGCGAACAGGGGGGTACAAAATGGAGTTGGCAATTCCCAATCCTGTGTTCCTGAATCCCCCCCCCCCGGCAATAGTCAGTTAGCTAGCTCTTCCTTCTCATTTCTCAGCTCCCAGTCTAGTGAGGGGGGAGTGTCAGGTGCATCGGCTGTCTCGCCCTCTGGCTCTCAGCGGGACATGAGTGCTCAGCCGGGCACATCAGCTGCTTCCCTCCAGATCCTTCAACAGAGTCAGGCCATGGCGCAAGCTTCCCAACCAGCTTCCCATAACCTCATTCAGCGGGACATGAGTGCTCAGCCGGGCACATCAGCTGCGTCCCTCCAGATCCTTCAACAGACTCAGCCCATGGAGCAAGCTTCCCAACTAGCTTCCCATAACCTTATTCAGGCCGCGCCGATTCAACAGAGTCAGGCCATGCCGTTAGCTTCCCAACCAGCTTCCCATAACCTTCTTCTGACCGCTCCGCTCGCCAGTAACCCCCCCCCCAGGTCGCCTCACTCCGTGGTTTACAACAGGATTTGGGGGCCCAGCAGGGCACATCGGCTTCTTTCTTGCAGGCCGCGCAGCAGGTCCAGACCTTGGCTCAGGCCCCTCTAACGGCCTCCTCAATCGCCCCCCAGGGCGCATTCGAGTCCACTCACAGTCAGGCTCGCGCACCAGTTTCGCCCCTCATGTCTGCTCAGTCTGTTTCAGATATCTTGAGATCCCATTCCTCTCAGGCCCAGGCCGGGCCTCCTCAGCTGCCCGCGGGTTCGGTACCGTCACGGGCGGATGATGGCATACGAACCGTGGCCGAACCCCCCAGCGAGACGGCGGGCGTTGAGACAGGCCAGACCGGAGGTAAAGCAAAGAAGAAGGCGGAGAAGAGGAAACGCAGCAGGAAGGATGACTCAGATGAGGATTCAGGTACGTCGTCCGATTCGGATGCGGACATTCCCATGGAGGATTATTGGGGGGTGGCTGAAGACCAGATGGGCCTTCCTTTTTGGGTACACAGGAGGCGCTCTAGTTCCCATCGCAAGGGTTTTAACGGCACCCTTGAATGCCGGGGTGGTGCGCTGGTGCCAGAGGCAAAATCCTCCACCAATTCCGATATTGACATAATTTTGGGGTCCCATCTGTCTAATCGGAAGCGCGAGAAGATTTTGAACGGTGATTACATTGATATTTTCACGCTGCTGCCCCTGTCCCAAATGCTAGGGAAGGGGGAGAAAAGGAAGCAATTCAGAAAGCGTAGGTATAGAGCCCCGCGTGCAGACCGCACTTTTGAGAATTGGCAGAACGGTATCCACATTTGGCTTGCAGTAATTGCAGCAGCATACCCCAAGAGGGCAATGCATTTGTTGGCCTACATAGCAGACGTTAGGCTGGCCTACTCGATGGCGGGGGAGGCGGCGGCTCTTAACTACGATGAGGATTTCCGTAGAAACGCCTCTCAGAACTCAAGGACGCGCTGGGACCAAAGGAATCGGCACTACTGGAGTAACCACGTGGTGCCCTTCGTCGAAAAGAAGCAGGCGGAGCCGCAAAAGTCAGCCAGGTTTGAGCCCAGGAAGGACCCGCGTCGCAGGGTTTGCTGGGAGTACAACAAGGGCCTCTGTCAGAGGCCCAATTGTAAGTACGCACATGAGTGCGACAAATGTCTCGGCAGCACCCTGGAGTCTCCTGCTACAAAGGGAAGCAGCCCTTTCGTGGAGGAAGAGGGGGGAGCTCAGGCCAGGGCCCCAGGAATTCCCAAGGTGCCGCTCAGGGACCAGCCCCTGGCCAGAGTAGATACTAACAAGTCCCTATCCCTGGCATTCACCCCCATAAAACTTCCCCCACTGCGCATCCTGTTAAACAGCTATCCGAATTCCACTGCCTCCTCTTTCATTTGGGACGGCTTCTCGCAGGGTTTCAGAATCCCAGTATTTACCCCACCGTTAACTGGTGATCCACCTAACCAAAAGTCCGTGCACGATAGGCCAGATATAGCAATTAAGAAAATTAACAAAGAAATCGCTGCAGGCCGGGTGGCGGGCCCATTTGTGACACCTCCCATACCAGACCTCCACATTTCCCCCCTAGGCATGGTACCAAAAAAGACCCCAGGCGAATTCAGGCTTATACACAATCTATCTTTCCCAGTCGGCAAATCAGTCAATGACGGCATCCCACAGGACCTTTGCACAGTGAAATACGCATCCTTCGACCAGGCTGTTAAGCTGGTTAGACAATTCGGTAAAGGAGCACTGCTAGCCAAATGCGATATCGAATCGGCATTTCGGCTCCTCCCGGTTCACCCTCATGACTTCAAGTGGTTAGGTTTCAAGTTCGAGGGTGCGTTTTTCATTGACAAAGCCATGCCGATGGGTTGCTCTGTCGCATGTTCAGCTTTCGAGGCCTTCAGCGCATTCTTGGACTGGGCCCTCCGCTTTAAAACAGGCCTAGCAGGTGTTACGCATTATCTCGATGATTTTCTTTTCGTGGGAGGGGCTAATAATGGGGAGTGTGCGAGGCTTATGAAAGACTTTGCCTCCCTTACTCGAGAGCTCGGGGTGCCACTCGCAGCTGGAAAAACTGAAGGGCCAGTAGTTTGCCTAACTTACCTGGGTATAGAATTGGACACCGTGGCCCAAGCATCACGCTTACCTTTGGATAAACTGACCGCTCTTAAGGAATTAATTTTACAACTGATTCCCCTTAAAAAAGTAACGCTTAAACAGATTCAATCCTTGCTCGGGCATCTCAATTTTGCATGCAGGGTAGTTTCGCCAGGACGCCCCTTCTGCCGCCGCCTGGCTAGACTTACCGTAGGTCTGAAGCGCCCATACCACAGGGCCCGATTACCCAAGGGAGTAAAGGCCGACCTAGAGAATTGGCTAACCTTTTTGGATCACTTCAACGGAGTGTCACTTTGGCAGGACAATCTGAGCTTACGTTCAGATTTCCAAGTACAATCAGACGCAGCCGGGTCCTTGGGTTTCGGAGTCTACTTCAAGGGCAGGTGGTGCGCTCAGCCTTGGCCCGCCAGCTGGCATGCCTCAGAGGTCACACGGGATTTAACCTTCTTGGAGTTTTTCCCAATTGTGGTGGCGGTGCACTTGTGGGCCGAGGAATTCAGGAACCGCAGAGTCTGCTTCCGGACTGATAATCAAGCGGTGGTCAGCGTGATGTCCAGACAATCATCACGTTCCACGAGAGTTTCTGCCCTTCTGCGGGCATTCGTGCTGCGCAGTCTGGAACTGAACTTGCATTTCACGGCCAAATTCGTCCCAGGGGTCAATAACGATATCGCCGATGCATTGTCTCGTTTCCAGATGGACCGCTTCCGCTTGCTGGCACCGGAGGCGCAGCAGTGTCCAGAGCCGTTCCCGGAATCCCTATGGAACCTTGGGAGCGAGAAATCTTGAAGGGAGTATTCGCATCGGTTGCCCCCTCGACTCTGAGCTCGTACAAACGCGTTTGGGCAGAATTTTCTAAATTCAGAAATAAGGGTCCCTCCCCTTCACCTTTGGGCCCCCCCACAGAGAGGGAGGTCATGCGTTATGTGGTTCACCTTAGGGAATTGGGCCGTGCGACCAAGACTCTTAATTTACATACGGCAGCGATATCCTTTTTCTGCAAATCACTGTACTCCACGGACCCTTGCGATAACTTCCACCTGTGCAGGGCCATGGAAGGTTGGCGTAGGCTACAGCCACCAGCCAGTGACCCCAGGAGGCCCATTACATTTGACCTGCTGTGCAAGATTCACAGTCAATTGACGTCCCTTTGCTGGTCCCCTTATGAGGCGAGCTTGTTCTCCGCCGCCTTCTCGCTAGCATACTTCGGGGCCCTCAGAGTCGGAGAAGTAGTATGTGAGGACCATCCAGATGGGTCCTCCCGTGGGATCAGAATGCAGGATGTAGCTTTATCGAGCTCGGTGGCAGTAGTGCACATCCGCCGCTCAAAAACTGATCAGCGGGGATTAGGGGCCACCATTCGCCTCCCTGCAGTAGGTGACCATGGCCCTTGTCCAGTAAGGGACCTCAGGCACTTCCTATATCAGAGACCGACCGGCACAGATCCTCTCTTGGTCCACCAGGACAGCTCTAAGCTCACACGCTCCCAGTTCACACGGGTTTTACGCAAGGCCCTTGCGCGGTGTGGCGTTGACCCGAGCCAGTTCTCCGCCCACTCCTTCCGTATCGGTGCAGCAACCTCAGCAATGCACTTGGGCCTTTCAGCTGAAAGGATTCAAGAAATAGGCAGGTGGAAGTCTAACGCTTATAGAAGTTATCTGCGCCCTACCTCGTAGTTGCAAACCGTACTGATCCCCAGTCAGCCATCAACTGATTCCCTGTCTGTCACTGTTTCCTTTTTAGGTGGGTGCCGCATCAATGTGTGGATTGTGGGTCACAGCATTGTGCACTGGGCTAAAGAAAGGGCAATGGAAACCGGCCTTGGGAGTGATCTCGGCCTCCCAAATAATGTTACAGTATCGTGGATTGCCAGGCGCGGTATGCGCTGGAAAGAACTTCTGCCTGCTGTCTTGGAAAGGGCTGCTTCAGTTGGGCCCCCCCATGCGCTGGTCATACAGCTGGGGGAGAATGATCTGGCGTATCAAAACGCAGTGAAATTGAAATGGAATATCTTTGAGGACTTTGACAAGCTGCTGGCTTCTTTCCCGGGGATGACATTGCTATGGTCCGCCTTGTTGCAGAGGCGCGTTTGGCGTGAGGGGCTCTGCCCGAAGGCATTGAACAGAACCAGGAGGCTATTGAATTCATTTGTATTGTGCAGGGTCCTAAGTTTGAATGGGCAGATAATTTCCCACCCAGAACTAGTACGCACTGAAGCAGCCCTGTATCGTAACGACGGAGTACACCTTTCACCCCAAGGGAACGACATCTGGTTAGCTGACATAATTAGGGGGTTAGAGCATTGGTTGCGGGTGTGAGGGTATTGGCGGCGAGCCTTTGGGGCTCGAGTGGCGGTTAGGCATTGGAAAGCTGCATAGATAAAGAATGGGGGGCAGATTACGTCATCCTCTGCCCAAATTTGGAGATTTAATCCCGTTAAAGGGGTTCCGGGGGCGGTAGCTTTGTCCTGGGCCTACGGAGGTCAGGGCCTTAGAGCACCCCCCAACGGTGGCCACAGAAGGTGTCCCAGTAGATACATATCACTGGGGGCTCCTTTCTGGTGGTTAATTTCTCCCAGACTGTAACACACGGGTTACAGTCGGATATAGTCGGTTAGGGTCCAATGCCTAAACCAATACCGCTCAACATCCTTAACCAATAAAGTTGTGGCCTTTTCACCCACTTAAACTTATTTCACTGTGTCGTGTGCATTATTTCCGGGGAGGGAGGGACATTGCCACACAACAGCCTTTACCAAAGGTGTCATGGGCTTTGAAGACACTCGATCTCAGGACGCAAGGGAGAAACGTGCTAAGAGGAAGGCACGCTTGGCAAATCCACACCGTGATCAACTTCCGCCTGGAAACCAATGTCCCCACTGTGGAAGGACATGTGGATCCAGAATTGGTCTCCACAGTCACTTACAGACCCATTGTTAAAACCGTGTTTATGGAAGACAATCTCACTTGGCTATGAGTGATCGAAGAAGAAGAAGAAGAAGAAGAAGAAGAAGAAGAAGAAGAAGAAGAAGAAGATCCATTGGGCCTGCACTCCTAACTACCTTATGCTAACCTAAGAAATAAATTCTAATTCATTCAGTGAGGCCTACACCCAGGTAAGTGGGGTTAAGATTTCAGTCTTAATCTGCTTCCTGTTGTGAATTTTAAACAGCAACTAAATGCAACATTCACTATGGTTCTTTTTTGCATGGAAAAAAATGTTATGAAACCACTGTGAGAGAGAGGTCACCTGGACTTTTGGGGGTTGTTGTCACCAGCAGCCTGATGACACCCAGCTCTATTTCTCCTTTCTGCCTAATTCCAAAGGAGCTTTCTTGGTTCTCAACTCAGTCTCATAGGCTACATTCCAGCCATGGAAAAGCCAAAGGTTCTCCACCTCCATCCACCTTCCTGTCCCACATCAAGAGGCATACCGCTAGTCACAATTCAAAGGCACATTGGAGGGAGTCCAAAGGACTTGAAGACACAATGACTTGTAAAGGGCAGGGCCTGTGGAGCCTCCCAGGGGCCAGGCAAAAGAGGCCTGGGGGCCACATTTAATCCACAGAGTTGAAGTTTCTCTTTTTTTGAAATATTTTTTTATTGATTTTACAAATATAGAATTATAACAAATCCAAATACATATTCATATATAGAGATTACTCTGAATCTCCAGACTTCCCCCCCACCCCCTCCATGGGTCTTAATGTCAACATTAAAACCTGCATATTATTGCATAATCTATAATTTTTATCAATCCATGTTATCCAAGATATCTGTTACATTACAAGTGAGATTTAAATCCTGCTAACGTTTCCATCAACTTACAGTGGTCTCCTAAATAAACTATAATTTTTTCCCATTTTTTAAAAAAGTTTTTGTCCTCTTGGTTCCCGAGCTTTCCAGTCCGCTTTGCCATTTCGGCATAGTCCATTCCTCTCTGGTAGGGACTTTGTCCTCTTTCCATCTCTGGGCTAATAGCATCCGAGCGACTGTTGTCCCGTACATAAAAAGTCTTTCCTGATCTTTTGGTCCCTATAATTCCTAATAGAAAAGCTTCTGGGTTTTTTTTTTTCAAGCAAGAGTTATTTCAAACATTTTTTTCCTCATTTCATTATATATAATCTCCCAGAAAACTTTTATTACCTTAGACGTCCACCACAAATGATAAAGTATAGTGCTGAAGATTCTCAACCCTGGATTAGGCGATGTTCTCAACCGCAGGGGCAAACCGCTTTAGTGAGCTCCAGCCAGGAGCCTAAGGAAGAACTCCACAGAAAGGAGGTAGTCGGTGGTCAAAGAAGAAGAGTCAACACGTATTTTGAGTGCCCAGCTCTCTGGTGGGAGCAGCAGGTTCTCTTGGTGAAGAAGGCTCTACTAGGAAGCATTGTCATGCTAGAAATGTCCATGCAGACCAAGGATCAGCCGAGGTCCCAGAAGTCTCTACATCAGAAGAGGTCCTGCTTGTCAGTCCTAATTTGGTCTGCCTTGGGCCAATGTTGCGTAAGTACAGCTTTCGGGGATCTTGTCAGCATCGGGTATCTGTTTGGATTTCAGGGCCCTGTGGTTCAGGGCAGCGTAAGAAACTCCATCAGGGTCTTCTCTGCTGTGCGATTCCAGGGGCTATGGAGAGCGGGGAAAGAGGGAGATATTTAGCATGCAGTCCCTGCCACTACATCTTCGAGAGTGACAATGGGAATGATGAATGAGAACGTGTAAATGACAGGAATTTGAACAGCGACTTCCAGATAGAAGCAAATAGCACCTGGGACTGCCACTCAGCTCTCAGGAGGATGGATAGTACTTGGCACTCTGCACATGCCTGCATGCCCACAGTCAAATGAGCCTACTGCTAATAAATAAATAAAATGTTGCCAGGCAGGATCACACTTACTTTCTTTTTCTTTTTACATAACTCTGCCACCCCTAAGGCAGCTTCCCTCTCCACAAACCTCTGGTATAAATGTCCATGAACTTCACATAGGACTTTCACATAGAGATGTGTTATGTACTAGAACAATAGGATTCAGAATCAGCAGTCTGATTGGTCCGCAGGAGCTACCCAATCCAACTCCAGGTGGAAGTGAATTTGCAACCTGATTGGCCTGCAGGAGCAGCCAATCAGGCGGCTGGCAGAAGTGAATCTGCAACCTGATTGGCCTGTAGGAGCAGCCAATCAGGCTGCAGGCAGAAGTCAATCCACAACCTGATTGGCCCACAGGTGTAGCCCTGAAGTAGCCAATCACGCAAGGCCCATTGTGTAAATAATGTATATAAGCAGCTGGTTTTGGGAAAAGAGCCATTCTTCTCTTCTTCTCCTTGATGACTATGAGCTGAACAAAGAGCATGAAATTCACTCTCGACTCCGAGTATATTTCAAGATGTATGAATCAAACCAAACCCCTATTGGGATCCAGAGGATATAATTGCCAATGGCGGCTTTCGGTCTGACAACTGAAGTGATCACAGGCCGTATCTTTTTCTGTCTCTCTGGCCTGTTTTCTCCACCAAATTGGTTAGGCAGAGGCTGCTACACGGAGATGTGCTTTTTTCCTCCTTAGATTGAAAGGTCTGGAGTGTAGGAGGTTGGCAGGATGTCCATAGTCTTAAAGGTTTCTGTTTACAGGGAAGTTTTTGTTGCTAGGAAAGCTTACCATGTTCGGTGGTTGGCTTCTTTCATGGGCCCTGGGACCTGCAGATCAGAAACTGAGCATGAGATTCTTCGCCCAATCTGTTTCAGAGCAGCATTGTGGGTTCTGCTCCCTCCCCATGTACCCTAACTCTTAAGACCAGCCTTCCCTAACCTGGTGCCCTAATCAGACCTGACTATTGGCCATGCTGGAGTTGGCCATGCTGACTATTGGCCATGCTGGAGGCTGACTAAGACCTTTCTCTTCATGGATGGATGAAACTTCTTGCTTTGTTTCTGCGAAGCTGTGTGTCACTCTGCATCGAAAAAATTTCTACCAAGGTAACCCATATACTAAATTGCTTTTAAAAATAAATTTAAATAACACACACAGAAAATGTTTCTTCTGCTATAGATGTGAAAAGATAACTTGCTGTTCAGGTCACTGCAAACCTACGTATACCGCTAGAAAAACAGAAAAAAAATATCCTGGGTGGTATTCAACTAAATTTTACTCAGAGTAGACCCAGTTAAATTAATGAATAGGACTAAGTTATGTATTGATTTCAATGGGTCTTATCCGAGTAAAATCACCCCATCTCTAAATTATATTAAGATGCATTTGAATCCACACAGACCAGATTTGCACATTGGAAATGGATGCCTGAAGGACATATGACATGCTATATGCTGATGTAATCTCAGGGTCATGGGTTCAAGCCCCACATTAGGCAAAAGGTTCCTGCATTGCAGGGGGTTGGACTAGATGACCCTTGTAGTCTCTATCAGCTCCACAATTTTAGGATTCTATGAGTCTATAATGATAATTCTTAATCACTATAAGGTAAAAGGTAAAGGACCCCTGGACAGTTAAGTCCAGGCAAAGGCACCTATGGTGTGTAGTACTCATGTCGCTTTTCAGGCCGAGGGAGCTGGCATTTGTCCACCGACAGCTTTCCGGGTCATATGACCAGCATGACTAAACTACTTCTGGCACAACAGCACACCGTGACAGAAACCAGAGCGCATGGAAACACTGTTGACCTTCCTGCCACAGCGGTACCTATTTATCTACTTGCACTGGTGTGCTTTCGAACTGCTAGGTTGACAGGAGCTGGGACAGAGCAACGGGAGCTCACCCCACCATGGGAATTTGAACCTCCAACCTTCTAATCGGCAAGCCCAAGAGGCTCAGTGGTTTAGACCACAGCGCCACCAGCGTCCCTACTTAATCACTATATTGGCTTGTGAATACATACCTTGTGTAAATATTGACCACTTGATTGACTACTTGATTTGTCAGTTCTTGTTGTATTTTACATCAATTTGCACCAGCAATTCATGTCATATATATGTGTGTGTATTCATGAAAACAAAATACATATATGCACACATTTATAAAGAAACCCCACTTAGCCCTCGCCCCTCACCATCTTTCGAGATTTCACTGTGGGTTACCCACAAACCTGTCAATCATAAAGTCTAGACACCAATTTTGTTTTTAAAAAGAAAAGTGTTTTCTCTAACATCAGCAACTTTTTTAATATTGAGAGCTTTAAATGCATCTTATGAGAACCTTGCCGTGGCGCAGCCTTCATAACCGCTTCAGTTAATGCACATGCTTTAATCTCAATCATTGTAAAGCTGTCCAACCAGAGGCCCACTTACTCTTTTTGCCTTTTCTGTACAATATGAAGGCAAGTACCAGCAGGAAGAGAATCAGAAGGAAAAGTCCAACCGCAATGCTTGCCCACATGATGACTGCAAATCTGTCTGTAAAACCAGGTTACAGTTAGAATGCTACTAATGCTTATTGCAGAGTGTCCAGTGGCTACCAGGAACAATCCTCTTATTGGCCTTCGGATCTATCAATTAACCTCCACAAGACCGCCTCCCAGTTCCCTTACA